>NW_015090780.1:3549512-3600493 GCF_001431845.1 Calidris pugnax
GTGTGTAGAGTCGCTTTGGGATGTTTAAATTTGGTGGTAACAGTTTTGGTTTCAGAGCCTGTCATCAGAAGCCGTCATTACAAACAGGATGTTTGTGGGAGCCGTGCTGGGGAACAGCTGGGAGCTCCTCTTGCTTTCGCTCCCGGTGTATTCCCCCAGTTTGGGTTTTTGTTGGTTTGTTTTTTTTTTTTTGGCATTGCAAAATCAAATTATTAGCAATAACCCAACAGCGACAAGTTTCCGCGTAAGAAAACCATAAAAATAAAATTAAAAAAAAAAAATAGCTGGGGTTGAGCAAGATGTTTCGTTCTGATTCCGATCCCGGAAATGTGGCTCTGGGTTTGCAAAATGAAGTGAGCAGCAGCTCCGTGGAAAATCACCCTGGTTTGTTCAGCGCCACAAAATCGAGGCGTTTCGGTGAAACATTTAGCATTATCCGACGGGATTTGCCTGTCTCACCCGAAACCCTCTGGGTCTCCTTTAATGTAATGGCATTAAATCTGTGCCCGGGCAGCGGGCTCTGCTGCAAATCTCCGCGCTGCGCTGCTGGTTCTGTCCCAGCCGGGTGCCAACCAGATTAAATCCAGCTCCACATTTCCAACCGGCATCAAAATGTGGGGCAGGCTGAATTTCCAGGGTTTGGTTTTTCACTGTTGTTGTTGTTTGGTGGTGTTTTTTTGAAGAGCTTTTCCCCCAAGGAATGGGAGAGGTCTCGTTATCAAAATGTGGGGCAGGCTGAATTTCCAGGGTTTGGTTTTTCACTGTTGTTGTTGTTTGGTGGTGTTTTTTTGAAGAGCTTTTCCCCCAAGGAATGGGAGAGGTCTCGTTGCTATTCCGTGTTTTATTTGGGCGCGTGGGGGGGATCCAGCCTCTCCTGCACCCTCTGCCCGCGGGACCCCGAGCTCCCTGCCTGTGCCTCCCTCTTTGCTGGCAGAGCCCCGCACGAGAGGCGTTTTTGGGCAAACTCAACAAAGTTTTCTAGTGGAAAAAACCTGTTCGCAGAATTAAGACCCGTTTTCCCAGGGCCGAGCGAATCTTGCCGGGAATTATCAAAGAACTCCCAACCTTTTTTATTATTATTTGGGCTATCAATGCAATAGCGACAAGGCCCAACTGACAGAGCTGATTCTTACCCAGGGGGGAACGTTTCAGTAAGGTTGAAATACCTGAGGGGATTTTGGGTTATGGCTTAGAAAAGGGGCTGCAATGTTGACTTTCTTTCCATCCTGACCTTGGAATGAAGCGTTTCAAAATCTTGGGTTTTCCCCAGGGTTTGAAATGTCATGTTGCAACGAGTTCTGCTCCGCCAGAGGAAGGGGGATCCGCCGGTGATGGGCAAGAGGGTGCCAGGCGTGGGGTCAGCAAGGGGGTGACCTGCAGCCCTGTGGCTTGGGATGTCCCTTCCCTGAGTGACTCCCATGGAGGGGGATGTGTCCCCCACTCACCACCTCACCCGGGCGGTGGAGGGGGGTGACACCCCACGGCTCTAGGAACGATGAAATCGGCGGTTTCACAACGCCGTGAAATACAGGCGACGGGGAGAAAAAAAAAAAAAATGGTTGCTTTAAGTCCTTTACGTTACGACCTTTGTTCTGTAAGTCGTAGCTGTGCTGGGAGTTCCTCTGCCTTGTGTTTTCACAAAGCAAAGTCCCGCTGAAAGCCCCGGAGAAGGCAACGTGGCCCAGATAACGCTGCAGGATGCGGGGCTGCGGCCGGGCAGAGCTCAGCTGGCTTGTGTCTGGATGAGGGCAAGTAAGAGGAGTGTAGTGGCTAGTTCATTTTTTTTGGTGTTTTTTTGTTTTGTTTTGTTTGTTTGTTTTGATTTTTTTTTTGAGATAAGGGCAACATCCACTACGCCGCAGGGACAGCCCTTCTGCTACAGCCCGTGTCTGGATTCAAAGCACCGGGGCTTTCAGCAGGAGGGATTTATCTTAATTCAGGGTGGAAGCAGCTCTTTATTTTGGGCAGTATCTTTTCCAGCCAAAGTTTCTCGGTGCGTTTCACAAGGTGGTACCTCAGACCCAATCCTAAAAGCCACACATCACTTTTACCATCCCGGAGCGGGCGGTGGAGGTGGATGGCTCCAGCCTTGTGTGTGGAATTCCCTTGTTTTTGGAGCAGCACGGGGACAGCCCTCCTGTGCCCAGCAGATCCCACACCACCCTGAATGGAAGGACTAACCTGGAGTTGAGTTTTGCTGGCTTGGTTATTTTTTTTAGGGGGTATTTTTTCAGCCCATCCTTTTTTACAATTCGCAATTGCAGGCTGGCTTTGGTGGCACTTTTGGGGAAGGTGGGGATGGGAATGATCACGGTCAAGTGGAAGGACTAACCTGGAGTTGACTTTTGCTAGTTTGGTTATTTTTTTTAGGCGGTATTTTTTCAGCTCATCCTTTTTTACAATTCTCAATCTCAGGCTGGGTTTTTGGGGAAGGTGGGGATGGGAATGATCACGGTCCTGGGACAATCTAGCCAGACCCTAGAGCCGTGCAGCCTTCATGGTGTGTGTCTTGGGTTTCTCCTGGCCATCAGTTCCCTCTGGTCCTTCATCCTCCAAGGGGCAGGTTTGCCCAGAGCTGTGGTAAAAAAGGCAAATCTCAGAGGATGCTGATGCCTTTGGCTCTGAGCCTCGGATCAGGAGATTCTGAGCCTGTTTTCAGGAGCTGAGCTTGAGTATCTCAGCACGCTTTGCTGCAACCTCTTTCCTATCAACACCAGGTCCCCTCCATCCTGCTGGCAAGTGGGACAGAGAAGCGTTGAGTAAATCTGGGGCTTTAGAGGCTTCTTTTTTTTTTCCCTGCGAAATCGTGTGATTCCATTTCCACCTTTGCAAAGGAAGTGAAGCGAAGTCTCTGATGGCTTTGGGCTCCCTTGGAAGGACCTGCCCTGCTGGCTCTGAATTTTTTGGGCTCTCCAAGCAGCGCTCACACACGGGTGATTCGATAGGCACCAACTCACCATTCCTTGAGCTTATCAGCAGCACTTGGCTGTCAAGCCCGGTCCGCGAAGAGTTTTTGTTTGAGTGTACGCTGCATTTGTATAAATAAACGCTGGAGCACAATGTTGAAGTCAACAACTTCCTAGACAAGGTCAGAACGGTACAAAGGCAGCCGGGTGGAGGCAGGCAGAAATGGATTCTCTTTTAAGGGAACTGCTGGGAAATCAGCAATAGCGTATTGTACCCTCGTCCTTCAGTGAGCAACAGTAGCCTTGACTGTCTCTTTCTTGCTAAGTTGGCAGGTTGTGGGGCAGGGCCAAGTTCCCCTGGGGTTTCTGGGGTTTAAATTGTAATATTTGGTCATGGAGGATGGTTTCTGCTCTCCCTGGTGATGTGAGGAGGAGGAGGCAGCCCACAGAGTGACATGCAGGAGATGTAGAAGGTACATGGAAACCGCAGACAAAGCCTTTTATGAAGAGGGGACAGTGTGTCCCTCACTCCCAGGGACCTGTGGTGGCCCAGAAATCTTGGGGCTTTCCAAAGGGCTTTGCCTTGGCCTTCCTCCATCCACAGGCGATGACAGATCTCACCAGCCCACGCCGGGCACAGTCACCCCAGGGCTGAGAGCCTCCAAATTCCCCTCCAGACCCACGGCAGGAGCTGGACCTCAGAGCCCCTGCACCCGTCAGGTGCTCATCACCTCCCTCTGCTCCATCGGGGCTGGGGTCCCCCCCGGTCACAGGGGTGAACAGCACAGCCCCAGCAGCTGAAAGCCTTTGGGGAAGCTCTGTGGCTGCTCCAGGACCTTGCTGGGACACCACGTCCCATATTAGGGACGAGGACTGCTGTCCCCTCCTCTGTGCCAGGCTTGTCAGCTCACACCTCCGTGTATTATTATTTTTGCCTGGTTCTTTCTTGAAAGCTAAATAATTTCCAAAGCAATACCCCTATTTGCAAATAGTTGCTGAGACTTCTTTGCTGAGCAACGAGTGAATCAAAGCTTGGGCACGTCACTTGTGTCCCTTGAAACTCAAAGCCAATCTTTATTTGACTGCTAACCTTGTAAAAACATTTCATTTTTATTCCTGCTCTTCCCACCTCATTCATCATATTGCTCAGTCGTGATATCAAGCAATAATGGAAGAATAAACAAACGGGGAGTTCTTTATTGCCTGCATCCCTATCGTCTGCCTTTGAGAGCAATCAAAGTGATTCTTCTCAAGGCTGAAGAACATACTCAAACACCTGAATGTGGAGAGCCTGTGAAATTACTTATGTCACTGGCATCTTATACTTAGCAAAGTCTTTTATTAAAATAGTTTCAATACCTAGTGTTAAGAGACTTTCAAATGAAATGCCTATTGAGCTGAGAAGTCTGTATATAGAATTTTCCAGTGGCTTGGAGTACGGTTGTCAGAAATAAGTCCGCTGCTTCTGCCAGAATATTTTCCTTCTCCACTTGGAAGTATTAACGTTTCAGAGCCAGCAATCACTGCACTCACAAAATATGTCATTAATTAATGTTTTCACGGTGTTTCTGCAGCCTGTAAGAGAACAGATTGTCTGTGAGACGTGCAAAGAATAACCTCCTTGGTCCCGTCGTGGGCCAGTTCAGTTTGGTTCTGCTCAGTTCAGCCAATTGATTCCAGTTGTCTTAAACCAGAGATTGATTGGGATGTTGCTAACTTTAGTGGTGGTTCTGAGAGCAGAAAAACAGAAGAGTTCACTTAAAGTTTGAGGAGTTTGCTTCATGTGCTTAAAGCCTGGCTGGCATTTTCCATCTCTTTCTCCCTCTGAGTGGATCTCCTGGAGTAAAGTTCTCTTTGCTCCGAGCCCTGATCAATTCCAGCAGATTTGTTGGAAGTTTGTGCAATGACCTGCAAAGATATTTGCCAGGTTTATCAAGCTCGATAAAAAAAAAAACACTTGCAAATTGGAGTGATCTCATTTGAATGTAATTTCTTTGATCTGAATTTGGCTATCGTGTGTGTGTCACATTTTCCAGAAAATCGATGCAATTGCAGATTTTATTTTTATACGAAAGGAAACTTCCCAATTAATCACTTCTGTGTGTGCATTTGTGTGTTTGTTTCATTTGCTTGTTTTTAAGTCTTCATCGAGACGTGCTGGCCTATGTTGCACTAACTGCCACACAACCAATACCACCCTCTGGAGAAGGAACGCCGAAGGGGAGCCCGTCTGCAACGCCTGCGGGTTGTACATGAAGCTCCACGGGGTGAGGACCACGTCCGTGCTGGGAGGGACCCTGTGGGCACTGGGATCACCAGCCAGCAGGTCCAGGACATCAGCTCCCGAGGGACCAGTCTCCAGACTGGATCCAGAAGAGCCATAACCCAGTCCTGTCTCCTTGAGTGGTTAAAAGCTCAGTCTACTGAGGTTCTCCAGAATAAGGCTCAGGGGGTACTGGAACACTCTCAGGAGGTACCTGCATAGAGGAGAGATTTCTGGCACTGGGTGGCTCTTGATGAGGTTGTTTACCAAGTTACTTCCCAAAAAGAAACTTTACCAGGCTCCAGTAGCTGGAGACTGAAGCTCCCCAAATGCAGATAAGGAAATAAGGAGCGTATTTCTCCTAGATGTGGTAATTAAGAATGTGTGAAGGATACTAAGGAGTCCACAAGGACCCTGGCTGATAAAAATTACCCACAGAGGATGGGAACTGTTGGTAACATGTCCATCAGCCAAAGAGGAAACTTCATCCCTCCATACAGGCCTCTTCAAACTTCTGCCGTAAAGGTTAAAGTCTCTTTATCCCATGACCATTCCCTCAGAGCCCTGTAGGCTTTCATTCTGTCAGTGTAATTTAATAGGGCCCTGTCATAAAGGTCAGCAATAAATCAGGAAAAGGAAAATAGGAAATAAAGGAAAAAACAAAATTTGTGGGAAAGCCTTAGCTGTTAGCCTTATACATCTTCCAGCCAAGGCCTGTTGCAGAGAAAAATAGCGCTTAGTGAAGGACAAGGACTTTAGGTGCTTTGCATGAGCTACAGCACGAAAATAGGGGAGTGACACGTGTGTGGGAAGGAGCTAAGTGAGATACAGTGTTAATGATCCCAAACTTTATCAATGTCAAGGTACCACGACCTCTGGCCATGAAAAAGGAGAGCATCCAGACGAGGAAAAGGAAGCCTAAAAACATTACCAAAGGCAAAACCTCAACAGGTAGAGTGCTGCTATGATCCGTCATGGGGGCTTGGAGAATAATTCACCTCAGCGTGTCTTCTGCAAGAAATTGTGGTTGTTAGAGAATAATATTGTGATTTTTTTTTTTTCCCGATGATTGCTTTGGATGTAAAGCCTGTATTTGTGCATAGACCTCACGTGGAAGGAGGGTGCTGGGTGGGAAATCTCACTGCTGTCATGTTCCCGTGAGGTTCCTCTGTGCTGTGGCCACCCAGCTCCAGCCCAGCAGTGCTCGTGTTCAATCAGATCTGGGCTAAATTGAGTAATGGGGAAAACCAGGGCTGGGAATGGTGTATTAAAGAGTCAATGGGAAGGTATCAAGACGCATTCAACGTTAGCCTGTCCAACCTGTACCAGGACCACCACTGCTGGGCTGGGAAATGGAGCTCCTCCTCCTCCATCAGCACCTTGGCAGCCAAATACAAAGCCTTACCCTGACAGAGATGTGGTGGAGGAAGACAACAGTAGAGTCGTACCATGAGATGTCACGGTGGCCATTGAAATATAAATTTCCTTAAGAGCATATCTGCACCTGTGTGGTTTCATCCTCCTGTACCAATTGTCTTCCAGGGTCTACGACTTCGGCCACCAACTCCCCCTCTTCCGTTACGAACTCAGACAGCACGGTCACTTTAAAGACAGAGCCCAGCACGACCTCGCAGTATCCCGGACAAACCATCGCGTCGGTGTCCCAGGTGAGGCACAGGGATGGATGGGGAGATGTTGGGGTGGATGCTCCACACACCGTGGTAGTCACTGACCTGGGGGGCCTTGATGAGGCTGAGCAATTAGTTCATTGCGTTGAGGGCCACCAGCCTGGTGGGCTGCCTCAGATTGAGGAAAGCAGGGAGTGTGAGCCAAGATGTTGTGGACCAGGAAGGGCTCCAGCCTGTTGGCTCTCCACCAGCTCTTCCATCTTGAAGTGAGGAACCGGGAGGTCCAAGCCCTGCTGCTGCAGAAATGATGGGTTGTGAACCAGCCTCAGCGTGGAGCTGGATTTAATTCTCATCTCCTGCCATGAAATCCTGGGAGTTACAACCCTGTCGAGTTGGTGGGATCAGCCCAGGGTGGAAACCTCTGTAGCTCCCATGAAAAGGGTCCCTGGGCATACCTTATCTGCATTTATAGCCCCGAGGAGCTCAGCACTCACAGAGCCATAACACTGTCAGAGACCCCAGATTGCTTCTGCCCCGAGGATTTCTTCGGGGTGGGTTGCTATTTTGTCTTGGCAGAGGTAAAAAAAAGGCTCTAAATCAACCCGCACATCAAAATTTTGGGACCCAGTGCTATCTTTACGTTGGGTTGAAGCCCCCTCCCGGGGCTGGCCACGTGTGGATGGAGGGGAAGCTCAGCTCCAGCACCCCAGCGCCTGGCGCGGCTCCAGCTGCGCCGTATGGGAGAGGGGGGGGGGGGGGGACGGGGTTTTTTTTGGCTGAAACCAATAAATCTGATTTGTGCTGCGCTCTTAAAAAATATACACGCGCCTCGAGATCTCCAAACTGGCCATGTTTAGTCAGTAAATAATTGCAGATGGGCCCTGGGATGCCTCCTCCCCTCTTGGGCCTTGTGCTTTCTGGGGATGGAGCACCCTTCCTGCCTGGCTCCGGGCTCCTCCAAAGGGCAGCAGAAGCATCAGGGATAACCCACCCTGTTCATAAGCCATCCTAGTCCCACCACCGCGGTATGACAAGGGGGAAGAGTGGCCCGTTGGCTAATAACAGGCTTTCTAATGACTTTCTTCATCCCTTCCTTCTTCCCAGGCGCAGAGCCAGTCGGACGAGGCGCTGGCCGGCGGCCACGGCGAGTTCAAATTCGAGCCTGAGGACTACACCTTCTCCCCCACCACCATGGCCCCCCAGCCCGGGCTGAGCGTGCCCCTCCGGCAGGACTCCTGGTGCGCCCTGGCACTGGCCTAGAAACCCCCCACCTCCAGCAAAAAAAATAAAAAAGCCCGGGGACCAAGGTTTTCGGCTGGCCCTGCGAAGGGTGGAGGGGCAGGAGGACGGGCTGCCCCAGCGCTTCGGGCCTTCGTGGCCACAGGACAGGTTTCCCTTGGAGGATACGCCTGGAAAACACTGGCTGGATGGGGCCAGGATGGCCCCGCTGTGGCACCAGCTCCCCAAAAAAGCTCATCCTCGGCCAGAGAGACCCAGGGTTGCCTCCCCGAGGCCAGAGCCCCGGGGCTGCATCCGTTTTCCTGAGGAAAGCCTTCTTCCTTTTGAGATGAAACCAGCAAATAAATGCATCCCAGAATCTATGTTTATTCGCGGTGATTTCTCCCTCCTATGACTCCTCTGTGTGCAATTTATTCCACTTTCCAATAAAGACTGTAATAACATGGCACCAAATAACTTAATTTTATTAAAATGTAAACTATGTGGCCTCTCTTATGTTTTATCGGCCACAACAGGATGAAAAGAGAAAAAAAAAAAAAAAAAGCAACAGTTGTTTTAAACATTTACTGTTTTATATTAAAAACGATCATCTCTCTATAGAGTGTTAGCTTCTGAAGCGTTTAGCGTATCAACACTGAGCTGATGAGTCATACATGAAATAAACACGCTGCTCTTCCCTTTCCAGCTCCAGACGAAGATTTTTTTCATTATTATTTTAGGCAAACCACATGACAAAAATGGTCAAAACCTCCCAATAATAAAAGAATACTGAAATGCTGTTTTTTTCCTTTGTATTTCCTGGTTGTTTCTGGTGTTGCTGACTCCGAGCATTAGAAAATCGGAAGTTAGTCCTCCAAAAGTTAAAAGGAAGGTTCAAGGGACTGAAAAATAAGGGATGTATTGGAGGTGTATTTGTTTGCATCCAGTTTTGGGGATGTTTTGAATGGAGGATTTCCAGCTCTCAGCCAGTCTGGGCGAAAATTCATTTTCAATTATTTTAACAAAAACCAAGTAGAAAATAATTTCTTGGAGCTGAGCTGTAGCAGAGGATCATCAGTGACGCAAAACCCATATCACACTCCCAAAAGCTGGCACCAGTGAGTTTCTACAGCTTCTTGGAGAGGTGGGAGATACGCTCTGCTGGGGACATGCAAGGGGGACCTGAGGCTCCTGTGGAGCCTGGGGGTGAGGAGAAGACCATAGAGAAGGGGAGATGGGTGGGAAAAGAAGGGGAGACAAGGTCATAAAGTTAGTTCTATGGCTTGTTTCATTTGTTATTTCTAAATAAAATCCCCAGCCTGGCTGGACAGCTATTTATGGCCAGGAAGCCGTCAAGTAATAGTCCCTTAATATAGAAGTTGACCTGTCCAGGGCTTCCTGGAGCAACTCTTCCTCTTGTCAGAAGAGATGGATTGCTCGAATTTTATTATAAACAACAGGCTAAAGATGATCAGGGAGAGTGAATCTGACATCAAGTCGCGACTCAGCTGAGATGGAGCAAGATGCTTTCCACCGTGCAACCCTTGCTGGAGGAAAGGAGATGCTCCAGGCACTGGGGAGCATTGGTCCCCTCCAGTGCTGGCATAGCTCAGCGGCTGCTCCCTCAACATAGTCCTGTGCGGGCTTGTGGAGGGTTCAAGCCACTGTTTTATCAAAGCCCATGGATGAAAACTGTCTTTGGAGGAGCATTTCTTGTACCTCCAGAGCTTCAGCAGCATCTTGCATCATGCCAGGCTGCGGTGCCGGGGCAGGGGCATCCCGCCAGCGCCGGGCTGGGCATGGCACACCGTGTTTGCATGCTCAGGCTCTCACCACGGATCCATGCCTCCACCGTTTGTTTTTCCACTCTCTGGGCTGCCAACATCCTCCGCAGAGCCGGGCACAGCCGTGGAGCAGATAAGCCAGGGCCAGTGGGGTGACACCGTCCCCAAATCCAGCCCAAACCGTGCCCCTGGGAGTCAGGAAAATGGGTGATGTGGCCCGGGCTCAGGAGACCTGCAGGCACCTGAGGTGACATGTGGGGACACGGGCGGGCAGGAGGGAGCAGGAGCCCTGGGCGTAGCGTGAGTAACGCTCCTGGGCTGCTCCCCAAACCCCAAACTTCACAGGCAAAAAAAAACAAAGGCAGCGCAACACAAGTCGTGGCAAGATGATTTCTGTGGACGGTGGCAGGGGGTCCTCGCTTTTTCGTCTGCGTGACCCCGAGAGGGAGAGTTATTTTAAAGGCAAACAAGAAGACCCAAACAATGCCAAGATGTTGACACCAGTGGCTCCAGCGGTTTTATTTATTGCCTGTTGGTAACCGGGCGTCGGGATGCTCGGGGGGCTGGTGGCTGACGAAACGAGGCAGAGGGACAAGAAGTGAAACAACCGGGACGTGTCTCATTTTTCCTTCCTGCTCGCTCCCTGCACTCAGGGGGCACCATCATCCACAATGCTGGTTTTTTTAATTTCTCAGGGGTGTCTTCCCTTCTTTCCTTCCCATCCCCAAGGCAGGATCCGTCCCCCCAGACCTCTGTTTCCTGGTCAGCCCTAACAGGAGGGGCAGCGCCGTCCCCACAGCCCTGCAGGAGTGGGGAGATTTCCTTTCCTCCTGCTCCTTGCACCCCCAGAGGAGCCAGCACCCCGGGAACCTCACCCTGTGCAGGTCCCAGCCTTGTGGCAGCCACATCCAGGGGGACCCATGCACCTTCCAGCCATCACCTTCCCAACCTGCCCTTTGGAAGACCTCCCCGAGGGCGTCCACATCCCTTTGTAGCCCTCAATACACGGCAAAGAGGAGCATTTGCCCCAGTAGGTGTGAAGAAAAAAACATGGGAAAGTTTGGGTCTTCCCAGCTCATGCTACATCCTCAATCCTGCTCCTGCAGCCTCTGGGCGCTTGGTTGCACAGCCCAGCTCAGCCCGTGTGTTTGGAGGAGTTTGAATGGGGAAATGGAGGATATTGGACCCAAAACTGAGGCCTGGAAGGTTCAGACCCCTCAGCTGATGTGGAGGTCATGGTCTTCCCACGCATCACCCACTGTCCTGTCCTGCCTGGCTCCTGCCACCACCACTGCTCCCTGCCCCAGCCCCAGACAAGGCTGATTCACAGACACACTTCAGAAATCAACTTTTCCTCATCTTTCCCAAACTTTTCTCAGTCCCCTTGATGCTCTCTCCCCTTCCCAGCCGTGGTCTGTATTTGCTCTTCTGCAGGTATGGTGGCTTGTGGACAACTATTATCTTTACTGTTGTTGTACAGCTGCCTCGGAGCTATCAATTGCCTTTGTTCAAAGGTCACCTGCCCAAATGATTTTACAACACGAACTACAATGATCGGTTCCATTTTGCACTTTATACTGATGCCACGGTGATTTTTACCAAGTCAGCGAGTGAGTAATGAAGCACTTGAGCCTATAAACAAATGTTGTTCTTGTTTATGGTCATATTAATAGCACAATAAAATCATTGCTCACCCAAGCAGTTGCTTTCCAAAAAAAAAAAAAAAAAAAGAAAGAAATGTGTTTCTTTTTGATTTCTACATTAAAAATGCAAAACTGTGGTTTAATTTTGGGAGCCCCAGACTCTCTAATGGGGTGTCACTTTTACATTGGAGCACAGAGAGCCATTGTTTTTTCTCTGTCGCACACACAAGTCTTCAGCACAACTTGTGTGGCAGCTCAAACTCTGCCTGAACTGCAACCACCACCCAGCTGGCAGGTAGATTTGACTCTTCCTTTGCACAAACCTTGGAGACACACAGCCCCCAGGTGAAGCTCTGCACTAATGTCACTGGTTAGGCTGATTTGTGGCAGCTGAGGAACAAGCCCATCATGGTTATAAGAGCATGGGGGCAGGCAATTTCCCTTTCTTGGTCCTAGTGGTTGGCAAGTCCATGGAGCGTTGTGTTGATCCAAGATGTTTTTTCCTGAAAAGAAGATGGAAGCAAGGCTGTGAGCCAGGTACAGCAGTTCTTGGGGGGGTGTAGTGGTTCTGTTGTTGTTTTTGGATTGTTCTGGAGGTGCCTGATGGTGCAGAGAGGTAAATTCATTGTTACTTCCCACTCCTCATCCACTGTTTCCCTGCTCCTCTCCAGTGCTTTTTATTGCTAAGCCAGTTGTGTCCCAGCCAGGAAAGCAGCTCGTGTTGCTTTCCAGGTCAATGTGCTGCAGTAATTTAAGTGTCCAGGCTATTTGTGCAGCAGCTAAACCAGAGCTGAGTATTCAATCTCACCATTGTATGCATGGGAGAAGAAGACAAACAGCCCTGCTCCTTTCATCACATCAGGTGGTCCTTCTTGGAGAAAGCTTTGCAGCCAGGGGTTGGTAGGAGGTGAAGTTTCTGAGAACCTCTCCTGTTCAGCATCAAATTTACATTGAATAACCCAAAAAGACACTTAATGAGGAGCAGTAACAGTTTTTGCAAAGTGATTTTATTTCAAGGAAGCTCCTCCTCAAGGGGAAGCTCGGTGAGAAGCAATGCATACCAAAAAGGACATTAAAGGGAGTTTTTGCCCATATCCTGATGTCTTTTCTGAGAACCTGAGATCCTATCTTTCAGTAAAATTTCTACCCAGGAATACCACCACAAATAGCATGTCATGGATACAGTAGGTGTTGGAAGGAAAGTAGAGGAGCAGTCAGGGACTGTCTTTATGGTAAAACTTGGCAAAAAGCAGCTTTGTCTCCAGAGCTCTAATGCCACCAGTTCTGTTAGCATTTACCAGCCTTCTCCCTGTTCTTGCAGGCTGTCTTTAATGTCATTGGCAAATGTATTAGTGTTGGAATTTAAAGAAAGATTTTATAATAAGCCTTTCCTCAGCTGTGTTAAATGTGGCCAAGAGCAGACCTTGACTATTGTGGTGTTTGAAAATGTTGGAGTCTGAGCTGCCTCCACGGCCAGTTCCTCAGCTGGCACAAGGTGACAGTCCTGAGTTGTTCTCCCATATAAACAATTAGCCTCATTAACAGGATGCTATTTAAATTTTTTGATGATCCAGAATAAAACAGGAGAGAGTGGGGAAATTTTATCATTCAAGTAGAAGCGTCTGTGTTGCCTTGGGTGCAAAACCTGATTCTTTGTGCTTGGGAAAGCTTTGGGAGCCCTCATCTCGGGGATGAGTGTAAATAAGAGCACACACAGGGGAAAGGATGGATGGAAAAAAGCAAAGTAAGAGTGCCTCTTACTGTTTTTTTTCCCTCCAAACCAAACAAATGGCTTACGGCAAACACTGGTGGAAACTTCTAGCCCTTGTCCCAGTCTCACCTGGGCTCACTTCTCCCCTGCTCCAGGGCAAAGCCTGGGAATGACCCTCCTGAGGGAGGGATTGAATGGGAGGAAAGGAGAGGTGGGCGCAGACAGCGGGGCCCTGATGTGGCTGTTATTTCAGGTGTTGGTATCGTTCTGCCCATCTGTTCACTCATTGCTTGTAATAAAGAAGAATAGCTCTGGCTGGTGAAACGAATGGAAATGAGGGGTGTTTAGCTGCGGGAGCCCAGTCTAACACCCGAGTGGAGGGGGATTACTCTGCTTTTAGTGGTATGGGTTTAGTGAGGGGGTAGGAAAATCGTGGTGGAGACACCACCCCGCGGGTGCGAGAGGGAGGACTAAGGTGAGCAGCAAGGTGGAATGGGGAGTGTTAATCATTTACCCTGATTGTGACGGAGGCTGTAACAGACACTGTGTGGAGGGATCTGTTGGCATAAATGGAAAATGGGGAAGCTGCTGCTCAAAGGGCACCATAAAGTGGCCTTTTGGGGAGGCAGTTTGTTCAGATCCACCTTTGTTTGCTCTTTGGGAGCGCATTCCCGTGTTGTCACTGGCAGGGCCATCACCAGGAGACAGCAGGGATGGGGACTGCAGGGTGATTGTCACTCCTGAGCCTGACCTTGACACCTTTCCTCCCTGATTAATAATGGCTCAGCACCAACAGGAGCAGAGGCTTCCACAGAAGGTGATGGCTAAAGGTGAATGTTCAGGAATAGTGGTGGTGTTTGAGCCTCATTCCATGAGAATTCCTTTGGAAGGGTGTAAGTTTGTTTTTCTGCTGTCCTACAGCATTTAAAACCTATTATGTCATCACGCATATAATGTGTGTATATTATTTCTATATTCAGTAATACAGATATAATAAGAAAGCGAGATTTGGGATTGACTTGGCACTCAGATGCAGCTGAACATGTTGCCTTCCTTTGCCAGGAACAGGTGATAACACAGACTGTCATTTCTCCTGTTGTTCCTGCATGTTTTCCTCTCCTGGGACATCACAGGGCTTGCTCCTAAACCCAGCCTTTGATTCACAGAAGGGTGTCCATGAGCATGAGCCTCATGTGCCAGCTTGGCCCTGTGCTCTGCAGAGTAGATGTACCTGCTGTGGCTCCCAGGAAAGTCCCAAAGCATGAAAGGCCACACAGCTTCTCGTGGAGGAGGCTGAGGACCCAGAAAAGCTGCTCCAGAAGTGTCTGTCCCTGCAGGGAAGTTGGTCTCATCAGTATTCTGGCTTTGATACATGCCCATGAGTGATTGGCAGTGGCTTGAGCTCTGCTTTTAAATCATGCAGCTCTGCCTCATATTAAAACATGATTAGAAAGGATTTAGCAATTTAAAATATTAATAATGGATAGCTCGTTTCTGAGAAGCAAGTTTTAATAACAGTGCTCCTTCTCGGATGGGCTCTGCTCTGAGGTGATTGACTTTGACATTGCTGCTCAGGGCTCGCTCCTAAACCCGGCCTTTGATTCACAGAAGGGTGTCCATGACCATGAGCCTCATGTGCCAGCTTGGCCCTGTGCTCTGCAGTCAGGGTAGATGTACCTGCTGTGGCTCCCAGGAAAGTCCCAAAGCATGAAAGGCCACACAGCTTCTCGTGGAGGAGGCTGAGGACCCAGAAAAGCTGCTCCAGAAGTGTCTGTCCCTGCAGGGAAGTTGGTCTCATCAGTATTCTGGCTTTGATACATGCCCATGAGTGATTGGCAGTGGCTTGAGCTCTGCTTTTAAATCATGCAGCTCTGCCTCATATTAAAACATGATTAGAAAGGATTTAGCAATTTAAAATATTAATAATGGATAGCTCGTTTCTGAGAAGCAAGTTTTAATAACAGTGCTCCTTCTCGGATGGGCTCTGCTCTGAGGTGATTGACTTTGACATTGCTGCTCACCCTTACCTTTAGACAAAGGTGCAGAATTGGTCCCGGTGTTGTTTTCTCCCCCCTCCTGTGTGGGGGGGCCCTGGGCACCCCCATTCCAGAGCCGGTGGTGTTTTTGTGGAGTTAATGGCAATAGCCCTGGGGAGAGAAGAGCCACCTCTGCCCCATCACCCCGCTGTCGCCTGGTTGGGAGAGCATGGACAGCACCCTGGGGTGCTCATGGGGGGGGGACCCCTCAGCCTGCCCGTGGCTCCTACCCCTGGAAAACCCTACCTGTGTCTAAAACAACGTTGCAGGCAAGAAAAAACCCTGCCTTCTGCAATTTTGGGGGATGGCAGCCAGGGGAGATTGGAGACCCCACAAGCTGCTTTGAGATGTTGGCACTTCTCCTGCTCAGGAACTCCAGGTGTCAGGAGGTCTCTGTGCTCGCGCAGAGTGGTTTCTCTTCAACTTTTTGAAGCCTGTGGTTGCTCTGCCATGAAGATACCTCTTGACTTTTCCTTTTCTGGCTTTCTTTTCCTTTCTGGCTTGGCTCGTGCATCACCAATCATTTCAGTTACAGCAGTGTCAATGGGGCTTGTAACGTAACCACAAAATCAGTTACATCTGGAGCGGTGCTGAGCGGGGTCACCGGGGATGGGCTTTCTTTTGTTTTTTAAAGGCAGCCTGAATAAATGGCAACCAAGCCCTCTCGTATTTGCAGGAGGCAAAAGCCAAAAATAAAACCACAATAGCATCCATGTTTTCCAGTTAAAATAGCTGCCGCTTACTCTTGTAATTAAATTCAGTTTTGATTTTTCAAAGAAAAACAGGCTGGGGATCAGTCCGTGATTAGTAGGAAATTGGTTTGGATAGAATAGGAATCTACTTATCTCTTCATCAGAAACCAAATTTAAACAAAACCAGAATCTGATTTGAGGTTTATAAGCTTTTGTAACTTGGTATTTGAGTGCTTCTGAATTTCCCACTGAGATCCAAAACTAAGAGTAAAAAAAAATGTCAGGGAGAGAAATCCCTTTGGTTTCTCAGTCCTACTCAAACCCAGGAAATTTGGGGACTTCCTCAGGAGGTTTCTTGGGCTTTTTGTTATCACTGATGCCTTTTTTGAGGAGCACAATTGGGCTGCAGAAAACACCCCAAATGTTTAGGTTATTTTTCCATACTGAGCCAGGCTGCCCGAGTGTGTTAATTCATTAAGTGTGCTGTGTTCCTGCTAATTGCCAGCTTGGGTCTAGGCTTCAGCCAGCTCGGAGCGTATCCTCGGAGTGGAGGCTTATCTCGTGAGCTTCCTGAGTCTGCAGAATTGAATGAAAGTCTCACCAGGAAAAGTGGTTTGTTTTGCTTTTAGTTTGTTTTGTAAGAAAGCTGAGAATTTCCCTTCCCAGCCAAGTCTGAACTGACCACAGAGAAGCTCACAAGCTTCAGAGCTCCAGATCCTCAGGCTCTCTAGATTCCAGAAGTGCTCAATTCCTTTATTTTAATAAATTTAGCTGTGCATTTTCAGTCCTCCACTGAAATTTAATATCAAGTTATAATTTGGAAAGAGGCTGTGATTATGCTGTCCTGTTATCAGCTGATTTCCTTCCCTAGAGAGATTTTTGGTAAAACCTTGGTAAAATGTTTCATCTTTGTCAGACTTTCAAGCGTGGTCCCCCACCTTTAACCCTGTGGTGATGAGGGCACTTTCTGGTGTCGTCTTCACCTGAGAGGTCACCTGGCACATCCACACTTCGTCAGCGATGGAGCTGAGATGCAATGAGGCAAAGGGACTTGCCGAAGGTCCAGCAGGAGGTCAGTGGCAGGAATGGCCCTGGTGTCTTTGGATTTTGGCATGGAATTGGAGTAAAAACAATCGATATGGTAAGGTTTGGATTGTGTTTGAGAAATGCAACCACTGCTGGGTTCAGCTGGTGGGCGTGGGGTTGTCCTGCTGATGGACCTCAGTCTGCAAACCCATCCTGGAGCAGCGTTGAGCAGCCTTGGCCACCCCTGCCCTGCCAGCAATCTTTAGATTTTGGCATGGAATTGGAGTAAAACCAATCGATATGGTGAGGTTTGGATTGTGTTTGAGAAATGCAACCACTGCTGGGTTCAGCTGGTGGGCGTGGGGTTGTCCTGCTGATGGACCTCAGTCTGCAAACCCATCCTGGAGCAGCGTTGAGCAGCCTTGGCCACCCCTGCCCTGCCAGCACCATGGTGTCCTCTCTGGGGCTGGAATGTGGCTCCTGCTGGGCTTCTGCTCTCCCAAAGCAAACCTTTCCCCTTCACTGTATAAAAGATAGGACATTTATACCACTAAGGTGATGCCCAAACCAAACCCTCATCTGTGTCTATCAAAATCCTTATAGGCAGATGCGCAGTGAATAAAACTATTCTCTAGTAGGTGGAATTCTGATCCTCCATACAGTACTCTGACTAAAACCACATTTCAGGCTGAAAAGCAACAAAAGCCCTCCATTTCAGAACAAAAAGGGATTTTGTTGGGGGGGGTGGAAATAGACTAAATTTGGAAAACACTTAATAACAAACTTGCCTTAATTTAACAACAGCTTTTATTAGATTGCACTTGTCCGAGGAGATTAATGGACGTTTTCCTTTGAAACTCTGGGAGTCTTTCCTAGACACTGGGAATAAGTAGGTTCCTTCAAATGTTCTGCTTCCTACAGGATTTACTGGTGAAAGATTTAATACAATTCAGCACAAACATTTTAACCTTTCCATCTAAAATGCTGAATTCAACCGTTTCCTGAATGTGTATAATTTAAAGGCTTGTGTTTTCCTGTGTCATGCTCTCTGAAGCATTTTATGTCGCCTTGCTCCTATTGACTCTTTTAAGAAAACACTGCATAAGTATACAGTCACTTTCAGATAACTCTGATGTTTACTTTATGAATGAAGGAGGAAATTGAATACTCAAATAAAGTTATGCGCCTAAGTGCCAGAAGCTAACTGCCCTCTTAAATTTGCTTGTCTTCTTGAAAGAGCCTTTAAATACAATTTATGACGTAAAGAGCTTTTCCGTAGTGCTGAGTAGGATCTCCGCCGGCTCGGTTATAAATGGATGCTCTCGGCAGCCGCGCGTGGCTCTGGCTGATGTCCCGGCCAGGGATGTTTGTAGGGACAAATGCTATGTTTTTGGGAGCTCCTGTGCATCCCACTGACCCGGTGTGGGGTGTCAATAACCAGGCTGTTGCCTGTGCTGTTGTTGGGGTGTAGTTATCTGGTACAGGCAGAGCTACAAGTGGGTGTAAAGCAAAGTTGAGGGTTTCTAGCATCATCAAAATGCTCTCATGCTGAATTTTACTATTAGTTTTAGATCTCAGGCCTGGGGTATGTGGCTGTCTGGGTGAGCGGTGCCATTTGCTGTCCTTTTTCTCCTGCCTCTGCTTTGGAAAAACTTAAATCTGGTTTGGGTTTAGGGGTATAACTCGGGTCAGTCCCTTGCTGTGCTTGTCTCTGCAGTGTGTTAGCACCCGAGGTAATTGTTTTCTTTTCCTTAAAATAGTTGGCAAGCATGATTGAATTTGCCTTGAATTAAAATCTAAAGCAATTCCCCCATGAATTAACCTTGCAGACTCTCCAGCCTGTTCCTCCTCCCCTTTCCTTCAAGAGGGTTTCTCTCAGGATCTCATTCCACCGCACTAATGAATCGCTACAGTAATGGGGATGTGATTGACATGTTAAATGTCCTTCCTTGAGCCAGGGAGATTATAGGATGATAAATATGAGAAGGTGTATGTGGCCAATGTGGCTCTGCCAGCCACAAGCAGGGCTTGGAGGCAGGATTGGTGTGTGCTGGGGTGCCAGAGGGACCATGTGGCTTTGGTGCTCCTAAATTCGTCTTTTGGCTCGGGGCTTCTCAAATTCACATCCAAGTATAATGCTTTGACATTATATCGCTTTATTTACAAAAAGAGGAACGGTTTCAGGGTCCCTTTGGGTCCTGCTGGCTGAGATTTGACTGCAAGATGAGGGACCACTGCCCTGTGCCTTGGGGGAAGTGGGTATTAGCAGAATAAAGTATGGATAATAGTGCTCCCACACCTCCCGCCATTACTGCCTTAAAAAGGGGAGGTCCTTGAAGAATGGAGTAATTGAGCAAGTGTAAGATAAAGAGCAGGAACCCAAAGGAGCTTGTGGTCTCCAGGGTAGAGGAGAGGGTCAGGTCTGGAGGGCAGACCCATGGGAGGAGGCACTGATTTACAGCCAACCTCCCCTTCAGCCCCACAGCATCTTCCCAGCTCTGAGCTCTCCTTGCTTCCCGCTGTCCTTCCTGCCAAAAGCTTGGAGGTCCAGAGAGATCCTGGTTTTCCTGGTGGCTGATCCCTCTCACAAAGCACTTTGCAGAAGGGCAGTGGCTGAGGAGGAAGGCTCCCAGACCTTCCTCTTCCCTCCCAAAGTCAAAAATACTGTTGTTGGAGCAGGGTTGCACGGCAGGTGAAGGCAGACCTGCGAGCCAGGCAGAGGTCACTCCCAAGGTCCAACCTGTCCCCTGGCACGGGCTGCACCACCAGCAGGATCCCTATCGCACGCTAATATTGGATTATGATCGTGAGACTCCACAATGTCACACCGATAAGGGGGAGGTTTTCCCCCGTCCAAGCCTGTTTCATTTTAACACGTAGGTATGTCAAGTGAAGGGAATATTTTCCCTTCTGCATCAGACTCCAACTTGGCCAAGGTCGGTCACAGGAGCACGTTTGTAAATGTCAGGGCTGGCAAGGAGTGCGGTTATGGGGTGCAGGGTTCTTTGGAGGCTGTGGGGAAAGGAAGGTGCTGGGTGGGATGTCTCTGATGGGGATGGGGTGCTGTGGGCCAGGAGGTGATGAAGGAAAAGTTGATGTTCATGAGTTGTGCTGGCAGAACTGCCTGGCTCTGCCTTTCAGAAGTTACTGTGATGTTGCAAGGACAGTTAAATCATGAGGAGTTACCAATTTTCCCAAGCTTATTCAATTAGTGCTTCTAGAGTAGGCTAGAACATCCTTCCTCTTACTTGTTCAGGACCTTCTGACATGAGCAAGAGCTTGGGAGGGCTTCTCACATCTCCATTTACCCCACCCATCAATGGCCAAGGTGAGATGCTTTGAAGGCAGACTTGGACCAAGAGGTCATGGTGGAAACAGCTGACTTTGCTAAATGAATGAGAGCGCCCTTTTGCAGTCCTAGAGCAAAATTTCCACCAGAAACTGATGTTGCTGAGACAGAAATACTCTGGGGACTGAGAAACTTAATGCTGCTTCCACTTGAATGTGATTTGCTTGCAAAGTGCACCCACCAAACCAAGTCATCCTTGAGGAAAGAGAGGTGGGAGTCATTTGAAGGGGAAAAATACGGTTGCAAAAAGCAAATACACATTGGGAAACTCCATTGTCTAGAGCTGGTTCCCACGTAGGTGGTGCAATCGCCTTCTTGCTCCCTCCAAACCCAAGGGTCCCTTGGGGGAGAAGATAAAGTGGTGCTTGAGGAAGTGCACTGGCTTCCCTTGGGCTGAGCTCTAATTAATGAATTAAAATGAAGATTTAAATGCATTGCAGCTTGTGTTCCCTGGTCACTTCCTACTGAAAAACCCCTTCAAAACCTCTGCCAGGTCCACGCGCATCCAAGTCACAATACACCAAAATGTCAAAGTGGACAATAGCAACTAAAAATAGGCAAAGACAGGAATTTGCCTATAATATTTTTAAACTTGGAGGATGGCAAAGCTATATATATCCAATAGAGAAAAATGGGTTTTGTTGCTTAAATGAGGAAAACAAAAAATGTGGCTGTTTAGCTGGGTAATTGGTTTGATGTAGGTTTAATTTCAAAACCAGTGACTCTCCTTGGGCACTGCACCTTCCTGCACTTCCCTCGGGGCTGTAACACAGTGTGTGGGCTTCCTGGGCAAGTACAGGTCATACTGTAAAGGCACTGGGGGGGTCTGACCCCCTTCTACTGGTGAGTCGAGTAGGGGAGAGGGCTGGAGGATGGGGCTGTGATTGCGGACACAGGTTGGAAGCAGATTTGTGCTTTCGGGGCCATGGAGCAATGTGTAAGGTGGCTTCCAACTTCACCTTTTCTCACCAGTTTGTGCTGGGAACCAGGCTGTGCTCCTCACAAGGACGAGGAGACACGAGCAAGTCAAGGCTGCTGCTCCCTCTGCTGACTCCGGGGCGAGTGAGAGGCTCAGCCTGGGTGAGCTCCTGGGCTCCCAACTGGGACCAGTGCCTGAGCCCCTCAAGGGGTGGAAACCCTGCTGCCAGAAGAGCTGCTTAGGTAAATACTCAAGAGAGAAGTTTAACCTCACATCAGAAGTAGATGACTAAACAGGAAATAAGGGCTTGAGCAACTGTTTCTTTTTTTATTCTTTTTTTAAACGTATCTCTATGACAAACTATTTGATTTTTACAAATAAAACATTCAGGATCCAACCTTGAATCAGAGAACTTTGCCATTGAGTTCAGTGGGAACATGTTCAAGTCTGTAATCTGCAACTAGAGCTCTTTGCTTTTTTCTTTTTTTTTTTTTTTCCTTTTCCCCTTACAGATCCCTTTAATCCTTTAGCAACCATGGGTATTTTCTAAAGAGGTTTTCTGTATGTCCCGGGGGTATAAAATCACAATGGGAAAGAAGTGCTGCTTATAAACTGTGAGCAACTGCAATCTGCCTCCAGCCCTGTTGGTAACACCCTGTGGATATTTGCTTCTCAGAGATTAGAGGAACAAAGCAAGAAGAGAGCAGCGTTCCATTATGGTAGAGCATATAATATTGTGATTATTACTCATGCCCCTCCGTCTAATTAATCATTTTGTGTGTTATTTGAAGACAAACAGGGCCTTTGGTTCATTATCGCTTATACGTACACAGAACTGGAGTCACTTCAGTGCTGTCAGACTCGGTTAATCCCTGCCTGGGTTTTGTACATGTCTGGGTATCTGAATCATGTACATGGCAAATGATCTACTAATATGTTTGCTCCACCAGTTTGTTCATATGGAGCCAAATATATGAAAGCATTCAAACTCCGGAAAGCGCAGATATGGTCCTAATGGACTTGACAAAGGCACCTAATGTTAAAGGTTGCAAAAAAAGGGGTTGCTGATGAAATGCTTTTTTTTTTTTTCCCTCTCCTTTAAAGTATTTTGTTTGTATTTCTTTTACTATTTATATTTTATCCTGCCCAATGTTTTGACCTGGGAGGCAGGAAAAGGGATCAGGAAAACTCTGAACTCTATAAAAACAGAATTAGGGGGGAAAAAATGTCCATTTAACCTAAAGCAGAAGAAAAGAGTGATGAAGATCTGTGTTTTGTGGTACTCAAGAATGGGAGCCAGACTGAGCTGCAGCTCAGCCAGTTACCAGAGTTACTGTGATGCTGCAGTGGTGGAATAAATCACAGTGGCCACCTGGTTATCCAGGTAGCCACAATGTGCAGTTTTCCTGCCTGCCCCACTGGGGCAGCTGCCCTCATCCTGCCTCTCTGCATGGCAGCTTTTCTTATGCTGTCCCTCTGAAAATCTGGGCCATGACTTTCAAAATTTAAAGCAGCTCTGTGTCTTTTTCTTCTCTGCGCATCTGTACGAGAACAGAGACTGTTTTCAGGCTCCGCACTTGGAAAGCTGCTCATTAAGACTGTAACATTTTGATTACAAGTGATATAAAATGCAGTTTGCTTCATTTCCTAATTAATGACAGTACATAAGGCAACCGTAAACTCAATTGCTTCTAACAGCTTTTTATATTCACTTGGAGGCATTTTCAGAAATATCACTTGTGTACCCAGCAAAATCTTTCCTTGACCAGATGTAGAGGGAAAGCACTTTTATTGGCTCCATGATAATATCACTAAAGAGGAAACAAGCTATAAAAATAAATAAATAAATAAACCCCAACCACACTGAATTTCAGCGTCGCTAAACTGAAAGATGTAGAAACAAATACAGAGTAGATAATAAGGCCTTCTACTGATAGTGGTGTCCTGTGTAAATAATTCAGAGACACTGAATAAGTCCCTCTGCAACAAGACTCGTTAGAAACATGTACATCGGCCCAGAGCAATTACTTTGATTGCTCCTGAGCTGCTTCTCACAATAAATGTCCACAGACCCACCAAGGCTGCAGCTGTTTTGCTCACCACACCTTCTTGCAAATGTATGGCCATGCTGAAAACAGATAAATGTTGTGTGTTTCCACATGGGATCTTAGGCTCGTGGAAGTGTAGACCATCTCTCAGGAGAAAGTGCTAGCCCAGGACAGTAGATTAAAGAAGACTGCTCAGCTTGATGGAGAACAAAGCCCTCACTTCCATAAGGAGCAAGTATGGTCAAGGAATATATTGGCACGTGGCCACCTGGCATGTAGATCTTGTCTTGGGTTTCCACCTGCAAGTGGGTAAGATGCTCTTGAATTGTCCATGTAGATCTTGTCTCCCTAAGCATCAAACTGGTCCACAAATAAGTTTAATTTATGAGTTTTTTGCTTGAAGTGAAGACAATGGACTTCTCTACACACTCCAAGAGCTCAACAGTAGGTTTTCAGAAATGACAGATGTCTCTGTCTTCCTGGAGCATGGGGATGAAGGGAGAATCACCATAGTATGTCCTGGAGCTCCAGGTTGGAGAGTCACGTGTGTCCATGGGGTTGTGTGGCCATCAGAAGCTCAGCACCAAGGCAGAAAAGCACCCAATAAATGCAAAATTACACTTCATGCCACCCAGACACAACAGGAGGGGTGGGGGAAAACAGAGCCAGGGGAAATCCAAGAGTTCAGATGAAAGACATACTGGTGGGTGGCTCAGATCCACCAGCTGCTCTTTATTGCGCAGCATCAAGTCATGGCCTGGGTGGTAAAAAGCTAATAAACAGCTGGTGTCATTTGGAGAGGTTGCAGCAGTGACAGTCGTTAGGTGTGGGATCACCTCCGACAGCCTCTTCCACCGGCAAAGCGCCTGAAGAGAAAAGTTGCCATCAACTAATTAGAAACACCATCAGTCTCCTCCTCAAGTGATCTACCTGAAAAATCTGTCATTGTATGCGGAACAACAGGACAGGCTGCATGCCTTGTTTAGATGAGAGAAGTGTAAAATTCAGGAGTTGGTCACAGAAACAGTCTTAGTAAAGGAAAATCAAAATATTGAGTCGTCATCCTTCTCAGACAAAACCCCATCTCCTCACCCCCCAGAGGCACAGCACGAGCACTCATGCTGCAAACCACGTTTCTTTCAGCAGAGCTGCAAGTCTGGAGAAGTGTTTGGCTGAAAGGCAGGAATGAAAAGCTAAATTTCCAAAGGTAAATTTTTTTTTTACCCCACCTGGTTTTAAGTATTTTGACCAGGGAAGGTCCAATGAAAGAACAAAATAAATGAGCATGGGAGACTATGCAGCATGATAGAAGTGTCAGGTAATAATAAAAGTAAGCTGAAAGCCAGTAAGATTGAAAATATATACATTGAGGATATTTTTGGCTTTGTTTTTGTACTGTACATGGGTAGTCTGAAGGTAAGGAGGTGGGTAAATGATGCCCAACAAGCAGAAAGATTAAAGCTGGCTTGGAACTACAAAATTTCATGGGTATCCTGGGGAAAGATGGGCAGTGAGAGTCAAGGCTGAGCAAGATGGTCAAATAGATCTGAATATGTTTATTGCTAGGGGACAATAAACCCTCTTTCCCACTTCTTGGTGTCTCCAGTTTCCCCTTCTCTGCGCAAGTTTTACAGAGGGGTTGGACAGAGCCAGCCCAAAGCCTTTCTCCAGCAGAAGCAGGATGTCCACCTTCTGAAGGCAACTCTTACTTTGTCATGCCCAACCTGCTGTGGCGATGGAAAGAAGGACCTCTCCTCCGGTACGGCTGGAAAATGGGACCCAAGGAACAGGAAAATGTAAAAATATATATGGAGGAAATTGAAGGGAAAGCAAAGAGCATTTCCTGAAACCCCCGTCCTTTGCGACGGCGCAATCCTCGCAAATGAATCAGAACGTGTATTTGCTCAAAAGAGTTAATCTTTATTAACAGCCCCAGAATGCCCTTCAGCTGGTGTGCAGCCTGGTTCAAAGGTTTTCAAGAAAAACAACATACCATAAACCAAAGGGCAACGCTAATTGGAAGCAAAGTAATTTCTCTGAAAACAGCAATACCTTTCTGTGGGTTAATAACCGGAAATTAAATTTCAGGTATGTTAGCATAACCCATCATAAAGCACCAGGTGAATAAGGGGCCATGGGCAATAAGGGCAAGGGTTCGGAGCACGCACAGTCACTGTCCTATAGCAACCCCTATTCCTTGGTCGGAGTCACTATTCTCAAAGGATTAGTCTCCAGCCTTGATCCCGCTGGTTGAAGGGAGCGGTTTGCACAAGAAGGCTCCTCTTGGTGCTTTGGTGGTGGAATAAGGAGGGACATAAATCCAGGTGTCCCCCTAAGCAGCATTGCTCTGCTCACATCCTGCCACGTAGAGCTGGGGCAGCAGCAAAGGGGTGCTGTGACTCATCCCTCTGGTTTGATGTTCCCCCAATCCTATGCCCACAGGTCAGCAGTGCTTCAAACCACTTCTCCTTCTGCCCTGGATACAAGGGAAAGATTAGTCCTAAAAAATGACTAGTTTCAATGTTAAAATGTGATAAAATGGAGAGTGGGTACAAATGCATGCTGGGATTGAGCTTGCTGATGGTGGCATTGCCTGAAATGGAAACTCAGCTAATATTTGGACTGCAGGGTGTGTGTCTCTTATAAGGAAATGGCTTAATCTGGAAAAGGAGGCAGAAACACAAGGTCAGATCCTCTCTCCTCTGTCCTCATTTCCTCTTCTGGATGTGTTCGCTGCCCAGACACTGCAGAGGAGTCCAGAGGCTGATGTATCTGAGACTGGTCCCCAGGATGTCTCTCACCTGGGATTCCTACAGTAACCCCTATTCTGGGTTATTGTACTGGCAGCTGCCGGGATGGGTGCTGAGCAGGGATGCAGAGCACCTCCAAGTGACATCTTGTAGGTAGTGTGGTTGGGAGGAGACAGATCCTGCCCAGAGGTTGCCCTTACCCTGCACCATATAATGAAGTCATCTGTGGGTCAAGCCAGACTGATCATAATATTGAGTTGGAGATACCATTGCAGACCATCTGCTCTCCTGGGAGTTGGGACATGAATAAAAACGTGGCCTCAAGCATTTACTGTGGCTGCAATGACACTCCCTCTGCCTGGAAAGCCCACATCTCTGCTTTTTGACACACTAGAGAAAGGTTTGCTGTTTACTTGCTTTATTTCCAGCTGTTGATGGTTAAGCTGAAGGGTGGGAAAGCCTGAAAGCCAACATAGGCCTGGGCAAGAGAAAAAGCTCTTGCTTTTTTCTACATCTACATCATCTACATCTACAATCTACACCATCCACGTCACGGGCTGCAGAAGGGATGGTGACAACCAAGTGGCCATGAGGAAGGATGGCTCTTTGTGGCTGCAAACCCCGAGCTCTGCTCAGAGCAAGCTGCTGCTGCTCAGGGGCGATTTTATTTTTGCCTGTCGCTGTGTTCACGAGACTTCTTGTCTGTAGGCCTCTCTCCCACTGAACCCATCCATCACCGGCGCTGACAGAGGTTCCTGCTGCCCGAAAGGGCCAGGAAGACTCCGTGGAGCCAGAACCTCAGGGGTCAAGTCCAGGTTGTGGTGTCTGAGCAAACGCCGCTCAGGATACGCGCGGCCCGACGTCGTGTTTGGGAGGCAGCGGAGGACCCAGAGGGAGGAGAAGGAAGGATAGGATGTAATCTTTCATCTTCCAAGCAAGCCTGCAGGATGGGAATATTTCTTTTTTGCTGCTTCTGTGGGTCTGGCCCCGGGGGGGTGGAGGAAGGGAGTCCCCAGCCCCATCTCCACAGCCCGGGCACCGCTCTCCTGAGAATCTGCTCGCTGGTTTTGGCTGCAGGAAAAATATACCATTCTGTGATTCTCTGAAAATGTTAAGGATGTTGTGCTGAACTCAGTGGTGCTTCTTGTGTGGATATAGAAGAAATAGAAGATCTAAAGGCACGGATGTGCCAGGGTCGTGGTCCAGTGTGGCACCGAACTGATGGACACAGCAGTGAGCCCAGGGTACCCCAGGGCAGCTGCCTCCCAGATCACCCCATAAAGTTGGTCACGGATGCACTGGGCTTCCTTCCTCTCCAGGGTACCACCATCATCTTCCTCTTTGCTCTCACCAGCAACCCCAGCGGTACCAGTGCTGGAACTACATGCATCTGGTTTTACCCAAAATTCTATCCACCATGTCCCCCGGTGCTCCCAGTGTCAATGCTCAACTGGTCCAGGCTGGCAGCCCTTATTCACCTGCCAGTCTCACCCACAGAACGTCCTATGTCCCTCGTGGGTTGGGAACATTGCCCTGGGGCTGCTCCCACGTGCTACCCCAGCTGATGGGGACCATGGCACACCACAGCCCACCTCAGCACCCCCGCTTTATGGCAGGAAAACCCTGTAAAATGACCCTCACTCACTCAACACACTGGGGTGGTGGCCCCAGAGATGGGCACCCACTGGACATCCCTTACTGAGCAGTGACAACAGGTACCCTGGTCATTTCTCACTCCCAAACAGCACTTTTTTTGGCCCCATCTCCCTGGAAGGATGCTTTACCCCCCACTGTATCCTCCTCGCAGCACCCCCGCTTTATGGCAGGAAAACCCTGTAAAATGACCCTCACTCACTCAACACACTGGGGTGGTGGCCCCAGAGATGGGCACCCACTGGACATCCCTTACTGAGCAGTGACAACAGGTACCCTGGTCATTTCTCACTCCCAAACAGCACTTTTTTTGGCCCCATCTCCCTGGAAGGATGCTTTACCCCCCACTGTATCCTCCTCGGCAGCCCCGGGGGCAGTCCCAGCCAGCCCTAGCAGAGGAGCAAGCACCCAGTCACACTCACATTGTTTCAACACATTTACTTAATTAGTTTATCAAGAAATGTGTTTGGCCTCTTCTGATACTCGGGAAATGCTGCCTGTCATTCTCAGGCACCCTGCGGGGCCCCGGGGAGCTGACAGACCCTGGCTCCTTCCTATCTCTCCTTAACTCCATTTGCCGGGCCTATTTCCCATTTTATTTTTTTTTTTTCTTTCCATGTAGCACTCCCTCACCATTTTGGGATTCAAGTAATAGATAGCAAAATTATGCCCAAAAGAGGACCGTGACAGGTAGAGGAGCAAAGTGAGTAAGGTCAGGGAGGAGCATCTGGAAAAATGTTAAATCAGTGAAAGTGTAGGAACTTGAAATATGTTTTTATACCCCTCCAGCTAAATTCTCAGCAGATTGGAACCACTTCACAGAAGTGGCAATGAGTGAAAAATGACTAATTATGTATAAAATATTCATTCAATGCTTCCCTATATGAAGCAGAGGATGGTCCATCAATGCTGTGTGACCCAAAAGAGAGGTGGGCACTACTGCTGCATCCATCAGCCGCTGCCCAAAGCTTTCCTTTGCAACCATGTCCCTCTAACAAAGCCTGTTCAAGTGAGGATGGGACAAATCCAGATGAGACCTCTTTAAGAGCAAGAGGGACATCCCCCACCCTGGCTGGAGGGGCTGGGCTATGTAAAAGAGATTATTTAGGTGCTTGGGTGTTGGTGGAGTGGGGAGGTGGATACACTGCTGGTCCCAGGTGGGCTCAGGTAAGCACCCACCACCCTGGATGAGGCAGAATTTACCCCCAGGGGAATATTTGCTGCTCTCCTGGTGTGCAACAAACAAGGTTCAGTGTCCAAGCAAGCCTAGGAAAAGTAAGACCCATGGACCTACTCCTGCCTGGGGCTCTGCAAACAGCATCTGTGTTAAATTCTCTGTTGTCTCAGGGAAATGGCTTCAGGGTCTGAAGAAGTAATCTTGGCTTCTGCCAGAGGTGCTTCATTCATCAGTGGAGAGGTTTGAAATCTCTCTCTCCTCGTGAGGCTCGAGTCTGAGACCTCTCTGTCCCTGTTCCCAAACTGCTGCCAAGGACGTGCTACTTATGGGGTTTCTGTGTTCAAATTTGGCAGGACATGGCCCAGGAGAGCCCACCTACTGAGCTTCACCTGCAGCTATTTATCTGTATGTGGGATTACTGGGGTAATGCAGGCAGTCCTGGCTGCTTTATTAGCTAAAACCCAGATTTGCTGTAGTAACAGCTGAGCAGTTTTAAGGGATTATTTCTATTCTAACCTTTCTTGTTGCTCCTGATGTCAGTCATGGGTGTGTATCGTGTTGTTTCCTGTTGCTTCATAACTGTCTTCCATCGAATTAAGTTCATACTGTGAGGTTTTTTGGTGGGTAAAACATAGTTATGGGGCTCTCCTTGGTTCTCCTCTCCCAGCTGTGTTAGTGGCAAGCTGGCAGACAGTGAGGAAGCCAGCACTTGTGGGTGGTAGCCTACATCATCTGGTCTTCAGGGCCATAACAGCCAGGTGATTTCTGGTTGGCAAAGTCCCATGATGTCTTAACTGATGTTTCACGGGCTTAATGACTCTTTTCCAACTCCATTCGTGTCTCTGACCCAGTGAGTTGCTGTGGTGGGCTTGATGCAGATATGTCTATGAAACGAAAGCCTGAAGGTGAGATTTAACTTATGCAAGCCACAGAACAAAGCAATATTATGGCTTTTTTCCTCCTGATAGTTGTCCTTCTCTGTTAAACTAAACAAAAATAGCTGTGCAGATATGTCTATTCTGAAACAAAAGCCTGAAGGTGAGATTTAACTTACGCAAGCTGCAGAACAAAACAATATTATGGCTTTTTCCTCCTGATAGTCATCCTTCTCTGTTAAACTAAACAAAAATAGCTCAGATGGGGGAGAAAAAACCCACCCTTTTTCTGTTCAGTGCCTGGAATAGGAACACAGGAGGCATTTTCAGACTAGTTCTCTCTTCATAAAGAATATTCCCCCTAAAGAAATCAAAGTTTACTCATGGAGGCACCCTGTGCTATGGCATCAGAGACCCATTGGCCATCGCATAACCAGTAACCTGTTGGTCTCTTCGCAGGCAGAGCCAGCTCCAGGGAAAGGCAGGAGAGCTCGGCAGAGACCCCCGGCTTTGACGTGCTCCAAAAATCCCGTGAGTGTTTCTGATGATCTCAAAGGGGTTTCTTTATTTATAACACTATTACTTGGAGCTCAGGTGCAGTGGCTGAATCGTGTCACCTAAAGAGTAGGTGATATCACCTGAACAGCAGCAAATGTCTGTCCATCATGGATGGGGTGGGGAAAAACATCTTTAATTGCTGCTGTTAAATTCTTAATTGTGCTGATGCGACCGTTGTGTGATAACTAGGTGTGTAATGGCAGCTCTGTTGCCTTCATTGTGTCTAATCCCCCCGCTCACATTGAAACTTGTGTACTGTGGTTGTTTTCCCCTGCTGGCATCAGCGAGCTAGAACTGTGGTCTATCTCCCCATCCTAAATCATGCAGGAGATGCTGTTACTCATCCATCTGGAAAGGGATGTCTTTCTCTTCCCTGAAGACTGATGTGATCCCACTTTTCCCTGTTGGGATGAGGAGGAGCATGCTTGCAGGCTCCCATTATCGCAGTGGGATGGAGCGGGATGGAGCGAGGGCGGGCGGTGTTGAGTGATCTTTGCCAGGTACCCGGCTGGCGTTGCCAAAGCACGCGGGGCTTTCCTCCCAACCACTTCCACCCCAGGAGAAACATGTCTCCTGCTGCCAAGGGTACGGGAATGTCACTTAACGTGGGGAGAGCGCAGCATTGCAGTGTGACAGCCACTTCACCAGTCAGTCCAGCAACGCTCTGTAGAAACAAAAGGTTGCGTGCTCCGTGCCAGAAGGACTATCTTTGCTCGCAGTGGAATACATCAGATGTCTGGCAATTTCAGGGAGCCGTTTTCAATAAAAACATGAGGAAACGGGAGTCATGAGTCACGCAGCAGTATCTTCTATAGTTCAAGGCGTGTTGGCTAAGTAGATGTCACGTTCCTACAGCTGCTCTTAGGATGAATGTTGTAGAAGCTACCTCCAAAGTCTGCTTTTCTTCCCTATCAAAAGACCCTTCTAGATCCAAAGCTGAGCCACTTACACCCTGGATTTCTTTTGTTTTGGGTTTTTTGTTTTGTTTTGGTTTTTTTAGGAAATGAATAAAGGTGGGTGCTTGTTTCTCTGATGTCACTTAAAATGTAGCACCTTTCCTTTGATCTACTTCTGTGCTCTTCTCTCCGTATGACAGCATCCTGTCAAAACAGAGACAAGATTCCCTTCTCTTGTATCAGTAGAAACCTTGTCCAAAATCACAGAACAAGCCTCTGGCATGGGTGGGGGGGGTGGAGAGGCACTGAGGAAACACTGGTTCTTGGTCATGGGTTGTTAGAAAAATAGGTTAACAGTTGGAGCAAGCTGGCACTTCCACTGTCCAAAAAAGATGGAAAGTAACATAAAAGCATCACCAAACTTTCCTATCAATCCAGGACCAGCACGTTAGCTCTCTGAGTAGCTGTGGAGCTCTGAAAAGAGCTCCTTTTTCTGTAGAGGGACTTAGTTCTCACTAGAAAAAGTTCAATGCATGTTGTCCCATCTCACTCCTGCTGTGGTCTTTTCACTGAGTGCAGTGAAATTTAGACGAGTCTGAGTTCTGTTTCAGCACTTGCTTGGGTTCAGGATGGAGTCGAGTGCAGTGAAATTTAGATGAGTCGGTTCTATTTCAGCACTTGCTTGGGTTCAGGATGGAGTCTGGCTCCATCCGTGGCTCTGCTGTGCTGTAAGCAATGTTTGAAGAGTAAATGCTGGTGGCCTGGAGAAGGTGACCAGAGCTCTCTGCTTGTGCATTCACAAGTCCTGAAGACCTCTGCACGCTCTGCCCGTGCTGCAGAGTTCTTACTGCCTGGTCATGGTCCCCTGTCCTAGAAGGATGGCCTTTAGATAAGGCTCTATTCTGCTCCAGGGTGGCTGGTAACTCTCGTTCCTCTCTTGTTCCCACGGGCTGGGAGAATGGAGATTTCACAGATGCATCCTAAGCTGTGTTTGAAGAAGTCTCTTCCTTTACTGAAGGTCCATGCCTACACCTCAGTAACAATAGTGTGGTGTCCACAAGGCCACATCAGCTCACACACAAGTACAGGGTGAGTCACTCGCCAGCATTAACACTCAATATAAATATTGATTGGGGAAGAATAAATAACCCCTCTCCTTGGAAAGGGTCCTAAGCTTCGTTAGGTGGCATGAGTTAAGAATACAAGAACTTGTCCGTGGGGTCGTGAATACGTGCTTAATTAAGTATGTAACTAAGTGACAGTATGGATGTAACATATATGACTCAGAAACGTAAAGTTCTTACTTCTTCCTTCCTGTTTTCCCTCCAAATGGCTTAGGGAGACCCCCTGGATAGTGTTACTTGCTGAAGTACTAGGAAGCACATAAGAATATATCAACCTCATTCCCAGCTCCACTAAGCAAGTACATGAAGGACAGTTAATTAAAACACTTTAGAGAATCTAGTAATTTGGACTAGGATTAAGAAAGGAGCATTGCTCTGCCACCACGGCGGGGCCGGAAGGGCTGTCTGATGCTGACTGCATCCCAGATTTCCCAAGGCTGTCATACCGTCAGACGCTGCCATGATCTGTGAGGCTTTATTCCCAGATAAAGATGTGAACTCCCGGCTCTTGTCACAGATAACAGCACAAAGCATTACAACGACAACACGGCCACTTAAAACGGGGTTTCAAACGCGCAGCCATTTGTTACTGTCCTCGGTGCAGCTGCTGGACCGGGCTCTGCAGGTTGTTCTCAACTGGGAGAACTGAGCTGGGAGAGCTCATCTCTACGTCCTCCGGTTCTTTACGGGTTTTTACCCCTCTGTGCTGCTGGGCTGGTGCCTCTGTACCTGCCATCAGCTGCTGTGGGGCTGCTAAGGGCTTGTTGGGAAGTGAGGATGTGTAGCCTTGAGGTTCTTCATGCTAATATTTCTCAGGGGTGGCCCCGTGGGCATCCTTCCTGGCAGCAGGTACCTCATTGCTGCATTTTGCCTCATTAATTACCAGCACAGCAGGAGTGGGTGCTCATCAGGGTGCTGCTGGGACCAGGGTCTGAGCCTGTGGGTGTCTCTCCTGTTGCATTGAAGGATGAGAATTGAGGTCTCGTTTTCGTGGGGCAAGTGTCTGACCCGTCTTCACTGGGAACCTGTAGCTCTGGTTCATTTGCTTCATCACAGGAAAGTTCTCCAAAAAAACCTGCTTTTATAAGAAAACCTGTTCTGAAATAAGTTGTTCAGTGATGAAACTTCTGGAATCTTCTGTGTACAATGGCAATGAGTACAGAGTAAATTTAAATTATCTGTAGGGCGGTACACTGCAAGAGCTACAGCTTCTGAAGGTGGTGCCATTCCTTCAAGTAGAGTTGCACCAAGTCAGGGCTGGTGGAGCTGATTTTGGGGAACTATTTGAATTACTGGTGGTGTATTTCATTGCCTACTTAGAGCTAGAAAAGCTCCCTGATAGAAAACCCTTAAAAAAATGCTTCTCTGCTCTACTGTGTTGCAAGTGACCTTTTCCATGGAGGTGGAGGCTGGTGCTAAGGTGGTCCCCAGCATCCTCCTTTCACCCAGCCCATTGCCGGTGCCCGTGACCAGGCAGGGACGGGGCTGGGATTGGGATCCCCAGTGCGGGGCCGCGGCCGGGCTCCCATTGTTCCCCGCCTGCCAGACAAAGGGTTAAGTAAATGTTTGGAGAAGATAAGGTGCCCTGTTGACAAGCAGCAGGCTCCAGCGGTCTCAGCAGGATCTCTCCCAGCGGTGATAAATGGGGAGGTTTTCAAAGTGGGATCAGCAGACGCCACGGAGAGGGCGGTTGCTGATGCCGTGATTGGCAGCGGGGAAGGAATCTGAAGGTGTTTAATGATCCCACACTCTGCCGCAGCTTTTTTAAAGACTGTGTCTAGCCAGAGGAAAATCCTCTATCAGCCACAGAGGCTCACACTCCCGGCTCTTTTTTGTTGTTGTTGCTTTTTTCTTTTTTTTTTTCCACTAAAACATGGGAACATCTACTAAAAGGGATCGTGATAAGGACCCTCTGGGATTCCTCATCCTCTCACATTGGTTTTGTCCCTTTTAATTTTCTCTTTGAAGTGTCCTGCGTACAGTTAGTCGACTGTTTTGTTTGGCTAACTTTAATCAGGGGCTGTGTTTTGGGGGAAGTAGAGTATATTAAATTAATAAGTGGGATTTTTTTCCCCTCTCTGTGTAACTGTATCATTCCAATTACTGACTCGCCATACCTTCGCTATAGTAAATATATCAACAAATGACATCAAGAGTGAAAACCCTGAAGGATTTGAACCCCTGATGTGATGTTATTGGGTGTGCAGGAGGGTTTTCCTCCTCTTGTAAATAGAGCCCCGTATCTGTTTGAAGGACTGAACACCAAATATGTTTTTTCCAAAGAGATGAAATATTTTCTGCCCTCATCCCTGGCCGAAAGCTGCCCTGAGTGCTAGGAAACCTGTGGTGGTGGTGTGGGAAATAGGGTCAGGCAGTCGGGTCTGGGAGGATGAAGCTTTGCTGTGTGCATTCATGCGTTGTCTCTCAAATTAGGATTTTAGAGAGTTGTATTCCCCACGGAGGGAGAAATGGGCATAAAATGCTGCCTGGCACAATCTACACCTGATTTACACCAAGAGGAGCGAGCTGGCTGGGGAAGCTGCTGGATAACAGGCATCCAGGCACAGGGAAGGAGCTCATCCTTTGGGCCAGCCTCATGCTGGAAGGACTGGAAGGGGTGGATGAGTCTTTTCTTGGGGGGAGAAAGCAGCTCGGCTGGTGCTGCCAAGGGATGGGAGGATGCTCTGCTGGGCAAAGATGAAAGGAGCCGGGTATAACCCAGCAAAGGGCCAAATGAGTCGGGACATGAAAAGCAGCAGAAAGCATCCGAAGAATGTAAACACCAAGGTGGAAGAGGAATTATTTAGCATGTTACGGGCTTGGAACTAGGTGCGAGGGGATGAAACAACAAGGAAAACTCACCCTTGCTAACGGGGAAGCCTTGCTAGCGGCTAAGCCTGGAGGGGAAAAGGCAAGAGATGGTGTCAGCAGAGCCACTCTGGAAGTCTCCTTGTCTGGAGGTGGGAGGTTGTTGGGGGCAATGGGAGCCACTGGCTTGTAGGGAGCATCCGTGCTCTCTGTCTCCTCCAGCCACGCCGGGGCCGAGCCCGGGCTGCCAGCCAAGGGGGGGTCACGCTGAGAACAAATAAGATTTAGCCATCGTAAGAGGGGAATGCAAAACGCCCGAAGGAATTTTGATTGAAATTTTATAACTCGAAGAAAAATCTTTTGCAGATAAATCAGGAGGTGGTTTAATAAACAGTTTGAGAGATTAGTATTAAAACAAATCCCAGTTAAGTCCCAGCAGAGGAGCGGGCAAAGGAAGACCACTGCAGCTAAAGGATGTCAGGGGTATTACAGGCACTAAACAGAAGGCTTTCCAAAAATATAAACATTCTGGGGAGGGAGCAGATTGGGAAACCTGTAAAAATAAGCAGAACCACATTAAAAGGCTCAACAGTGGAGCAAAATCAAATACTGAGCATGGGGTTGTGAGGGAGCTCTCAGCTCACGGCGTTGGCCAGACCGGTCCTACCCGGGTGGGAGCCACAGCCAGGTCCCCAGGGATGCACAGGACTTGGGGGACATAGCCCGGGCTGTGGTGGGGTCCCAGTGGAGCTGCAGCCTGTGGCCACAGCAACCAGCATCCTCCTCCAGAGATCAGACATGAGATAACGGGGGGAAATATCCCTTTAATGAGTATCCTAAATGCATTAGACACTAAGCAGATGTCTTCCACCCAAGATTTCCTAATATCTGAAGTTGTAAAAGGGACCTGTAGCAAAGAGCTGAAGATCTGCAGGACGTGGAGACTCAAGAATAGCCAAAGGATCTGGCAGAGTGTGTGTGCAGGTGATTTACACGGGGCGAAAGCTGGGCCAGCAAAGTATCACTGTCACCAAGAAGCTACAAGCCCAGGGTCGGGTCTGCAGCAGCCTTACTCATTGGGACAAAAATCAAATCCATTTCCATCACAGAAACCTGCACATTGGTCAATAATGGGGCTAAGAAAAGGAGAAGGGGTGGAGGAAGGGATCTTTTCATTTGGGAAATAATTTGAAGCTGGTGTCTAAAATGAGCATGGAATAAGTCTTCAGCCTCCCATCCCTTTCTCCAGGCCACCTCCGGAAGAGCAGGGACTCTGCTCCCTGCCCAGCCTCTGGGTCTCTCCCCTGCCTGCAGCAAAGCCACAGTGAATCCCAGGTCCTCTCTCAGGTGGACACACCAGGATCCTCAGTTCAGAGTCATCCACTGGCCATATTTGACTCCCTAGACTCCTGTCACCAGCCTCGTAAGGAGAGAAGCAGGAGCACCTTAGCTGGTCACTGATGCTGAAGGCACAGGCAGCTTTCCATGGGTGATGTCTAGCAGAGGAGCAGTGTGTCCAGCTGGAGCTGGTGGCATCCTCAGGTATCACTGTTCCATCTGCCAGGACCCATCCAGGTGAAGCAGTGTTGGTCCATCCAGCTCATCCTTTGACAGTCAACTTTGCAGCCGTGCCACTTGGGTTGGAGCAACCAGCCCTAGTTCAAGACACTCAGCCCTGAAGGAGGGTCTGGGTGATTTGTGGTCCTTTCAAAGCAAGATGTTCTTCAGCCACCAGAAGTAAAGGGAGATGTCCCGCCCTTGGACGACATGATCCCTGCTGAGGGGAAACTGAGGCACAGGGAGGAGACGACAGCAGAGAGTGATGGAGCTGGTGGTGTCTTCATCCTGGTCCTCCAGCCGATGCTCCCCATCAGCAGCACAGTGACAGACCCCGTAGGTGTCCATTGAGGGCCTATTTTTAATCACCTTTCCACTGGCTTTTTGCAACGCCCCGTTCACACTTGCTCTGTGAAAAAGGATGTCAGAGCAGATTAACAGCTGGTTCCTGCCTGCTCCGACAGCTCTGACAATGCGTCCCTTCTTCTCAAGGTGACAGGAACATGCAGCTGCCTAATGGGTACAGAAGTGTCTATTCTTTCCCAGTGACATTTATTGTGAAATATCTGAGTGGGACTGAGAGACATGCAAGGCTTTCCCTCCCTTATCAGGCGACCCTGGTCAGTGTCCTGCTGTCAAGGACTAAAGTAATTTATGTCAGAGCTGCAAGTGTTTACTTATCTGCCCCAGCGCCCGGCCGGGCCGAAAGCAGCCAGACTGGCTCCGCTGGGGCTCACCAGCCTTTTCCTGATGCTGGGAAAAACTGGGTGCTGGCCCCGTCCCGTCCAGCCCGGGGCAGGAGGGGTGAAGCTGGGGTGGCTGAGAACCTCCCCGCAGCCCCAGGATGGGGGGACGGCAGCGGTGGGGATGGGAGAGGCAGGATTGGGCTGGCAAGAAGTGACATCCCGGGCCAGAAGGGGCTAAAGCAAAGCCTGAGCAGCATCACGGGGCATCTGTGCAGGCGGCGAGGGCTGAGGAGTGGATTTAGAGGGGGTTTTGTGGGATGGAGGGAGCAGTGTCCAGCTGGAGGAGGCTGCAGCAAGGCCCTGCACTGGTTTCTTTAGGCATCGCCTGTAGAAAGTGCTGGGGGAGGGTGGGAGATCTGTTCTACAGCTTCATACTCTCCTAATTTCTCATTTTATGGACTCTGGGGTTTTATTTGGCGGGGGGGAGGTTATAAGGGTGAGGGGGTCCAGGAAGGCAGAGCTGTCAGGGCACTGGAGCAGCCCCAGTACTTGGGCTCCGTGGCAGCTTGGCAAGAGCATCCCAAAGCCACGTGAGCCTCACGGGTGGCTTTAAAGAACTTCTCCAGTGCTTCTGTCTTGTGTCATGACAAAACCCGCAGCTTTTAGTGCATCTGGCTCTGAGACTCCACAACTTTCCCTTAGATTCGGTTCCAAAACTCTCTGGTTTTATAAAGCGGTGTGATCATCCCGGCGGTCCTCCCCCACGCCGGCCACCATCCCTCATCCCAAACAGGGGGACAACTTTCATCTCGCCCGGGATCACACATCCTCCATGGCACGGGAGAGATGAGCAGGGGCCTGATAGCTCTGCTCCCACGGGTGACTCCCTCCTGGTGTGTGTGCCCAGAGATAAATACTGAGCACTGGTAGTTTCTGAAGCTCCTGAGCTCTGGTTGTCCCGAGGGAAACCTTTGACTAGTTGGGATGTCGTGAACAACAGATTAAAGGAGACGGACTATCTCTTGCTAAATGAGCTGTTATTCTAAATTAGCCGCTTTCTTCTTTTTTTTTTTTTTATTCTCCAATCCAGGGCGCTTCTCAGAAAAAAAAAAAATATTCCACTGACATTGTATTTCTCTTAGCAAATATTTTTCTGAGCTGTCTCCTCTCCCCACCCAGCGGGGCATGATCAAAGGGCTGGTCCTGCGCCGGGGAGGAGCTGTGAGTGCTTGGGGTGGCCATGGGGCCCTGGTGCCATGTCCCCATCCCTACAGCCTGAGTGGGAAGGGACACGGCGTGTGACCCCATGGCTCGATATCACAGTAGTGCGCTTCTCAGAAAAAAAAAAAATATTCCACTGACATTGTATTTCTCTTAGCAAATATTTTTCTGAGCTGTCTCCTCTCCCCACCCAGCGGGGCATGATCAAAGGGCTGGTCCTGCGCCGGGGAGGAGCTGTGAGTGCTTGGGGTGGCCATGGGGCCCTGGTGCCATGTCCCCATCCCTACAGCCTGAGTGGGAAGGGACACGGCGTGTGACCCCATGGCTCGATATCACAGTAGTGTGAAACCCTCCAGAGATGCTCTTTGGGGAGGGAGTTCTGTGGTTGTCGCCGTGCCATGGGTCCCCTTCCCCACTCCCTCTTGCAGACGTGTAGCTGCAAACATCTTTGCAAGGTGTCTTTCACCAGGGAGAAAAAAGTGCATCTGCAGCGGGCAGGGCGGGAGCCTGACGTCCGCTCGGCTTTTTTTTTTCTCAAATACCAGGAAATTTCCTTAGTGCAGTCTGATCCCATGAAGTGTAACGCCTCCTGTTTCTCTCCCAAAGCCCAATGCACAGCACACAACACCACCCAGCCCCAGCGCCCGACAGAGGCTCGTACCCAGAAGTACAAAAGCCTGGCTTAAAAAAAAAAAAAAAAAAAAAATCAGATATTTATTATGCCTTTGATGTTCCATAAGAACAGTCGTGGCTTCTGCTTAGTCTCCGACGTCCGATTGACAATTGTTTATTAGCTTTAAAATAGCTGAAATTCATGTCAAACATTCCGCATGTTAGAAAAATGTTTATGAAGTGTTATCATAGTTTATTTAACTGTGAATGTTTAGGAAACCGGCATAAAATATAATGGACCACACAAGGCTCCGAGCAGCCTCACGACGGTGGGCACGTTTTATGGACCGCAGGGGAGAGCGATGCCACCTTCTGGGTACGGCATCAGGGGACCAAAAGAAGAGGGGTTTCGGTTCATTTTAAGGACATTTCTCCTAAAATGTTTACTAGAGCAATGCTCACAATTGGTTTTACGCACAGGTTTTAAGTCAAGGGAGAGAAGAGTCTTTTCCTGTGAGCCATGAAGGTTTGCTGACGGGCACTGAGCGCCGTGAGCGAGATCTCAGACACGGGGAGATAATATTCAGGCATCATTAACAGTTACACTACCCAGGCACAATATATCTTGCATTAATATTTATGGTCTCTGAGATACTACAGATTTGGCTTTATATTTGGGAAAAAGATACCTTTCTAGCAGGCTGGGATGAAATTTTAGTCCTCCTTTCTCCAGAGCTGTAATTCCCAGCCCGGGGGGGTGCTGGCAGCTGGACTCTCTTTACCTGGTCCTTCGTGGTCGAGCAGGGCAGGCAGCATCCTCCCACCCTGAGATGCCAAACACCATCTGTGCAAGAAATCCCCATCCTTTTCAGACCCTACTGCTCTGCAGCAAAAATCTCTTCACCTTTAAGAAAGCAGAAGAGTTGCAGATAAATATCTAGAAAATAAGTATTAAATCAGTGACTGATTGTAAGCTGGCTCAGGAGCATCCCAGCGCCCTGACTCCGCTCAGGACCCCTGGATGTTAATACCAGTGAAATATAGAGTGGAAGCATCCCTACAAGCAGTGACCATCAGCAGCTGCTTGCCATCAATGGTGGCATGCGGGAGATCAAATTTTAGAAATTGCCCATTTTGGTGAGTTTTCCCTTGAAACCTGCAGTTTAGCAGCAGGGCAGGGGAAGGAAATGCCAGGTTATTCTTCCCAGCAGCTGACAGACAAGTGGAACAATAGGAAGGGATATTTTAGTCATCGGGTTAAAATGCTTTTTTCCCCTGATAAAAACAAATTCGTGGGTCTCTTGATTATTCCTGAGCCCCGAGGAACCCAGGAAAGGTGGCCACAGGCTCAGAGGTCCCTATTTTCTGGCTTTAAGCCAGAAAATTCAGTTCTGTTAAGATGCTCTGATGTTGTGAGCTCTTCCTAGGACTTTTCTCCAAGCCCAGAATCAAAAAAAGGAACAATCCTCACCCAGCTTAATTGCTTTTGTCTCTAACATTTGAATTTGACAGCAAAGTGTTGTTTCTTTCATTGATTTTATTTTCATCCCTTGTCACGCGATGGATGTGGTGTAAGTAGCTTTGCTTGCCTGTTGTTTTACAATAAGAAATTACTCTGTGCCTGTATCTCTCTCAGGGCCCTGATTCTGTTCCCATTTAACAACAAATCCCACTGGTTGCTGTGGATGTGGAACGGGCAGAGGGAAGGGCTGACAGGCCGGGTCGATGATCGGGCACCACCGAAGGCACCAGCACTTTGCTTCTGTGCTCTGGCCTTTCCCGCCACCTTCCTCTGAACACTGTTTCCCCTACAATCTTAAAATTTCCACTTTTAATATTTTAAACTCTTATTTCTCATAAAACCCCCAAGTATGAAAATTTCCTTTAAAGAAATATACCATTAATGTATCTTTATGATGTGCGGCTGATGCTCACAGCATGGGCTATGACTTTTTTATGTTCCCTACTTGTCCTTGAGACATTTTATTTTGACACCATATCCTTACATTTTAAATTAAACCATATTTTTATTATCTGCGATATGCCAGCCGACAGCGGTGCCTTAAAGCTGTTGTACGGCTCCTCGTGTCCATCTCAGGGCACCTTCCCCTCTTCCTCCCCGCTCCCCCCATCCCTCCAAAAAAAACATGGATCGAGTTATCCCCACTGACGGCGATTTACAGTCCCCATTAACGGTCATATAAATTCCAGTGGATCAAGGAAGCTTGGAGTATATGATATTCAGGCACGGCTAATAGCTCTGGGCTAATTGCCATCTCGTGTTTCTGCTCTCCCAGCCCCACTGTTTATGTCTTGGGTCCCAGCAAGTGGTAAAACAAGTTTCCAGGTTCCTGGAGTGGCCCGAGGAGGGCCGGGAGCTGCTGGCTCCAGTAGCAGGCGGAGGGCTGGAGGTGGCAGTCATTTCCCATATTTAATGTGAGCGGCGTCCGCAGGGCTCTCCCATTCCTGGAGGAAAGGAGGTCGGGCCCACAGCCCTTCTGCGATGGTTGTAGGGGGGAAAAAAAGAGTCAATTTGGTGTTATCGTGGGTATCATCATGGTTTAAGGGAATGGCAAGGGGCTGGTGGCTTCGGTTCATGCTGGGGAAGTCTATTAAATAATCTACATACATTCCGTAATTTTCTTTTTGGAAATCAGTAACTTGAAATCTTTATTAATAGGGATGTTTGTTGTGGAATCCTCGTTGGCTTGGAAAGATGGGTTAATAAGCATGTTTAGCATGAAATCTTTGCTGATAAATAAACTCTCACGTGTGAATGGTCAGAGGAGTTTGGAAATCAGGACATTGCTCACACTGAGGTGGACTGGCCTGGTGGTAGCAGCCAGGAAAGCTGTCCCCCTTCTTCCACCAGCCTGTGGCAGAGAGATTGTTTGTGGAGGACCTTTATATATTTTTATATATTTATATATTCATATCCATGCATCCCATCACACAGACAGTGCCAGTCTGGAGCCATCTGGGCAACTTGTGTCAGCATCCCCAGCAGAATCAATGCTGGTGCCAGTCTGGAGCCATCCGTGCAACTTGTGTCAGCATCCCCAGCAGAATCATCCAAATGATGCTGAATGGGGACCAGCATCGTCTCAGACTGTGTCAGCAATTTGTGAAGAGGTGGAGAGTTTTCACACAGGAGCCTCAGGGTTCTGCTTTGTGGAAAGGGAAGTGTTCATTCAGAGGATCCTGAACCTCTCCAGGGAGAACAGCCTGAGTTTGGGGGAGAACTCAGGGGTTTTTCCACACGTTTTTTCTCTTCCCAGTGATGCCAACCAAAGGTTATTCGAAGCGTGCAAAGCTCAGCACCTTCATGACTCAAATCCTCCTCGTGTGTATCATTGTTTTTTGAGGGGAGAGTCTGCTTTGTTGGAAAATAAATTCAGTGCAGAGGAAAATTCAAAGGGCTTTGGGCAGTTTGTGCCTCTGTGTTGGGGCACACGGTTCCGGGTGCCGGGTGTAGTTCCAGGTTTCCATCACTGATCTGGCGTGTTGGAGGTGACAGGGACAACTCCTCTCCTTGGAAAAACAGGAATCAGATGAGTGTGTTTGTGATGTGCTCCATGCCAAGAAGCAACTTCTTTGTGTTTTACAGACAGGCAACTAACTGTCCCGAAAAATACAGGTGGAGCTCTGCACTGGGCAGAAGCGGGCAGGACACCACGGCCCAAAATCAGGAGTTATTTGCTGGGGGGGGGGGCACAGCAGAGAAAAGCCAACGTCTCCTTTATTGTGCCTTGGGGAGGACTCATTGCCCCAGCCATGTGTCCCCTCCCAACAAGGGATGAAGGGTCCCCAAGCTCCCGAGGGGGACACGATGCCCAGGGCTGAGTGTCCGTGGTGGAGACAGTGCTGTCGGTCCCCCTGCCCCCCCCCTGCCCCCCTGTGATTCACCACGCTTTAATGCCTCTCCCCCACAAGCCAAGAAAACCTTTTTTTTGTGGGGGGAAAGGGAGGGTAGGAAATGAATCTCTAATAAATTATCTGTGAGCTCACGCCTTTCATGTCGGTGGGGTCTGTCAGCAGCATTCGCTGGCGATTGATTCATCCCGCCCCATGCCAGGGAGGGGGGGGGGATTTGATTATGGCACAATTAAGCCTGACAGGGTTATCAGATGACCTTTGGAAAAATTGTAAAGCACTTTCCATCGTTTGCAAGATGGATAGAGCAAGCTCGAGGGGCTGCTTTGGTGCAAGAGCTGAAAAATTCAGCTGGGGTGGGACTGCCCAGAGGGGTGTCGAGGCGTTAAGGGAAAGGGCAGGAGTCCCATCTGCTTCTGGAGGGGGTGGTGCTCACGTGTGCCAGGGGATGGCACCCCCTACGCAGCCATCCAGGCCCTCTGGTGAGTACTGTGCCCTGAGTAAGGGTGGAAACAAATTGTTCTGAGCTTAAAAAAGCAAAATGCAAAGGCTGTTTGTGCTGCCTGGCCCTAAACGGCTGAGGGATGCTGCTGGCTGCAGGATGGGGGGGTCACTGCAATGGCAAAATGGGGCTTAAAAATATTTTAAGCCTTAAAATCTGTGGGGAGATGTCGAGGCTCACTCCAGAAGCAACTTTTCTGTACAAGGTCCCCCCAAAATGTGGAGCCAGGGACTGCACTCAGGGCTGCTGACTGGCCACCTCAGACAGGCAACCCCCACCCCAAAATCTGGGAACCTTGTTCTTTTTTGGGTGGCAAAAGTGGAAATGTGTATACACAGGCTCCTGGGTCTGGGGTACCCAAAAATAAACTCCCCTGTGAAAACTCTGGCCCCAAAATCTGGGAACCTCACTCTTTTTTGGGTGGCAAAAGTGGAAATGTGTATACACAGGCTCCTGGGTCTGGGGTACCCAAAAATAAACTCCCCCATGAAAACTCTGGGGTGGTTAGTGGTGTCAGCCCCAAACCCTGGTGTCACGGGGTGCAGGGAGAGAGCTGGCATGGCATCCCAGTGCCCAGTTGGGCTGGTACCCCGGTACCCATCCTGTATGGCACCCCAGTATCCATCAGACACGGCACTCTGGTACCCATCCTGCGTGGCACCCTGGTACCCAGCTGGGCTGGCACCCCAGTACCCATCCAGTGTGGCAACTGGTGCCTGGCATGGCACCCCAATACCCAGTCCAGCTGGCACCCCAGTACCCAGCCTGGCTGGCACCCCAGGTTTCACAGCCCCTCCTTCCCACGCACCTTGATTTCATGTGTTCCTGACGGCGTTTCAGCACGGAGAGGGGGCCAAACCTATTGATATCGGGTCGGAGTTTCCCCTCCCGCCCCGAACACGCTCTCCCGAGCTGCTCCTCTCCTTCCCGGAATCCGCTGTGATCCCCAGCTATTTGCTGACTCGCTGGGTTCGGCCGCTTTCATCCTCCTCATTGCTCCCGAAACGTTTGCTTTGACTATTTGTAGAGCTGGCCTAACCCTCTTTCAATATTTTTCTTTTTTTTTTCTTTTTTTTTTTTAAGTTTGGAAAAAAAAAAGAAAAAGAGTTTTCTGCTACAATTTTTCCAGAAATTCTCAGCGGGGCTGAAATTCTCTTGAGGTGAAATATTTGCATTCGCTGAGAACTGGGACTCTGGGGTTGGGATGTGCTGGACTGTAAAGGATTTGTAAAGTTTTACCATTGTGGCAGCCTGGCCACGGGTCTTTTCTGAGCCACCACTAAGGGACAGCAAACCCGGAGCGCTCTGGCCAGGCTCTTTGCACCACTCTCCATCAGCTCTGGTAGAACATACAGTGAATTTAGCTTTAAAAACTCCAGAAATGAGAGTAGAAGAGGGGCTCTGTGGGATTTGTTGGTGGGTTGGGTTGCTCTGAGCGATACCCAGCCACAGCGAAGTGACTCCTCTGCACCCACTTTTCCATTCTTTTATTATTTTGACCATTTGAATCACTGTTACAATATGCTAATATGATTTTGAATATACAGATTTGCACTTTCCAGCAAATAATCCAGTTCCACTACGATGAGGGGTTCACGTGAGGGTGTTCACACTCAGGCTGCCTTTACCCCAGCCCCTTTTCTCGCCTTTATCCTACATCCCCATCCCAACCCGCGGCTCGTGGTGGGACCATAAACACAACCGAAAATCCTGGTGGAGGAAACGGGTTGTTTCCTCTCTTTTTCAGGCTTTGTTTTTTCAGGTTGGGCTGAAAAGAGAGAGATTGGGCTTCTCGGAGAGGTCCAGCGGGAGGGATCCCAGGTATGATGCTGTCGGACGTGGCAGGGGCTTGGTTGTCATGGGGAGAGGAGCCGTGGTGGGAGGAGATGGAGAGCGGGGCCGTGGGGGACACGGCTCCCCCGGGCAGGGGAAGGGGGACGCAGCGAAGCCGCCGTTGCCGAATGAATTCAGGTTTTCACTTTTGTGATTTTGCAGTAAACCTAAGTTCAGTAAATTGATTTTCGTAGTAATAAAAGCTGAACACTCATAACCCCCAAAGCGATAAACATTTTACTGCTGTTTAGAATTTATATTTTATTTCTAGTCTTTTCCGTGGATATGCCCTGAGGAGGAGCATTTTATGTGCAGCTCTAGAAATGAACTGAGTGCAAATATTTTTATTTTCTGCTAAGCATCAAAATTTTGATGCATTCTCATGAGACCAAATGCACTTCTTAAAAGTACAGTGAGCCAGCAGAGCAACTTGGCTGGGATTTTTTCTGAAGAAAAAGCGATATCAACAAAAAAGCTGGGCACTAGGCACAGACTGGACACAATTAGTACCATTCTCTGATCTTGACCCTCTTGTTTCTTGATGTTCAGATAGAACTAATTAGGTTATTTTCTGTCTTTATGAATCGCTGTAATTCCTACTCTAAGCGGCAGAGGAGAAGATATTGAAGTGCCTCAAGAAGAATCATTCTGTCCCTCTGGTTCTTGGATGAGTATTTCCTAACCTAGAGCGTAGGGCCAGGTCTTCTGGTGGCACACAATAGGAAGACTTGGTGGCTTGGACTGGTGCTGGGCTGATTTCCACCCATGGAGAAGCTGGCTCACCTTCTTAATTATAGTTATTAATTTCTAGGAGGACATGGAGGGAGGACATGCAAGGCTCGCTTGGAGACTTGGGAAGTCGCAGGATGTTGAAGCTTAAAATAACAGTGATGGATAAGGAAACTATTGCAGGTGAATTTTAGAGATTTCTGAAATGTTTGAGCTATAACTCTTCTCTCCTTACAAGTCCCGGGTAGCCGCAGTCACAGCAAAAAAAATACACCTGGCTTTTTATGCAAAGGGATAAAAGAAGCAATACATATAAATGATATTAATGTTCTCTAAAACATCCTGGAAATATTCCTTCTGTAAAATACATATGACAAGTATAGATGGCATCTCATAAGGTGACCCAGATGATTCAGCACTTGGCTGCAGATGAGTAATGTGGCCATCCCTATCTCTGTAGCAGTAACCTCTTTACGCCGTGTAATGCCATCCAGGAGGAGATGTACAGTGATTTCTGGGTATATAAATGAAGGCTGGGGGGTCCAGATGCCAGATTTTGGCAAGCTCTCTTAACCACTGCAATGCCCCTGGAAAGTCAAGGTGGGCAGGGACCCTTGTTCCTGCATTCTTAATTTGCATTTAAGATTAAGAGCCACTTCTGTCCTCCCTCAGCAAAACAAGGATAGGATGAGACCTGGAGAAACATCCTTTTGCTTGGCACCAGCTCCGAAATCACCTTCTCATCAATGAAGCCTTACAATAAGCTACGCTTAATGAATCAAAATGTTAATTAACACACACAAATTCAGCAGCCCTGCCTGGATGATGGCTGGCCCCCTCTGTTACTATTAATTCCTCCCCCTCATCATCATCACATCTTCTGGCTCTCTCCTTCATTAGTTTTTATTTGATGATTTAATACCACTGTTAGCCAAAAAATTATCATAGCGTGCATGCACAGCAGACTGCAAGTGAGTGCTGTAAAGCATGAGGCAATTCATGCTGCAAAGATGTCACACAACTAAAGAAATATCCCCCTCATTTCCACTGAGGACTGAATGGACGTGGAGACCTGAAACCGGGAAGCACCAATGGAAGCGCTTGATTCTTGTAGGAAGAAAAACATAACAGCCAGGTAAATGAAAGAAAAACTAGCTCCTTTGCGATAAATCCTTTGCACTGAGCCCTTTCCCCCAAAGCTGCACCCAGAAGCAGGTCATTCATAACCTTGTTTTACATGCAAAAATGATAGGGATGGTATTTTAACGTATTTTCTTCTCATGAGTGGAGAGTCCCATCAAGCACAATCAACTGCCCTGGTAGAAGCCACTGACAGCCATGGACCAAGGAGCTCTGGGGTGAAGATAAACCCCAGGTTGACGTGTAGCCTCCACGGTGCTTTCTCCTGCCCAATAGTATCCATCCAACACACTCCTATCAGTTTCAGTTTTGGGAATCAATCACCATGGGGAGAAATGTTTGACGCTGGAGCCTCTGGGTGGGCTCAGAGTAGTTGCTTTTCTTTAGTAATTAGGAAAGATTACACAAATGATTAAGCCTTTATTTACCATTAGTGACTTGGGTTTACTAAGCCGGAGTGCTGGTCTGTCAGCCCAACTTGTCCTTCCTCGGGCAAGTGCAGAATTGGGCTTCAAAAGGGACTTCTGGAGAAGGATGGGGACTTACCACCCTGCTCCTTCCAGCTCTCGAGCTGCTGATGGTGCCTGGTTTTGCCCTCGGATGCTGAGCAGAAGGGAATATGTTACACGTCCCAGGCACTGACAGCTAAACATACACACAGCCCAGATAGCTCGGGCGCTAGATAAAGGAGAGAAAACATCTCCTTGAGAGAAAACACAGGATTTCTCCCTCTGCCATTCTTCATCCCTGTTGACTCCTGATTTCGATCTCCCAGCCCACCAGCTGGGTGGCTCCCGGCTGCCTTCCCCGGCCACGGGGCTTGTGGAGTCACCTTCCCTGCAAACCGTAGCACCAGTGAAGCTCCCCATAGACTGTGCAGGTTTTATGAGGGGGAAACTGGTTCCCTGTGGTCTTTTCTGGGGCTGGTATGCATCAGTGGTGGCTCCAATAGGACAAGGACATGCTGGACCACCCCTCGCCCCCCCATCTTTCTGTGCTGTGCTGGATGAAAAAAATTGCAAATGCTTTTTCTTTGGCTTAGAGAGAAGGAAAAGTTTCTCAATCAAAACCAAATATTCAAAGTCTTGTTTTCTGGCACCCAAAGGAGCCCAGAGGGTTTTGTTTTGGGAGAAGGAAAGGGTTGGAGGTTGAAAAGTGGTCTGCAGAGGTTAAACAGAGAAAGGTGCATGAGGGGGTTTAAAGAAGAAAGCACCTTAAGAATAATGTGAATTATTTAAGACCAAGAACAATACACCAGGTGGTTTTTTTTTTGTTCGTCAGACAAGAGTTTGGATCAATTTATGCTGCCTTTGCGCCGCCATCGATTTCCACTCCTGGACAATTAGTGCTGCCAAGGGGGGACCTACCCATGGGTGGGAGCTGCAAGCTCTGCCCCAAAACTTCTGGTGTCATCTCTGCTCTCCACAAAGGAAAAATACCTCAGAGGTTGTGCATCCCCTCAGAGACCAGTCCCTTTGCCCAGTTCCCATGTGTCACCTCTTGCTGGTGATGGGCGTTGGGACCCCCAGGCAGATCCCCCATAAAGGATGGACTTGGTGAGAAGGCATTAAATCCTCCACCAACAGCCAAACCTTGCTCCCACCCTGACAACTGGAGGGCGACATGTGTGCCAGCATGGGCAGACTCGCTTCCTAAAATAGCTTTTTGGGGCTGGTGCTTCAAGGTTTAGCATTTCCAAAGGTGTTGGCATGATGTTTTGTTATGACGTTCCACCTCGGCCCACTCAGCAGCTCGCCATCCGCCCCGATAAGCATCGTAGGGACTAAACAAACTGCAGGGAAATTAATTGGAAAACTGCAGGGAAATTATTTGGAAAACTGCATCAGTCTCCCCCCCGAGCTCCCAACTCTGCGTAAACACGTACCCGCCGTAAGGTCGCCTGCAGCGAGAGCAGAGCCGAGCTCTGGCCTAGAAAAGCAGAGATTTCAGGAGTTTCCTCCACTCCTGCCCCAGGCAGGGCCAAGTCTCTCTGGACCTGTGTCAACGTGAGCTGTTTTCCTTTGGCCACAGCGCTGGGAAGGACCTAAATTCAGGATTTTGCACAGATGGCTTGAGTCCTGCCTGTTTGGCTTTATTTCTTTAATACTCACAAGCCTCAGGTGCCACAAATCCCTCCTGGCATTTTCTTGATTGTTGAAGTGTGGCCCCTGCAGCCCACCCTTTGGGACAGGGGGACATCATGGTCCCAGTCCACCAACAGCAGAGGAAAAAGGGATCAACCACCTCTGAGCCAATCTCAGCATCACCAATTAAGCAAGAACTGGCTTTAATTATATCGCTGCATTCTGGCTTTTCTGTTAATCTTCAGGAGCAGGGTGAAGCTGCTGGGATGGGGTCTCTGCACCAAAACAGAGCCCCTGCAGCCACCAAGCTCCTGCTGGGATTTGCACCCATGTCCAGATCCTGCTGGAGCGACAAAGCAGCCAGCACACAGAGATGGGGGGAAAAGATTATTGAGAAAGGAAAGGGCTCTCCTGCATCGAGATATAGATTAATAAGTGAACCATTCATCTGATAGGGACACGAGGGAAGTTTGCAGGTATTCAGCCCCACCACAATTCAGTAATACCACTTGGCTTTATCTCTTGCCCGAGTAACACAAACATTTATGGAATTACATTTTAAGGCTTTTAAAGGTGTATTTAGAACGTGTTTTCTTTGAAGCGTTATCTTTGCAAGCTCTCATACGCTGATAAAACTTGTGTTTAGCTGCCTCGCAAGTAGCGCTCGAAAACTGTTGGTTTGGAGATATTTCACTCTCTTTGGCCGGGACAGGGCAGCCTCTGCAGGGGCTGCATGTTGCCCCGTGCCACTGGCACTTGCCCTGGCCCTTTCCCAGCAGAGCCATGGTGTTTGCAAGAAAGCAGCAGTGGGAGGTTTGCTGTGGTAGGACCGATATGGTGGGTTGATCTTTGGAGGTGGACAACATCCTCAGGGACCTAGCACCTCTTCCAGGGTTGTGAAGCTTGAATGTAGTGGAGCAAGGGCCCTGGGTGGGTTTCTGCAGATGTTGCCGCCTGTGAGAACAGCTTCCCTCCCTGGGAGCCTTCAGGAGAAGGGAAACAGCACAGGGAAACAAATGACTTCACTCCAGGCTGGTTCCAGTTAGCATCCCCGTCCCTCCTCCCAGCCCTGCCCAGAGATGAAGACATTGTTCAACAGCTCATCACTCACCGGCAGGCTCCGAGCAGGCAGCCAACGTGCATACCCCGAGCCTCGTCCCGCAGGCAGAAGACTTGACCCAAAGCTCCTTGAGATCCATGGAAAAGCTCCAGTGGATTTCTATGGGTCTTGGATCTCAGCAGATGTTGGCAAACTCCGCCGAAGCTAATGGGAACGTTGCTGGCAGCGCAGGCTGACGGGTCAAGCAAAGGGAGAAAATTAATTCGTCAACCAAGAGGATTTGTCTTCCCTTGAAGTTTCCAAGGAGTTTCTTAACGGGGCGCTCATTAACGTACCTTCAAGGGAGGGGAGAGGCCTCTCTACGTGCCATTTTAAATACCAACAGCTCCGGATTGGCAGCGGCGAGGTTGGAAACAGCTCGAGGGGGTGTAAATATCTCTCCCCATCCCCTTTGCCCCTTTTCTGGTCCTCCCCAGCTCGGCGCGGGCTGTCTCCCTCCTGACCTCCACCCTCCCCTGGAGCCGAAATCTCAGGGCTGGAGCCCGGCCACGCTCGCTCGGCCGCCCTTGTGGACTTGCTTTCATTCATTTTCTTCCCTTCAAACATCCTCCCGTTCCACG
>NW_015090780.1:3600576-3604885 GCF_001431845.1 Calidris pugnax
GGGGTGGGGAGGGTGGGAAGGGAAGCAAAAGCAAATGCAAAAATAATGTGCAGGCGAGAGCCCATGTGATCACCTGGCAGGAAGAGGCATTCGCAAATCAAAGCATAAATCACGGGGCCGGGAGCAGCAGGGCCAGCGAAGCCCTTCACCTTTGGGTTTTATTTGCACGTTCATTTCTACAAAGAGCACAGAGAGGGTGTTGCTTTGGCTGGGCAATGGAGTGGAACTTGTTAAAATACTCCCCGAAAGGAGCTGCACGAGGACCAGGCTCCCGATAGGGACCCAGCAGTGAGTTGGGGTGGTTGGAGACCTCTGGGCAGGGCAGGAAGATGTAGGGACAAAGGAGGGTTTGCAGGATCCATCCCCTTGGCCACCCTGGTGTGCTGAGAGCCCTTGCTCCATGTCCTCCCACCCCAAGGCAAGGGAGGAAGCCGGGCCAGGGGCCGCTGCAAAGACCAGGGTTGGAAAGTCATGATTTGGACACAGCCCTTGGCACAGGTTGGGGAGAAATTGGCCCAAATGAACCCCTATTCCTCCAAGGGAGCTTTTGCAGTGGGGGAAGGAAATTTCGCAGCGATCCCTGCAAACGGATGGGACGATGTTGTCTTTCATTTCTGCTCCTGAGGACGGGTCATCCATCACGGGCTCGCACAGCTCAAGCCGTGGCATTGCACAACTGCTCAGCGAGTGTTACACCAGGCAAAGGGCCCATCAGCAACGAGGCCCGAGGCCAAATCTTATATTTCCAAAGGGTTTGGCCCCAGAAGGACAATATAACATCGGTAGCACCAGCTTAGCAATTTGTCCGTGTAAGTGCAGAGCTTGTTTCAGTCCTTTTATTCACCTTCTGGGTGTGGAGGGGAAACATCTTCCAGGGGTTTTTGCAGCCTAACTTGGCAGAGAGCTACTTTTTCTTGCAGAAGAGTTGATAAGCCACAACTGCAAACTGAAGAATTAGGCTTTCTATGTTTTTGGTTGTTTTTTTGTTGTTTTTTTTTTCTAAAGAAAATCATTAGATAACAGGAGACTGGTGAGAAACCAGTAACGGGTTAGTGGCACTGGGTGCCCCACAGCTGGTTTGACTTTCACTCTTTCCACTTCAAATGGAGGACTCAGGTAAATCATCCTGCCTTTTATTGTGGTGTGAGCATTTTGCTGCCTCAGGTAAATCATCCCGCCTTTTATTGTGGTGTGAGCATTTTGCTGCTGGTTTTCCATCATGGGGAAGAGGAGATGGAAACAGAGTGAGGAAAAAAAACCCCAACCTTCGCTTTCAGGTACTTTCAGGGTCCGTGTGTTGGGGATTCAGGTGCTGCCCCACAGGAGGTAACACATCCAGGAGAGCTGGGAGGAGGAGAGCAGTGAAGCATCCTTCTTTCTGGAGATCTGTGCCAGAAATGAAGTTCAAAATAAGTTTTCTTGTCTTTAAGACTGAGATATTATTGATGGATTAATTATGGAGGGATAAATGACATAGTTTTGTGTTATGGGTAAACCATTTAAAGCCTACCAAAAAATGAAGAGCTGTCATCCTGTCCCAGCTCTCAAGAGCAGGAGCCTTTCCAGTGAAAAGCTTTGCTAACGAAGCAGTTGTGTAAAATATTTACTGCCAGAGTTTCTTCAATTGACATTTGCATCTTCTGTGATTTGCCAAACTCTCTGAGCAGTTGGAGCCATTTTCATGGGACTATAATTTACAGGAAGGGTTTTTCCTTCACTTCTCGGTGTCTGCTTAAAAAAAAAAAAAAAAACACCAACAAAAAGCATCTTTGGCTCTGAAATTCACACTTAATTTTTTATTTCTTTTTGGCCGAGGGAGGAGGGAGGGGCAAGGGAAAATGGATCTTGTAGGAGACAGAGCTGAGATGGAGGAGTAAGAGATAGGAAGGACTGTTAAGTGCAGCGTTTCTCAAACTACGGGTCATGACCGCTTAAAAGACAGCCAAGACGTGTCAGAGGACAGCGGGGTCCTCCCCAGTTCAGCTGAGCTGGAGCCAGCTGAAAACGGACCTGGCTCCTCTCTCCCCATGCAAAAAAAAAGAAAAAAAAAGATGGATTTTGGGCAGGACCAGCATCCTGGTCCAGCTCGGATGGGAGGATGGGCTGGAAGAGGGGCTGCCCCACCGTCCTCCATCCCTGGGAAGTGGAAGCCAGCTGTGATCACTGCCTGCATGCCTTCATGGGAGTGAGGAAATGGTTAAAAAAACCACCCTAATGGCATGAATCTCCTTCTTGCAGAAGGAGGGAAAGGCAGAGGTGGAGGGGAGGCAGATCCCAGCACGTGCAGCCCATTCTCCTCTCCTCAGCCTGGGCCGAGCCGAGGGGTCGCACGAAGATGGATGAGCCAGAAAGAGGGCATTTTCTGTAAAGTTGAAGAAATGCTCAGGCTTTTCAAATCAACAGGCTGATTTGCTGCAAGGGAGGGGGATAACTTCTGGCACAGCCCAATCCTTGCCACCAAACCACCCATCCACCAGGCCAGACTATATTTTTTTAGGGTATTAAATAGTCATGCATTGGGCGATTGGGAAAATCTGAGCAACAGCGATGGCAACAGGTGAATTTAGGTGGGATGGCGAAAACTTACAACGTGTTTCCTGACTAGATAAGTTGTGCCAAAGCCTGACATGGACAGCTACGTTTCCATCATCCTTTTGAGCTTCATTGAGAACAGCTGTCACCCAGTTTGCTGATGTCTTTGTACTCCCCTGCACGTTTGCAGCACCTTGGAAGGCAAGAGCTGCTCTCCCCGGGGTGTTTGCAACCCAGATGGTGCAGGTTCAGGGAGGTGAAGGGAAACTGAGCCAGGGTGGAAAGGACTCATCTGCTTCTCCTTCCAATCGAGAGAAAAATTACAGCTAAAGGGCAAAGCAGCATCAAACGGGAGGAGGTCTGGGGTGCGGGTGCGTGTCTGGGGCTGGAGCTGGCAGCCTTGGTCAAAAGAGAAGGAAAAGAAGGATTTTTTACAGGAAATGTCCCCACTTTCTGCAGGAGCCTGGACAATATGTTGTCGTTTTGAGAGGTAAAAGGGTAAATATTATAAATATAAATATTATAAATATTATATTCAAGGTGAGGCTCGATGAGGCCCTGGGCAACCTGGTCTAGTTGGGGGTGTCCCTGCTGACTGCGGGGAGGTTGGACTAGATGACCTTTGGAGGTCCCTTCCAGCCTGGACAACTCTATGACTATGACTAAAAATTGGCTGGCTGCTTGATTTTTTTCTCCTGGTTTTGTTTGCCAACTGGGCTGGGTCCATCCCTGCTGCATGAAGGACCCCACAGCACCTCAGCCACCCCCCACGAGGCATCAGGTACAGCTTCTCGGGCCACGAGTGAGCTCCATCCCTTTGAACAAACCATTCTGATCCCTCCAACTGGCAGCTTCTGCATCTGCAAGGGGGGTAATGATGATATTGACCCACTTGAGAGCAAAGAGCCGGGCAACGTGCCGGTGGGAAGGGCTGTGTAGGCACCACACGTTTCTCTGCTCTCCCCATTTACCTGGAGACTCCACGGCCCCATCTCGTGCAGGTGGGTCCTTTCACTCAGGAAAGACCTGCCCAAAAAAGCACTGATATCCTTCCACCAGACATCCCTTCCCAAAACAGCCTTTCCCTGCCCGTGTCAGCGTGAAGCTCTTAGGTCTGGGAAGTGATGTCCTTTGCTGTGGCTCCGAATGTTTTAACAGTTTCCCAAAGTTCACCCTCTGCCTTGATATGGATTTTGCTCCAGTTTGCTAATTACCATCGGAGGCTTGCAAGCAGGTAGCTCCTGGCTCTGAAATCAGTGAGATGACTCAGTGAGAAGCGGAGTTACACTCTCCAGGAGCAGATGGCAGGAGGAAAACTCCTGTAAAAATTGAATTTATTCTGTCCCTGCCATCAATATTCTTGCCGTAGGCACCCTTCTGCCAGCTGAGCTGGTTTTATATATTTTAGTAATGGAAATTTAAGGTAGGTGATGCCTGAAAACGAGACCTGTGAGTGTCCTCCAGGGTTAAAGCAGCTCCCTCTGGCCTGTGCCCTGTGTCACCCAGTGCCACCCTAGGGAACCCAGGGTGAAACGGTGCCACCGCAGCTCCCGAAGGCAGGACGCCTTCCTTATTTACCGTTATTCAAATTCTTACAGCACCCGCAAACAGCCGATTTAGCCCCATTTCTCCATATCTCCCTTTTACAGGTCCGTTCCACCTCTGCAAGGCGAGATCCAGCAACCTCACCCTTCCAGGAGATGATGTCCCCATCCCCGGGGTGCAGCACCGGGCACTGCCGAGGCTGCCGGGGACCCCCCCCGCCCCGGACCCCCGC
>NW_015090780.1:3605229-3640310 GCF_001431845.1 Calidris pugnax
CCCCTCCGCCGGGACCCTGCCCCGGACCCGCTCCCGTGCGGGCGGCGCCGGTTGGGAAGCGGGCGAGCACCCTCTGGTGGCCACTGGCCGCTATAGGCGCCGCTCCGCCACAGCCCTCCCGGGGGACGGCAGGGCTGAGGGGCTGGGGTGGCTTTAATCAGGGAAAAATTAATTATCTCCTGGGAACAACCTGCCCGGTTGCACTTGATGTAGTGCTGGGAGGTATGGTTTAGCGATGGTGATGTTTCTTGGTTGTTGTGCGGGTGTCTGGTTTTGTCAGTCAGGTTGACGGTTGGACAAGATGATCTTTAAGGTTCCTTCCAACCTTGAAGATTCTGTGATTCATACGGCTCCCCTGCAGATTTTCACCTGTGTTTCTGCATGTCCTGCCGAAAGGAGCCCGGTGGTGCTGCTCCGGGATGCTTGTTCTTGCTGCTGGGAGCTCTGGGCATCGCCCTGTGGGTTTGCTCTTATGGGGTTTTATGAAAAGCCCAAGAGGACCAGGCTCTGGAGTGCCCTCAGGCTTATCTCAAAGACTTATATCCCCTGCTCATTGCAGGGGAGTTGGACTAGATGACTGGTAAAGGTCCCTTCCAACCCAAACTTTTCTATGATTCTATGAATATTCAGTATATTCAGAGATCACCAGAGAGGTGCTGCATGTCCCCATCCCCGGGGTGCAGCACCGGGCACTGCCGAGGCTGCCGGGGACCCCCCCCGCCCCGGACCCCCCTGGGAGGTATGGTTTAGCGATGGTGATGTTTCTTGGTTGTTGTGCGGGTGTCTGGTTTTGTCAGTCAGGTTGACGGTTGGACAAGATGATCTTTAAGGTTCCTTCCAACCTTGAAGATTCTGTGATTCATACGGCTCCCCTGCAGATTTTCACCTGTGTTTCTGCATGTCCTGCCGAAAGGAGCCCGGTGGTGCTGCTCCGGGATGCTTGTTCTTGCTGCTGGGAGCTCTGGCTCCCCTGCAGATTTTTGCCCGTGTTTCTGCATGTCCTGCTCAAAGGCGCCCGGTGGTGCTGCTCTGGGATGCTTGTTCTTGCTGCTGGGAGCTCTGGGCATCGCCCTGTGGGTTTGCTCTTATGGGGTTTTATGAAAAGCCCAAGAGGACCAGGCTCTGGAGTGCCCTCAGGCTTATCTCAAAGACTTATATCCCCTGCTCATTGCAGGGGAGTTGGACTAGATGACTGGTAAAGGTCCCTTCCAACCCAAACTTTTCTATGATTCTATGAATATTCAGTATATTCAGAGATCACCAGAGAGGTGCTGCATGCCCATGCCATGGAGTGGGAAGGTGAGGTCAAGGCACCCAAGTGCTGCAGCGGGTGCTCCTGCTGCTCATCCCACCCTGGCTCAGCCTGGGTTTTCTATTTCATTTTATCTGGCCTCAAAATACTCATCACAACGGCAGTGGAGTCCTGTGAAGTTACATTAGCAAGTGTGGGGTGCTCACTGTGGGGCCACCAGCTCCCAGGCTGCTGCAGGTGATGCTGGCTCCACTATCAGTGACGTGCCCTGAAATTAGGCATTGGGCTCTACTCCCCTTTCACCTGGTTCCTCATATCCATAAGTGATTGCTAATGATGTGGGGATGTTTTTGTCAGGGCCCTGGGGGCACTAATGGGCTTTACAAGCCCTGAGCAGCCTCACCTGGGGCCTCCACCCACACCCCTGGCCCAGGAGCCCATTTCAGCCCAGTATGGGGCTGCTGGTCCCTGTCTCAGGAATGGTGCAGGGTGCTGGTCTCCAGCTCTGGCCGTGTCACCATGAACTCCCCTGGTGACCTGGGCTCTTGGATGAACCTGTTTGTGATCTCCAGCTCTGCCCTGCTCCTCGCTCAGGTACTGCAGCCCAGCCCACAGGGAGGAACCCCCCCTCTGGTAATCACTGGGTGTCTTCAGCTCTCTGTGGTGGCCCCTTCAGTGGGAACAAGTATGTGCTTTCGTGGAGTTCTTCTGTGAAATAGGAAGTTTTCCTGTTCTGTTGAAACCTGTGGAGTGAAGGATAATCTACAGCCATAATAGATGTTATTTTTGGTGACCATCTTCACCTGAAAACCTAACTCGCATTTTTTCTCTGATTTTGGGTGGGAGTCAGTATGAATTAGCTCAGGGAATGGGCTTTCTCACCATCGGAAGTTTCCCTGTTACATACATTGAGCTTGTGCTCTCTGAGCAATCACCTTACTCTTCTTTAATGTGTTATCAATGGCTCTGCTACTAAAAGGTGGTGTGCAAATTATGGGAGTTCCTTTTTTTGGTAACAGGAGAGGGAGGTTTTGGCTCCTATTTAGAAAGCTATGAGCAAAGAACAACCAGCTTTGGAACACTGGCTGTTAGGGCCCTGGCTCAGATGGCAGAGGATGAGGATGGTTCCTATGGGGCAGGCAACTGCCCGAGGGTGACTCAGACCTCCCAGACCTGCCTGAATGGGGAGGGCAGGGCTCCCTCTAATTTTGGTCACATCCTTTCCATCCAGCAAACAGGTTGAAACCTATTGAAGGTCCTTCTTGTCTCACGCAGCAATGGCAGCAGCTGGGATCTGGCAGGGTGAGAAGTGTGCTTACGAAGGGAAAAATGTGAATTTACAGAAAGAATCAATCTGGGGAGGACTTGTATTAATTTTTTTAAAATATGCATTCAGTGTAGTGCCTGGAGTCTGCTCTGGGCAAACACCCTCCTCCAGGTTAATGGCCCTTTCCTGGCAGCACGTGCCCATGGTGACTGAGGAGGGATTTCTGTCCAGAGCCCAGGTAGTGACCGTCCTCTGCAACAGCTGATGGGTTTTGGCAGCAGCTTCTGACAGCTCTGGCTTGGAAAGGGATTGCTTTTTCCCAGATACAATTATCTGATGGCTCCTGCTTCCAGGCTGCCCATCGCAGCCCCGGTGCTGCGGAGCCTCCCCGTGCAGAGACACTCTCCTGTCTCCGTGGTTTTCCAGTTCCAGCTGCCTGTCTCAGTCTTGGTCAGGTACCTCCAGGTTGCATTAGGGGGTTTGTGTTCCTCTGCTTAGAAGATTATTCTTTTCTTCTAGAAAAAGGGCTTGAAATTATTATATATTTTTTTAATTTACATTCCCAGTTGTAAAGAAACTGATGTCCTGTCCAGATCTTCTGGCTTTTCAGCCTGGAAGCATCAGTTTTTTGGTGGAATCATGGTTCCTATGAGCAGTCTGTGTGATTTCACCTGCAAGACAAGGTGAAGATTATTGCAAAGTGCATCACTTTCTGCTTCCCAGGACTGTCCGTTCTGCCTTCTCATGGATCAGCACAACCCCTCTGGGCAGCTGCTCCTGCCTCGAGCCTCCTCGCTCCCCACAATCAGCCGCTATTAAGCCATTAAACCCTCCTTTTAGTGTTTCCCTCCCCAAAGCCCCAGTGGAAGATGCTGCAGATAGAGCCCTGGCTGAGCCATTGGAGGTAGGAGATGGTGGTGGTGCCCCCACAGCTTGTGCCACGTGTCCCACAGCCACTGCTGGGAGGTCTGGCTGCTGTGGGTTGTCTCCTGAGCCCCACACCTCCCTCTTACCCCACCACCACCCATGGTGTCACCAGGCTGGGCTGAGCAAGGATCTCTCTGCCGTGTGGTTGCCATTAATTCCACCACCGCAAACACCAGCCTGAGGTACCAGGCCGTATCGAGCAATCAATCTCTAATTGCCATATCCCTCAGTAAAGCAAAAAACCCAAAAGGAAAGAGAAAGGGATCAAAGAGGCCAAAACCTCTCCTCTGCCCATTGCAGATGGCTCATGAGAAGCCTCAGGTGGACAATAACCCGCCTTCTCTCCGTGCTGTGTCCCTCTCGCAGAGGAACCAGCCAGGAATTTCATGCACGTAGAGCAACCACCAAACAGTCCCTACAGGTCTGCCCAGGACCAGGGCTCGCCCAGCGGCTGCTTGTTTACCTGCCACCCATTTCCATGGCGTGGGCGTGCTGCCGCCTTCCTGGGAGCCCTGGCTGCTCCCCACCAGCCAGACCTGTCCCTGGGTGGGCAGCAGAGCCCAAAGCCACCGCTTTGGTGGCTTGCAGATGGGCCATGCCATCGTGGGGCAGCAGGGATCACTGTGGGGAAACGCTGCTGAGGATGCTCAGCGCCGTGCTGGGCTTTCTTAAGGAGCCAGCTCAGCAGCTGGGGAGTAAATGAGTGTGGTGATGCTGCTGCTGGTGGAGGGATGTGACTTTCCACCAGAGGGATGTGACTTTCCACCAGTGGAGGGTCCAAGTTGGTGGCTGGAGACTGAGTTCTGGGGATGGATGGCACGGCATGGCTGCCCCAGGGGGTGACTCGGAGGAAGATGCTCCAAATCCCCTTCTGCAGGAGCTCTCCCTCTCCGCTGGCCCTGGAAATGTCACCAGGAAGCCACCCTCCCCAGCTTACGTGTCCTGTTAAGCAACATGGACGCGTCCCTGCCCAGCGTGGAGCCGCTCTCAGAGGTGGCCACACCAGCAGAGCAGGGCCCTGCACTTGCCAGGCGGCTCTTGGCCAAGCAGGACACACTGTCTGGGGCTCAGACGAGCAGGCAACAACTTCTTGATGCTTTTTATCGGTGCTCCCACTACTGATGGTGAGTGAATGTGCCTCTTGCTCTCACAGCCCCTGCGTGGGAAGGCTGTTCCTGCCCAGCCTGGGCAGGGGAATCCGTGCCAGCATTTTCCCAGGGGATGCTGAAAGAGCTGCACTTCAAAGGCTCGGGACGTGTCCACGTTGCCTTGGGCTCCTCCAGCCCACGGTTAGGGGTGGAAGCTGCTGGTGTCAGCAGCTGGAGCCGGGAGGCAACCTGGGCTGAGCCAGGGCTGACAGCCAGGATCAGCACCCAGGTACCCAGACTTTTCCCCTGGTCCCCAGCTGCTGTGAAGGGTCCCCAAGAGACAGTCCAGGACCAGGGGCTTCCATCCTGCACTGGAAAGTAGCCACTTGTGTCAATTTGGGCATGTTCCTTGCCCTCTCCTGAGCTGTTTGGGCTGGGGGCTGTTGTGTGCCCCCAGCTGTGCTGTTCTGGTTTCACAGGACGCTGCTGCTGTCACATTTGATTTTTCTTGTTTTCTCTTCCTCTTGGAAACAGCCAAGTTATATAAAATGAAAAAAAAAAAAATTCCCATCTTAATGGTGGATGAATTATTTAAATGGGTCTGTTTGCTAATGTGATTGACTTCAACCAACAGCACAGGTCGGACTGTAATTATGGGAAAACAATCAAATCTCTATCTGGGTTCACACCATACTGGTCTTGCAGCTTTTCTCCTATTATAGCAGAACCTGTTGGGCGGCTTTAGTTAAGCTGAGCCTCCTTTCTGCTGCTGGGGCAAAGAAACGCAAACCAGTAGAGCCAGTCAGACTGCAAAGGGGAGGAAAAAAAAAAAAAAATTATGGCTTTTTGTCTGTGCAAGTTCACCCACACTGCTCACTCCTGTCTCTCTGCCCCAGGTGACCAGCTCTTGATCACAACTTAACCCAGCTGGAGGAGTGGAGGGAGAGACACGGTCCCCCAACGTGAGTATTGTGCCTGCACTGATTTTTATCTCTTCCCTGGCACCCTGGGCAGTGTCAGGCAGCTGGGGAGGGAGCTGGCTTGAGCTGCACATGGAGAACTGCCCAAAATCCAGGCAGCAGGACGCCCGGGGAGAGCTGTCACTCGGTGCTGGCAGCCGGAGCCTGCGCCAGCTCCCATCTGATGGGCAGAGGCTGTGGTGTTGGGGGTTTGCTTGCTTTTCTGTCCCCTCTCGGAGGTTGAGGAGGAAATTTGGATTTTTCTAGCAGTCGGGGAGTTGATGGCTTGTTGCAAAGTGCTGGTTCTGCCTCTGTGGGCGTGCGGGGTCGGCAGGGAGCGGAGCCAGCCTGGGGTGTGTGGTCAGTGCCCAGCCAGGACCCCGGGGCTCTCCTCTCCTCTTACAAAAACTTCTCCTCTGGCATTTTCCACTTGAGCATTAGAAGTGGTGAGAGATCACTGGGAGGGGAAATGCAAAGAAATGGCATCCAGCTGTGGCTCGGGCAAAGCGAAATAGCTGTGTGAGGGTGAGAGCAGTTTGGGGGTGTCAGGGGGGGGTGTGAGCGGGGAGCCGGGTCAGGTTTGGACCTGGAGAGCAGGGAGGGGGGGCAGCAAATATCGGCGTTTTCTCCGAGCAAACATCCGGGCTGGGCAACAGCCACCCTGCCAGCAGAGCCGGCCCCGTGGCCACCGTGGGAGCACGTGGGCTGGCCACGGGGCCTGTCCCCGGCAGCACCGCTCACCCTGGCACCGGGGGGGCATCACCCCCTCTCACCCCTACACGCTCAGCAACTTCCAACAAGGTGATGGGGCTCCCTTCCCACCCCCAGTTCCCCACCCTAAATTGGTTGTATCTGTGTTTTCAGGGCTAAGTAGAAATTTTCTCCCTTTTCCCCTCTGTGGGAACTGGGTTGTGAGGACCCCCGCAAGCTGGGCAAGGTAGACCTCTGTCCCCCCACCTTCAGACCCTCTGTCCCTATCATATTCCCCATGGGACACCCTGCTGGTGCCCTCCTGGGGTGTGCAGACACGCTCCTGTGGGCAGTGCAAATATTCAGTAATGCTGGAGCTTGCCCCAGGCACGAGGGGGGGTGTTACTGGGGGCTGTCATCCCTCTTCCCTACTTTAAATCCAGGTGGAAGGATGCAGAGGTGGGATTGTTGCTGGGAGGAAGCTGTGCCCATGCATGCTGCTGGTGCTGTAGGTTGGACTGTCCCCATCACCTCCTCCTTGTCCCCTCTTGCTGGGACAGTCCCATGATGGGGGAAAGCCCTGGAAGCACTTAGAGGGGAGATGATCACAGATCCTCCCCATGGCTTCACTGGAGGACACAGGACACTGGTGCATGGTATTGGTTCAAAACCCAACCCAGGCAGCAAAGTGTCCCCAGCACCAATGTGTCACCAAGCATTTGGGACAGGCAGGGATGCCTCAGCCCATAAAAATGCCTGGCTGGGGCTGTCCCACTTGTTGGACGGCACAGTGTGGGGCTGAGCTGGTGAGAGGGGACCATCCGTGATGCTGCAGTGGGGCTAAAGCCCAGGCAGAGCAGAGCTGCTCTGGGGAGGATGAGGCTCAGAAGCTGACAGGGCTTTGCCCAACGAGGTGGAGAAGCTTGGTTGGTGCAAGCCTGTTGAAGAAGCAGATATTTCCCAAATAGAGCATCTCCCACTGAGTTTTTCCCTTGATCCACTCGGGAGCAGTGAGAGGGTGCCCACACCCCAGCTAGCCCCCCAGGTATGGGGTGTGCAAGGGGCTGCACTCGGAAGGGGACCAGCTCTGCTCGGCAGAGGCTCCTGCAGCTGGCTGGACTGATGTACAGCTGCAAGCAAGGCAAAGCCACGCTGCGTGGGTTTTTCTTCCAAATGAGAGGTGTTGGGCACTTTTCCCTCCCCAGAAGCGGGAGGTAAGAGGCACCTCCCACCTGTTTCAACACGAGCTGCAGGAATTCCTGAAGAACAGAGATTTGGTGGAATTAGTCCTTGGCATCTTTTGTCAAAGCTTCTCCAGGGCTTTTGGAGGCAGGTCATCTGTTCCAGCAGCTCAACACTACAAGCACATTCCTCCAGCACCTCAGCAATGGGAACCTGGCTCCTAAACCTCATCAGGAGCAGATGCTGAGCCGGGAAGAGAAAGCATCTACCCTTCCTGCCCCGCTCATGCTCAACCTGGGGAGGTCCCAGCTGTGTGACGCCTGAAACCCTGATATTGCTCAAATTGCCCAAAAGGAGCCTTGAAAGTGGAGAAGCAGCATCCAGAGATGTTCTCCATCACTGCCTTAGAAGAGCCACGTGGGATGTACAGGGAAACCCAAAGCAGGAGGTGTTGCCCAAGACCAGAGCACCAAGTACAGCTCACATGGAGCAGAGCTCCACAAATGGAAGGGCTCCTTGTAGCCCCCCAACCTCCCCTCATCCCAAACCGGGCACCACCATGGTCCCAGCAGCTCCCAGGCACCAGGAGAAACACGTCCTTTAGTGGGTGGGCAGCTTGTCTGGCAGAATCACAGCAAACACAGCAATGTTGTCCAAGGTCTTCAGAGCATGCAGAGCCCTTCCTGCAGCTCCTGCTACTAAGGGGAAAAAAAAAAAAAAAGAAAAAATTCCTGCAGCTCCTGCTACTAAGGAAAAAAAAAAAGAAATATTTACTGACCACCCAGGCCTTAGCTTTATATCAGTGAAGAGAAGCCTGATGTGCTCTCCTAGCCCTCTGCAAGCTGGGGCATCCCCACCAGCGGGGTGTCCTGGGGCATTCCCCAGTGAGGCACCCTCAGCAGCAGGGGTCCCAGCTACCTGGTTCCAACTTTTGGACCTGCACCACCAGCAGATTTAAAATGCCCTGGCCACAGGGCCAGACCCAGTCCCCTGAGGCCCTGTGAGCTCCATGGAGGAGAAGTGCCCCAGGCTGTCTCACCCCCCATCCAGCTGACCTGGTCCGACCAGTGGGCGTAAAAGCACCCAGGATGGTTTTGCAGGACTGAATCTTCCTGGCACATAACCCCTGTTTTTTAAATAGCGCTGAAGAAAAAAGCTGATTCAGCTAAGGACTTCATTACCTGCACCGTACCCAGGGAGGAGAGATTTATTCTTGTTTATTCCACGCAAATGAGATTTATTAATTTGTGTGGCCATCAGAGAGACTCAAGATGCCCGTACAGACCCCAACACAGCAGGAGCAGGGGTACCACGTTGTGAGAGTGGTTATGAAGGATTTTCATGCCCCTTACCCCAGGCAAGACCTGCTCGCCCAGGCAGGACCAGGAGTGATGGATTCTCCATCCGTCAGGAGCAGTGTGGGCTCCCAGGGATGCTGCTGCCGAGGTCTTCTGCCATGGGAGGAGGAGACAGTGAGACCGAGATGCTCTCTGGGTGCTGTGCACAGTGTAACGGGACCACGAGCAGAGCGTGGGGTGAGACCCCCACCTGTCAGAGCTTCCTGGGGTATTTACCACCCACTTTCCCCAGCGGAGGGCTCGGGGGCCGGGGGGGCAGCAGGAGCCTGTCCTGGGCTGGGTGGAGCTGGTGGCCGTGCGCCTCCCCTCCCAACGGGGCCCTGAGCTATTCCCCGAGCCTCACCACTTCTCAATTAAAACACCCCAAAAATGCGATAATGCTTCATTACCCACTTCCCACAGCATTTTGAGGTGTTAATTAAGTAATGTTTATAGAAGCTGTGGTTACCCCGAGATGCACAGGCAGATAAGTGGTGGTTACTTTTGATCATCTTCCCAATGCTTATGCGGGCACACGGATCTGCCCATGGATCCTGCCAAAGCCCACCACCCCCACGGCCAGCGAGTCTGAATGTGAGAGTGTGTGTGTCCCACAGAGAGGGGAGCAGGACAAATATTTACCACCAAACCTCCACAAAGCAGCAGGGAGGTGTTTGTTGAAGGAGCTGGGAAGGAGGAGGACAAAGCCTTCCTCCCACTGGGGGACAGTGCATGGACAGACCCCTTATAACGGCTCACCCCACTGCGTAAAAACCAAACTCTGCTGCGTGGATATATTTGGGTTTTGCAGAGGACCAATTTCTCCTGCTTTAGTGATCCTGCAGCACCAGGGCAGTGAGGACTCTGTTTCAGGAGGAGGGATGTCCCAGTGCCCATGGCACACAGGGACACCCACCACCCTGGGGTGGTCTCAAGCAGAAATAAGGTGATGGAAGAAGATCCCCGTTGCTCTGGTGATTGTCACCACCAGAGAAGCAGAAGCTGCTCCCAAAGGGCCAGGGTGGCAGGGGAAGAACTGAGCTGCTGGTTTTGGGGTGGCTGGAGCTGTGCTGTGTTACAGCAACACACTTTAGGGCTGAAGTAAGTAGGTGCAGGGGTTGGGATTTGGAGGACTCACTCTTGTCCTCCCCTCCCAGCTACGGGGTGGGTCTGCACATACATGAGCAGGGGCAGCATCTCCCTGGCTCTGCTGGTCCCATTTAGCTTGTTGAGGGGGCTGTGACCAACACTGGCCCCCAGCAAAGCCAAAGGACCAGCCAGCGAGATGGCTCGTGGCCCCGCAGTGGGTGGGATCCCCGTCCAGAGTCAGACCCTGGGGCAGGGGGTCTGTGGCCAGGGCTCTCTGCAAACCAGCCCCTGGGCTGGCAGAGCAGCACAGAGCTGCTCCAGGGAGGATTTTCGGGTTGTGCGAGGTGGAGGAAGGCACCTTCTCCTCCTCCTCCTCCTCCCTGGCCAGGCGAGAGGCGAAGCTGCTTCTCCGGTCTCACCCGTCAGGGGATGGTTTTGCAATCTGCCAGCCCCTCTCCGTCACCCGGGCGGTGGAGACCAAGTACTGGGCTCCATTTTAGGACAGCCTGTGCCATGTTAAGTCTCACAAATAAATAAATCCCCAGCAAAAAATATAAACAAATGCCCAACACACTCAAAAAAAAAAAAACCTCTCCCCAATCTGCCAAGTGCTCAGTACATCAGCGCATCAGCTTCACGCTGGCCTGCAAAGTACTCCTGGCACTGCAGATTTTCCATGAGTGATCAGGCAGCTTTTCTGAGTATAAATTCAATTTATAATTCTAAAATTAGACCAAGAACATGGCAGGGTAGCCAAGAAAAGAAAGTTTGGCTGGTGAGAGCAGCCCTGCCCGGCAGTCGCCCAGCCAAAGGTACATACTACATAAATCCAGCCTCAAGCTGAACAGCTCCAGTGTTGCTGATGAGGAAATATCTGGTTGTAAATCCATTAAGCTTCTCTGATCCGAAGTGTCAGAACTTCACAGTACTGCCTTTTTTTTTTTAATTTACTTTTTTTTTTAACAACTTCTGCTCATTTAGCTAACGAGCTGCCTTATTCTTCTATAAGAAACAGTGCTGAAGGTGGGGACGTGCTGTGGCTAGATGCAAGCATGGCAGGCAGCACTGGGGATGGTGACAAGACAAGCTGAACAACTCCAGTGTTGCTGATGAGGAAATATCTGGTTGTAAATCCATTAAGCTTCTCTGATCCGAAGTGTCAGAACTTCACAGTACTGCCTTTTTTTTTTTAATTTACTTTTTTTTTTAACAACTTCTGCTCATTTAGCTAACGAGCTGCCTTATTCTTCTATAAGAAACAGTGCTGAAGGTGGGGACGTGCTGTGGCTAGATGCAAGCATGGCAGGCAGCACTGGGGATGGTGACAAGAGGCCAGAAACCCCCCAGGCCCAGGGAACGGGGGACAGCTGTGCTGTCAGAGCTGGCTGTCCCTTCCCAAATGTCCTGGCACGGGCTAGGAAATAACCTCCCTGATGCTTTTCTTTTCCCTGGCCGCAGTGAGGAGCATCCCACCCCGAGGAGTGATGCCATCGGTACCCAAGCGATGCCAGGGGGTGCCCCAGCCCCATGTGTGAGAGCCAACATTCTGGGGATCCCGTGCCCCCACCAGGACCCCGTGTCCCCCCCTGAGCCGAGCATCGGGGGACGCAGAGAGCAGGTGAGAAAAGCCACGGCCGTCGGCATCCGCCCTGCCCTGGGTTTGGGATTTCCAAACCCGAAGGATTTAGGGGCTGGGTGAGGAGTTTGCCTTCGGTCCCCGACACTAGGGCTCTGTTTGCAGAGGGCACCCGTCACTTTGAAATACACCCGGCCCCCCCGGCCCGCCAAAGGGCTGCTCCCGGCCCCGCGACCGGCCCCGCCGGGTGTATATTACAGTGACAGCTCTGGAAAGGGCACGGGGCTGTAAATGAAATCCCTGTCTCGAAGAGCGAGCTCCACACTGAGGGACTCTGTGGTCTGGTCTTCATCAATAAATCTCCCTCAATAAATCCTCTGGAGCGGGGTGGAGGAGAGGGAGGCTGCGGCTTCGTGCCTGGGTCGGTCCACACCAGGTGAGGAGGGAGCGAAGCCGAAGCCCTCGGGGAACCCGGGCTCTCTGTGGGGTTGTTCTGACACGGCCAAAGGTTCTGGGTGCAAATACACGGGGGGGTGATGCTCGTGCAACACCTCCATAATCGTGTGTGGACCAGAGACCCAAAGTCCTTGTCAGGTTTCCCACAGCGTGGCAGTCCCATCTGCAGGCAGGGATGGATGCTGGCATCCCAAAAAGCACCGAAAATGACAATAGTTCTTCCCCACTGATGGACCCTCCAGCTGGTCACAGATTCCTGCTGACCTGGGGGCCCTGAGGAAAAGAAAATTAGGAGTGAACCCCAACCCCAAATCCAGGTCTGCTGGGCTCTGCCCATGGCACTGAGTCACGGCAGCAGGATCCAGACCCAGCACTGAGTCCGAACCCAACCTGGATGTCACCTTCCCTGGACGTCCCATCTGGAGCCCTGTAGCCCAAAATGCTCATCCCTGGGTGACACCAGCCCTGGGGACAGGGCAGGGGCTGATCTGGCCCCATAGAGCATGGCAGGGAGCCCACGGGGCCAACGCCAGCTCTGCTCCCAGTTGTAATCCCTTCCCAGTTTGGAGCAGTGGGGAAGGCGATGGGAATTGGTGCTGGAGCATTCCCAAGCCAGCTCTGGGGGTGCCAGCCCTGCGATGGCAGCAGTGGGTCTCACAGCCACAGCCCTGGGGAGGTGCTTTGCCCAGGGCAGAGCCCAATTTAGGACTCAGCGAATCTGAGAAGTGCCTCCCATTAACATCTTTTCATCAGGGTTTGGTTTTTGTTTTGGTTTTTTCCCTTGGAATCGAGCCGGATATTATTCCCCTGGGTATTATTTCAGCTTTGGTTCTTGGGGCTGAGCAGCAGAGATCAGTTCCCAATCCCATTTCACAGTGGCCGATCCCGAGCTGTGACATCCATGCCATGCCTCCGGTGGCTTTCACCAGCTGGGAGAGATCAGGGAAGAAGTGGGAGAGAAAGCAACGAATATATTTTTTTTAATTCTTTTTCCAGACAGTGAGATCTCTGCTTGTTTGCTCAAAAGGCAAGGAAGCTGTTTGGCGGATCCAGGCGCGCACAAGCCGAGCTCTGCTGCTGCTGCTGCTGGCACGTGCCTCATTTCTTTTGAAAATCAGATGCTTTAGGGGAAAGTTTCTTCTTCCAGCTCCTCGTGCCCACATCTTGCATATGCAGGCAACCCGACACACCTCTGCTCTGCATGCAGATAAAGGCACAGGCTGGGAGCGTGCCGGAGCCCGGTGGAAACCTCCCTGTGCTGCCAGGGGGCTGCAAATCCCGGGTCCCAGCTTGGCCTTGCACCTTCGAACCACAGAGAGGAGATTTTCTCCCTGATCACCTCTGCGTGGTTGAAGGTTGAGTGTCCAGGTGCTTTGTTGGGGTTGGGGTTACTGACCTGGAGATTTTTAGGGGAGAAGCTCGCATGTGACGACGCTGAATGTCCCCACTTCTCCCAGCACGGTTTGGGATGGTCCCAGAGGACACCCTGGGGTGGGCAGAGCTTTGCTGACCTGCTCAGGGGGACAGGGAGGTTGGGCACCCCCCTGCCCAAACCCCGGGGGACCGTCCATGATGCTCTGCAGGGATGCTCAGACCCACGCTCCTCCCTGGTACCACCATGGGCCAGGAGGGACCGGGTCCCACTGCTGTCTCGGGGGATCCGAGCCTCTGGCTGATGGAGAGGAACGAGTTTATTCCGACATCAGCATCCCAGGGAGGAATGAGGTCATCACTGGTGTAACGAGCTTTCCCATTGATGAAGTTTCTGCTTTTCACCCCTGGTAGTAATTTCAAAATTTATGGGATTAGTGAAAATTCTTAAAATTAGGGCAAAAATTCTTTACAAAATCCTAAAATTAGGGGGAAAATCTTACAAACCAGCCACTTGACTTTCAGGCTGTTTCTTTGCCTCCTGCCTTTCCCATCTTCCTGAGCGGGGGCTGTGGCAGGCTGATTTCCACCCTTCCTTTTTGGGGATGTTTTCAACCAAAAAAGGAAAAAACAAGGGGCTTTTTTTAGGAAGCAGAGCACTTTGTCTGTTCTCAGGGATTATGGAACACTTCTGCCAGCACTAAACGATGGCACTTGGCGTGATGGACCTTAAATGACCCCATAACCTCAATGGGGAAACTGAGGCAGGGGCAGGAGCTGGGACACTGGTCCCAGTGTGGAGGGGCTGGGGGCTGCCAGTGCACCCCAGGGCGCCCCAGTTTATGTTCAGCCCCACGGGTGCTGTACCCACACCAGCTCTGCACCCACCAGGCTTCCTGCAGTGCTCACATCTGCCCATCGCCTCTCCAGATTTCTCTGTAAAATGGGGTGAACACTCAGTTTGGTGTCTCCCAGGGGTTTGAAGAGGCTGCAGGCAGTGTGGCCACACGGGGAGCCTGGGTGATGACAGTGGGGCAGCTGAGCAGTACGTGTTGTCCCTGTAGAAGCTGCATGGGGTGCCAGAGGGAGGAGGGATGTGCAGGAGCATCTCAGGACCCAGCAGAATATGGGTCCATCAGGCTCAAGCACCAAAGCTGCCGTGAGTTTTCCCATCATCCGTCCCCAGCAACGCGGTCCCAACACAAGCCCTGTGGTTCCTTCCTCAAGAAGGTGCCCTGCCCCGCTTCATCCCAGAGAAATGCAATTTTAACAGCTCAAAAAGCAAAAGAAAAGCCTGATTTTTCAGCCGGGCTTTCAGTTCTCCCATTTTCTGAGCCATCACTCTCCTCTTTGCCTGCGTGGACGAACGCCTCCCCGGCTGAGCCGCTTCGTGCCTGTCCGTGGTTTAACAAATGATTTCACTTTCTAGGTTTGGGCTTTGCCCTGTTTCTAAGACTTCACAAAACATCACATACGCAAGAAACTTCTCTTTTATCATCAGACTTTTTTGTTTCTGTTTTAGACTGAAACCTGAATAATTTGAAAGGAAAGGACCCCTCAGGCTGGAAGCAGCCCGGCGTGCGGCACAGCCCCGAACATGACCACGGAGAGTTTTGCAGAATTCCTGAATAAGCTGAAGGAAATCCATGAGAAAGAGGTCCAAGGTGAGGAGACACGAGAAGCCTCATTAAAAGCTGGCTGAGGTCCATTTCTTGGTAACCCCACCGTGACCCGTTTGGTTTGAATTAACCCAAAGGCAGGAGGTGTGGGTGCGGATGGGGGAGCTTTGGGAATTAGGGCTCAGATGCGGTGGCAGCATCACCCAGGGGGATGGATGGGGACACAGCCTGGCCCTCAGGGTACCACACCACCTGATGGCACCTTGGTGTGGTTTATCCATCTTATCCCAGTGGAGAACAGGGTTTACGGAGAAACTCAGTAACTTTCTGGGTGATGAGGAGGAGCAGAAGAGAGAGGGCATTTCTGCATCCGATATCCCTGGAGATATCCCACCTGCGGGAATCCCACTTGCTCCAAGCATTATTCACAGGGAATTTGGCTCCTTTCCTGCCGCTGCTGCCGTGGTCTGTGATAAAGGGGAATTGGGAGGTTTGCAGAGGTGACGTGCACCCGCTGGCATCTTCCCTGAGGGACAGGGATCGGAGCATATTTGGATACTGAGGGATCAAAGGGAAAATGGAAAGATGCAATAATCTATAGGACAGAAGCAGCAGGAGTATGAGGCTCTGATAAAGAAAACCTTGGAGTCAGGCTGGATAGTTTATTCCTCTAGGGAATAAATTATTCCTCAGGTCATACATTATTAAAATAAGAGCCATTAGGTTAAGCAACTGAATGCCAAATCCAATTGTTTTCCTATTAGAATAATTCCCAGTATCAATATTATGAACAAAACAACAGCGCTTTTGGAGGATTCTGACTTATGAATTCATTCTTCTCTTGTGTAATTTCAAGCCATGTGAGAGTTGGAGGAAACTGTTGAGCAATTTAAACCACATGTTTACATCTACTTTGCATAAAATGGATTTGACAAGATGTAACGTCTGCAGATCCATCAAGGAAAGCCGTTCCTGCTCAGCTGTAAATATCCTGCAAGATGCTTTACAGCCCTGAGAGTTATAAAATACTGCCCACCTGGGAAATGAGTGCAGTAACAAAAAATAAGTAGAAACAAAACTGAAACAGACTTTTTGGGGGTGGGAGGGAAAGGCAGACTCATTAAATAGTGGAAATACAAAATGTGCTTACGTTTTGCACAACTTGCCCAGCTCCGTTAAATTGTGCTATCGTTTAACATCAGAGAAGTGTTGTTCCTTCTGGGAAATAAGGCTTGTGAATTGATGAGGTTCAGGCGAAGCCAGACACCCTCCTGATGTTCTTATCATTGCGTTTTGTTTCTGAGGGCGGGGAGCTGGCAATAAACACCCACCTCTCTGTCTCTGCCCCCCATTCCAGGTCTGCAGAGCAAGCTGACGGAGCTGACGACGGAGAAGTGCCGGTGAGCAGAGCCGCGTCCGCCCTCCCTGTGCTGTGGTGACATTGTGCCCCTTCATTTTCAGCCCCCCCAGGCTCTCCCCCAAGGCTGCGGGGGTTAAAGAGCAGGGTTTGCCTTTTTGCCTCTGCCAGGTTGGTGACTTTAGCCGTGTAAACCCCCAGCACAGGCAGGGCACCGGGTGGTCCCAGCCCACCTCCAGTTTACCTTCCCACCAGCAAGTGATGCTCAAGCTGATGGGTCTTGCTCTCTTGGGAAGCAATAAAATGGGACAAAGCAGCCACCAACTCCAAGGGTGGGTGTCACAGGGCAGCGTTTGGGCTCTAACACATTTGTTTCCCCCCCCCAGCCACACAAGGAAAAGCCATTCAGCCTCACCAGCGGGAGCATCATGGTGGGCTCAGAGCAGACACCCTTCCCCTCGATGGGTCACTGTGGATAAAGGCACAGAATTGGGGGGGAATCTAATGACCCTCTTTTCCTCGTTCTGTTTCTTCCATTAGTGATGCTCAGAGAATTGAAGAGCTGTTTGCTAAAAATCACCAATTAAGGGAACAACAGAAGGTCCTCAAAGAAAATGTAAAGGTGTTAGAGAACAGGTAAGCTTTGTTTTTCACCAGGGGGTGTTGGGTGGCAGTGAGTGCACCCTCCAAGGGGCAGAGTTTGGGGTTTGCTGCCTTCCCAGAAGTGGGCTGTAGCACAGGAACCCCGATTTTGCTGCTGGGAGCACTGGGGGAGCCTGGGAACGTGCAGAGCTCTTCCAAGCTGCTGGTGGTGGGGCTGGATGTTGGGGGGGTGGCAGGACCAGGGCTGAGCTCCCCGGGTGATAACTCCTCTCACCGATTCTGGGCACTGGGCTGGATGCACACGCTTCTCCCCGGGGAGGGCAGGAGCTTATTTCCCCCGTGGGATCTGTATGTTAACAAGCTGCTGGCCATGGGTTCCCCCCAGGCTGCGAGCGGGTCTCTGCGACAGATGCATGGTCACCCAGGAGCTGGCAAAAAAGAAGCAGAACGAGTACGAGACCTCCCATTTCCAGAGCCTCCAGCACATCTTCATCCTCAGTACGTACCGCCGCCTGCTGTAAGCTCGGCTTGGGCTGGCTGAGTCTCTTTGCTCCATAATTCCATTCCTGGATATTTGGACTTGAGTCCTTCCAGTGACGGGGCACCCAAGAGGGGTTTGGGGATGGGGAGAAGGGAGGAAGCCAATGTGAGCGTGGGGGCTTTGAAAAATCAGATTAGAGCAGGACTGTGGATGGCAGCTCACGTCCTCCCCAGGCAGAGGTCACCGCTCACACGAAGCGGCAGAGCTGGGGGGGTCACAGCCCTCTGCACCTCCAGAAAAATGAGAGATGCTCACCCCAAGAGCAGCCCCGAGCTGGCCAGGCCCTGTCAGCTGCCTGGAAAAAAGAAAATAAAAAAAGAAAAGATGCATTTGGCACCGCAAAAGCAACACTCTGGCAAAGACAGGAAAGTCACAGCAGCAGCTCAGCACGGGTAGAGGGAAATCAAGCAACACGTGTGATGGATGTTCTCCCGAGCCTCTGGCAGAGCTCCCAGCACCGCTCAGGCTCGGGGTGTTTTTCCCTGGGGATCTGGCTGGCACAGGGAGGGTCGAGGAGGATAAAGGAGATAAGGTATTTTAGGGATTAGGAGGGAGGAAGAGGTGCCATGAGCCCTTGGTTTATCTCCCTCGTTATGCCATTGCTCCCTGAGTGCTGCTTTTGAGCAGGAGCCTGCCTGGGATCCCACCTGCTCATCCTTGCCATGGTGCCCACCTCCTGGGTGTCCACAGCTCCTCTGGTTTTCATCCAATCCCCCCTGAGACCCTCAGACTTCCCGCTAACACAGCACCTACTCCTCGGGGGCAGCCGTGACACTTGCAGGCAGGATGCTGGCTGTGTCCATCACACCGGGCTGCAGCCACCACCCCGTCTGGGTCACTCTCTCCCCCCGATCTGGATGGAGCAGATCCCAATCCTGACCAAACCTGAGTCAGAAAGTTGCTGCTCCCTTTTATCCCTTAGCCTCCAGCACCCCTAGTGCTGTTCTCTCCTCCTCCCCCGTGCACCCCAGGAGTATCCTCACTCTCCTGGGGACATCTGAACCCCTGGTACCGCTTGTGTCCCCGCAGCAAACGAGACGAACCGCCTGAGGGAAGAGAACAAAACTCTCAAGGAAGAACTGAAGAGACTCCGGAGCCTGGAGTAAGTGCCCTCCTGGGTTTCCTTCATTGCCAGGGGTGTTGGTAAGGACAGAGGTGTCCCCACAGCTGAGCAGGGCTACGTCCAGACCGTGGCACCCTCAGGGGTATTTTGGCATCTAATTCCTATGGCATCTAATACCCGATGGGGTGTTTTAGTACCTAATTCACATAGATGTTAGACACCTGTGGTGGTCTCTAAGTCCTTGTTGACTTTTTCTCACTCTCCTGTTCACCTGCATCCAAGGATTCAGTTTTTGGGGAGAGTATTGAGCACCCCCCATGGGGAACCTCTCATGGGAGGCAAAGCCCTGGGCCACTTGCCTTGGCCACAGACCTCAGCCTGGGCTTCCATGGCTTTTCTCCAGCAGCAGCTCCCCTCCTGCAGGAGCCAGAGAGGGTCTGCAGGAAGCAGGCTGTGTTTTGAGGGCAGGAGAGTGACACTTGAGGGACTGAGATGGGATTAAGGGGGAGAAGCGACCTGCACCAACAGGTTCCTATCCCAGCAGAGCGCTGCACTGGAAGCCAAGTAACCTGCCAGGCTGGCCAATATATACAAATCAGTTCATTCCTCAAGGGTTTAAAGTCCAGAGGAATTAGCACTGAGGGATTAGTTCAGAAATGTGTTTTCTTTGGAGCACAGAAGCACCATCCACTTAAAGAGAAACTCTCTCTTTTACTCCCTGATGCTCCCCAAGACCTGAGGGGTTTCAGAGCTGTAGGTTGGGCTGGGTTTGCTGAGCACCAAGCACTCCTGCTCTGCTCTTCCCTGAGCTGCTGGATGGGAATATTTCCAGCCAAACACCCATGTCTCAGCTTCAGGATCCAGCCAAGACTTTGTCCATGACATAAGTGTGGGTCTCCCAGACTCAATGGCTTCTTCATAGGGACCAAGAGCATCAGCCTCACCAAGGGGGACAGCCAGCACATCCCCATGCTGAATCCACCCCTACATCAGGCTGAAAGCCCAGCCAGGGAGGTTCAGGTTCTCACAGAGCTTTTGCAATAGCCGCAGTTGGGTTTTGGCTTACCCAACGTCGTGGCTTCCTGCGACGTTACCCACTGCCAAGTGGGGAAATCAGACCTTGAGCTGTCCTGCTGGCTCTGTCCCATGCTCCAGGCTGCAGCTGAGCTGGCGATAAGCTGCGATGGAAGGAGGTGGGTCTGAGGATCCGGTATATCCACATCCATATAGACATAAATATGTATATTTATATATCGGGCTCTAAAACTCAGAGCTCTCAGTACAGTGGCTCTCAAACCTTCTGTCTCCTGCCCCTTCTCCTTCAGTCATGTCTTTCTCCTCTCAACAGGGACAGGACAAAGCACCCAGGAGTCACCTCCAGAGAAAGCAGCTCCCCCCCAAGCTCCCCCTTGGCTCTGCTGTCCCCAGCGAGCAGGAGCGCCGGCACCGAGAAAGCAGCTCTCGAGGGAGCAGAGGAAGCCCACCACGATGTGCCAGCTCTGGAGCTGGGAGAAGGTGGGTGCTGCTGGCTTCCACCACCCTTGAGGGACCTGGGAATGGGAAGAGTGACAGAGCTGTGGTGCAAAGCTGCTCTGGGAAAGGGTCTGGAGAGCAAAGACCAAACTTTTGGCCGCTCAGATGGACATTGCCATATACAGAATATCTGCTGTGGGTCGGGAAATACATGTCCAGGCAGAAACACGCTGCTTTGTGTTAGAGCAAAGATGGTTTGGGTGCCCTCACTGCAGGACAAGTGCTGTGCAGGTGTGGACTCACCACCCATGTCATGCAGACACCATGTCATTGCTGTGCTGCCACCTACACATGCCATGGAGAGTACGTTCAACCAGGTGCTGGCTTGAGCCAGAGGGAAATTTTGGCTCAAAATCTTCAATAGGAGATAGTTGGTGCCAGCCAATGCCATCCTTGGGAGGCTGTGAGACCCCAGCCCACTGCAGGGCAGCCCATAATAGCTCTGCAGGACCATCACAGGGCCTGGTTGTGTCTTTTTTACAGAAAAGCCTGCAGGACACAGAAGCTCTCCAAGCAGCAGGACTTCCCCAGGCTCTGTCCTCCAAGAAGTCAGCCTGGCAGAAATGGTGAGTTGTCAGAGGTACCTGGTGTCCTCAGGCCTTCTCCCCACCACTGTGGTGATCTGAACTGGATCAAAAGATCTAGACTGGGATAGGGAATGAGCAGGAGGCACTTTGGGGGTGAAACAATTAGCCGGAGGTGGGTGGTTTGCCATTGCCAGAGCCAAGGAGGGCACCTATCCAATGCCAGATGCATCCCGTGCAGAAATTGCCCCTCACTGTGAGCAAAGCATCTGGAGTTTGGCACGTGCTCCTGTCCCCGCCGTGAGTGTGCCCATCTCTGTTTGCTCCTGTGTTTATCCTCCATGACAACACGTCTGGCATCCTTGAGTCCTCTGCCCATCGCTCTGGTTCCTCTCTCAGGCATCTTGCTGAGGAAAGCTCTGAGGAGTGCAGGCCCCATGGAGGTTGTGCTGTGTACAATCATTTCAGTACATCTTGCTGAGGAAAGCAAGCTCTGAGGAGTGAAGGCCCCGTGGAGGTTGTGCTGTGTACAATCATTTCAGTGTAGCTTATCCCGAGTTATATCCTCTCCATCATCTGGGCGAGCAAGAAGCTGGAGCATTGTGAGTGCTGGAAAGGCCTGGAGAAGATTTAAACTGTGGGAGTTGTGGCTACTGAGAACAAATACACCACAGCCACCCTGCCCAAGAGCATCGCAGATGTTCTCTCCATCTGCAGCATAATGAATAGTGGTATTTTCAGGAGAGCTGGTATTCAGTGGTTGCCCTTTTGGGCGTCGATGCAAGCCTGCCATGCCTTTAAAATGCAGAGAGTATGTGTCAGCCGAGGGATGCTGAGTGATATGGCGATACCGGGCACGGGGGATGAGACGGCAGGTCCTGGAGCCCCGTTCCTGGTCGTGGGAACCCAAGCCCACACACACACCCACTCAGGTGCTTCTGTTTTGGCACTGGCTCCACTTACCTGAACTCTGCAGAAAACTTGAAAGAGCAGGTGGAAAGGGGTTCTGGTTAAGACTGCAGGCAGGCTGTGGAGATAATTAATAGGGATGGCAGGAAGGGTTGGTGACATCTCCAGGTGGGCAGGGGAAAATCAAGTCAGAACATGTGGTGAGCCTTTCATGACAGCAGATGGAGGTGATGATGTCTCGGCCCCATGGCCAGGTTCTCCACTGGAAATACACCCATCCAACCAGTGGGAGCTTGCATGAATAAAGTCTGCTTGCCGGGAGCTTGCATGAATAAAGTCTGTTGGCCCAACTAGGGGTCAGGGGTTTCACAGGGTCTTATCTTGGTTAAACCACCGAATTGTGGCTTAACTTGAGGGGAGGCACAAGATGTGAGCTACCAATCAGTGCAGGCAGAAAATGCAGAATGCTGTAGATTCCGCTACAAAGAGAAAATTTCCTGGGAAAACCAACAAAGATGGGGTTGAGCTGTTGATCAGAAATGTGCCAAGCAGAGCTCTTGGGAGCCGTCTGTCCTGTTCCTGCTCCATCTCTGCTTGGGGGGCTCCAGGGGTGCACAGCAGAACAGCTGATCCAGACTTTCTCTCCTCTACCACAGGCATCCCAGAGGATCTCCAACCAGCTGCACGGAACCATTGCCCTGGTGAGACCTGGCTCCAGACCCTGCCTCTTGGAAAAAAGTCCTTCAGGGGCTGCAGTGTCCCCACCGGCACGGAAGACCCCTCTCCCACCGGAGCGCGAGCACAGCCCCATCCTTGAGGCGTGAGTTACCTCCTTGTGGGTCACGGTGTGGGCCTGATCCATGGTCCATTGAGCTGTCCCACAGGGCAGACCGTGAGGAGATGGCTGGTATTTGCTGTACCTGCCCACCTTCTTCTTCAGGCTTCTCCCACAGCCTTGGGGTTGGGGGGATCGCCCAGTTTACACCAGCAAAAAATGCCTGGAATCCAGCCCAACGAGATCAGCCTCTGGTTCCTCCAGCTCGGCAGACAGTGCCATGGAGCAAACCAGGTGCCCCCACCTCCAGCTGGGAGCAGAAGAACTTGCCCCACGGGAGGCAGCAATTCCTGTTCCTCCTTATCTATTCTAATGGGCTTTTCTGCCGGGCTCAGCACTTCCCTGAGCTTATCCTCCCCATGGTTTCAGAAGCACAGAGGCTGAGCAAAGCCAGTGAGTTCACTCATAGAGACAGCGAGTTTCCCAGAGTGGGAGTAGATCTGCTGAGCATTCCCAGGAAAAGCTCACGCACATGGAAGCTGCCAAATCACCAGTGACAGCAGGGACTTGGGTTTGCAGGGCAGGTTCATGCACCGTGCCAACCTTCTCAGCATGATTGTGAAAATCATAGAATCATAGAATGGTTAGAGTTGGAAGGGACCTTGAAGATTGTCCAGTTCCACCCCCCTGCCCTGGGTAGGGACACTTCCCACCAGACCAGGTTGCTCAAAGCCCCATCCAACCTGGCCTTGGACCCCTCCAGGGACGGGGCATCTAAAGCTTCTCTGGGCAACCTGGGCCAGGCTCTCACTGCTCTCACAGTGAAGAATTTCTTCCCGAGATCTCATCTAAATCTCCCCTCTTCCAGTTTAAAAATCTCCTGTTGAGTGAGAGTAGGAGAGGGTGGGCTGTTCCTCTGTCCTGGAGGTCTTCAAACCCACCAAGGCACTAAGAAATGGGGGTAGTTAGGATGTTTCTGGCTGCAAGGCATGGTTTGACAAGTGATTTCTCAGCAGCAGTGCTGATGTGAGCGGTCACCATGTCCCCTGACTCGCTCAGCCTCCTGCCTGGAGCTGTCATGGCCCTGGGACAGGAGGTGGATGGTGGGATGGGGATGGTTTCCTGAGGTTTGCAGGGACCCACTGCCGGCTGCCTGACCCCCACGGCCACCAGGACCCTCCTTCCCAGCACAGCACCCAAAGATAAACATGGTGCATGGGCCAAGAGCTGAAACAGGGTGCAGATAGGGCAGGAGAGACCACGCACACCACCTGCAGGAGAGGGGAAATCCCAAGAAAATTCTCTAATTAATGTGATTATTTTTTGCCTGCTCCTTATAGCTACTTAACAGCGGGCAAACCGGACTCCCCCAAGGTTGCTCCATCCTACGAAAACCTAAAACTGACGGCCCGGAGGGAGCAGCTCTGCCTCCTGCACAAACACCTCTCCCTGCACCAGCTGGGGCTGGCGACCAGCTGTGCCTCGGCCGAGCGGGACGGCGGCAGCTTCTCCAGCCCCTTGCTGAGGGCCAAGGACACCGACGGCAGGACACGGCCCCGCGAGGGCTGGGAAGATGGTGCAGCCTTGCTGAAGCTCCCCACCGCCATGGTCTACATGAGGGATCAGCACCTGGAGGAGAAGCTGCAGCTCCTCAAGCAGAGGGAGAGGCTGCAGCATTTCCTCCTGCAGCGGTGCCAGCCGGGCCAGCGGGCAGATGGAGACCCAAAACCCGTGCCCAAGGAGAGGCCGCTCTCCCCGTGGGCGAGCATCACGCCGGGATGCAAGGAGGAACGGTCCTTCCTGGAGGATGCCGTGGATGGGAAGGAGGAGAAGCAGCTCTGGCTGAGCCAGGACATCTCTGAGCTGCGAGAAAGGGTGAAGGCGGCAAGGGACGATGGAGCAGACACACCACTGGATCTCTCAGACTCCGGCCGTGGCAGGGAAACGGGCTGGCAGAGCCGCCGGGAGCTGCGGGGGGGGAGTAGCCCCGGGGAGAGCCCCGCTTTGCCCGTCACCCCCAGGAGACACGGGGCAGAGCAGGACGGTTTGTGCTTCCACTACCGCTGGCCCAATGCCACCCGGGCACTGCCTGGTGCTGCCGAGGAGGAGGAAGAGGAGGAGGAGGATGCAGCTGTGGTGAGTACAGCTTATGTTGGCATCAACCATGGCCCCTTCCCCTCCCCAGGGGGTCCGGCACCGTGATGACCACCATGCTCAACCCCACGGGTGTCACAGCCATCACGTAGGGGCTGGGCACAGCCCTCTCCTGCCTGGTGAAGGCAGCATTTGTGCTCCCTCTCTCCCACAGCTCGCTCTCCCACGGGCACATCCGACAAAGAACTCCACGCCAAGTGACCCAGAGGCCCTTCCAGAGACGGGGGTGAGAGTGGCTGCCAGCGCCCAGAAGGGAGAAGCAGGTAAAAAGCCCCAGGCAAAGGTGACATTTGAGAAGGCAAGAGCAAAAGGTACATTTCTGTGAAGGTGTCTCACAGCCGGGAGCTCTCTGTGCCGGGCTCTGCAGGCACCTGCAGCCCCCACCGATAACCAGCACGGGACACCCTTCCTGGGACCCAGGCTCCCAGCTCTTTTGGGTGATTGGGGGAACTTTGGGTTTCACATTTCCATCCTTGAAGGCTCCGTTTTAGCCTTAGGGATGCCCAAAATTCCGGCTCAGTTTCTATAGGGAGAAAATAACCCTGGCTGTTCTGGAGAAGAGCCTGGTATCTCTGCCCAGCACAGCACAGGAGCCACCCTGGGGTGCCCTTGCCTGTAGAGCCCCCTGCCCTCAGCTGCTGGGTGGCACCAGGTTCTCCAGGAGCTAAAGAGCTCAGTTCCCATTAGCAAAACCCACTCCAGGGTGAGCCCTGACAAGACAACGTTGCTGCTCCAGCATTATCCACCCCTCTCAGGGAAGCAGAAGCTCAGAAGTCCCCTCAGCAGAGGTGGAGGAAAATGCAAGAGGTGTTGCAGGACTAAAACCATGGAAAAACCATGGAATGGATGGAAAAACCATCCCTGTCTGTGCTCCAAAGCGTGCCCTGTGCTGGAACAGCACGTAGGGCTGAGCATGGAGAGAGGGATGTGGGTACCTGCAGCAGGTAGGACAGGATGCTCTCCTCCCTTTCCCTCCTCCACCCCCTGTCAAAGCCTTTTCCACCCCCAAATCCAGCAGTGCCCTTAGTGTGGGGACACGCAGTGCTTTCTCCCTGCCCCAGCGCCGCGGGCCGTGGGCGGCAGGTTGGGTGGGAGCCATGGGGCAGCAGCCATGGGGAGCAGAGCGGGAAGCACGTCTCCCAGAGCAGCTCCGTACCAGCCTTACTGGCTCAGCCAGAAAGTTGAGCTCACCTGGATTAGTCGGTCTGGGCGTGTCGGAGCGGTTTGGGAACACTCTGCCCAGCAGGATTTTGCACGGTGGAAAGAAAAAAAAAAAAAAGAAAAGGTGGGGGGGGAGGTCCTCTGTGATTTACATGCTAAGGAGATACCATCACAGCAGAAGAATTTCAGCTGATTACATTCTGGGTGTGGGAATACAGGACTTTCTTCAGTTCTCACCTTCAGGTTGACACAAAGCCCAGGAAATGACACACAAATAATTCTGCACTTTCTAGTGAACCTTAACCCGTGGAGGGATAAAGTGAAGATGGGATCAGACCACGTGCCTGAAAGTGGCACCATCTGCTCTCCCACCTGGGCAGGGACACCAAGGGAGACTGCCCCACCACAGTCCCTGCCCCCTGGACCAGGGTCTCAGGGGCAGAGACGTGGTACTGAGATCCTGGGATGTCCCTGGCCCTCAGAGAAAGGCTCTGCATCTGCTCCTCAGCTTGTCAGGCCCCCACAAGCCAAAAAAACCTTCTTTTTGTGTTTCTTTAGATGACGATGATGCTGAGTCTGGGAAGCAGGAATCCGATGAGCCAGACACAACGGACAGCGAGGTTTGTTCGCTCTCCTCAGCCCACGAGCTCGGGCTGTTGGGTCCAAGAGGCACAAGACGGGTTGTCCCTGCCCGAGCTCACTCCGGGAGGTGATGGCTCTTCCTCCACGAGGTGCCAAACCCCATTCCCACACTGTTACCCAACTTGTTGCTGAGGGATAGAGATACCACTCTTTTCAGCGAGTCAAGAGGGTCTGTGAACAGCAGCATTTGTCATCACCCCATAGCAATGGCCACAAAGGTCCCCAGCAAGGCACGGGGCCATCAGTGGTTATTTTTTTGGTTGGTTGGTTGGTTGGTTTTTTGGGTTTTTTTTTATGTGGTTGGACTCGATGATATCAGAGGTCCCTTCCAACCACTAAGATTCTGTGATTCTGTGAAAGTGGGGTAGTTTGTAGACTGACCACTCTTCTCGTTGGTGTAGGTGGCTGCCCCCTATGAAGATGATATCCTGCCAGAAGGCCAGGCTGACGGGAAATATTTTTGCACCAAAGACAAAGCTCACGTGCTGCAGAAGAAGAGAAAGAGAGGACAGGATCCCTGGACGAAAGGTAGGGAGGGAGGAGTTCCCTCAGGGCTCCAACTGCTGCTGCTTCCCAAGGGGATCCTGGAGAAACACCCGAGGGCAGCGGCCACCTTCCCTGCGGCGGGGAGGAGGCTTCTCCTCTGCCAAGTGCATGCCACGCTGCAAACAAGGGTTTGCCCGAGGTGATGCAGTGGAGTCTTTCCTTTCCCCGAGATAAGACACGTTGTGCTGTGTTTTGGCAACGCATCTCCAGGCAGAGGAGCCCCTGGTCATGGTGGTGTGGCCAGGAGTGGCAGGGTGGCCAGGAGAGCACTCCCCGGCGCCTAAGCTAACAGGGCTAAGTCCCTCGTGTTTGTTTAGCCTCTCGGGGAGGTGGGGACTGGAGAAGGCCAAATTCCCAGGGGTGAGTCACTGCCGTCCAGAGAAAGGCTCCTGCCCGCAATGTTGATCTCCCGGTGTGGCTGCGGAGGTTTCCCTGCCGCCAGAGGAATGTGTTGTACCCCTGTTCCCTGCAGGTGGAAGGGCAGAAAACGGCTCCTGATAAGGGTGAGGACAAGCCAGTGTGGCTGTCAGGCCTTAAAAAGGGCTCTGTCAGAAATACCCCGCTACCAACCCCCCGTGTGCTGGTGGTAAAGTCAGGGAAACGTCAACCCAGTTACAGAAGCAGAGAGGGCTGTTGGTTAAGCGTGAAGGGAGCTGGTTTAACCGGCAAGTGCTGCCCCTTGCTCTGTGCCTTCAGAGGTGCTCGCTCAGGGAACACCACCACGGCTCAGCCAGAAGAGGATTTGCTCTACAAAACCAGCCGCTGGGAGCAACTGGGGGGGAAAGCCACCCTGTGCTCCCCAGGGTGGGCACCATCCCACCCTCCAGGACTGGATGGGGACGTCCCGAGTGAGGGCTGGATGGAGTTGTGGCAGGAATGGGGTGATGGAGAGGCATAGCCCCTCTCTCAGCGTGGGGTGTGTGCCAAGTGCCCCACTGGAAGGGGGGGAAATCCAAGAAATGCCTCCCACCGGGCTGGGTACCCTCTCGGGCACGCTCCTGCACCGGGTCGGTTCTTCTGCTTCACATGTTGTTTCTGCTCCCAGAGTCACAAGAGCAGCCTTCCCCGGGTACCCACGTGTCTCACGTGTGAGAGGGGTGTCTCTTCACCCTTCCTTTGATGAGCTTTGCTTCCCCCTGTGCTGTCCCCGTTGTGGGACGAGGCCACACTGACCTTGTACATGTAAAACCATCACCCTGTGCTTAACTCCTGCCATCACCGCGCTGTCCACAGGAGCAAAGAAGTCAATGAGAGGAAGAAAGAAAGTCAAGGTGGAGCCGTGCTCAGCGGGGACCACGAAGGAGCCAGAGAACTGCTCCCCTTCCCACAAGGATGCCTGCGAGGAGAGCTGACAGCAGGGCAGGATGAGAAGCAACACAGATGCTGCAGAGCAGAGGAGAGGGCTTGGAGAGCTCAGCATCCTCAGCATCCCTCCCGTGCTGGGAGAGTGACTCCTCCTGCCTGGACCAGGCAGTGGGGAATTCATAAGGACTCGTTCCTGACTACAGCACCCTGAAAGTCCTCACCAGGTGCCAGGGACAAGGAAGAGCCATGGAGGGGATACCTGGAGCAGCCAGGTCACCGCTGGTGGAGCAGCGCGTTCGGTGACCCCCAGTCCTGCGCCGGAGCAGACCCTCGGGCTGGTGCTTGGAGGAGGAGATGACCTCTTTACAGCACTCACCCTGGGTCAGGACCACCTTGGGATTTCCTGCAAGGAGAACAGACTGCCCAGACCCTGTGTTCGATGTCCTGGTGGGTGGCCAAAGAGTGGTGACCATGCTGAGCACCCCGGGGTGCCGTGCACGAGCCCACGTTGATTAAATCCCTACCCAGGTTTCATCCATGTGTGGATTTTGTTTGACCTGGAGAAAGCCCATGGTTTTCTTGTTAAGTGAGGAGTGGGCAGGTGGGACTTGTCCCTGGAGAAGAGCTCGGGAAGGGGGGGTTTGCCTGCTGCCTGTCCCCAGGGTGTCCCAGTGTGTGACACCCCGCTGTGGCTCACAGCAGAGCACCAGCTCAGTGGTTCACGCTGACCCTGACAGGATGGCCAGGAGCTTGTTTTCACCCGGATAAACTGTTCTGAAACCATTTTTTTTCTGATGTGTTAAGCAAGGGCAGGTTTTCCTTCAGCACCAAGTGACCCCGAAAAACAGAGCGAGGGTTGACAGGTTGGAGTCGCGGCAGGAATTTGTATCTCACGTGCCCTGCTGGGGCAACTGCTTTTTAAAAAGACCCCATCCAGAAAAAAAAAAAAAAAAAAAAAAAAAAAAAGAGAAGTAGTTGTGGAAATGTAATCCCATAAAGAGGCCCCTCAGGCTGCAGGGAGGCAGCCTGGGATCAGGAGAACTGAAGCAGGGAGGGAACTTTTACACCACTATAAAATAATCCTCTCCCTGTGACGATCCCTTGATAAGCAAAACGTGCAGAAGGCCTGCCAAAAATAACGAATTCTTCGATTTCTTTTTTTTTCCACAGAGATTTTTTCTTTTTAATCTCCCATTGCACAAGACCACTGGAGAATTCACCTTCATTTATTGGACTTTTATTTTCTTTTATGTTGCTTCTTGCCTTTTTCCAGCAGGCGTTTCCAGCTGACGCCCTGTACCTCCGTGCGGGATGTTTGTGGGGCTGGTGGGGACACATATCTCATAGTTAGGGCAATCCCATAACTATAAAAGCAAAAAATACTTTTGTCAGCTCTGTGCAAAGTGCTGAAGTGAAATAAACTTTATACTCTGCCCTTGGTCCAGCCCTGGAAACTCTGCTCCTGCCCAGCTCCTGGCTTGCTCTTACCCCCCCACCACCACGTTGCAGAAACACAGATAATTGCTGAAGTCCATTAATTCTCGTAATTATGCTCATCAAGTCCTTTGTTCTTTGATTTGGTGGTACGTGGGCAGCCTCAGAGTTGAGCTGTTCTGCTGTAAGGAAGGGACCTGAGACCCACGAGGAGCCCTGGAGCTCAGCAGAGGTTTTCCAGGGGGGGGTTCGGTCCTGCCGGAGGTAAGGGGTTTGGGGGACACCCCGGGCTGGTCCTGTGTCCCCGAGAGCAGGGCAACCACTGAACAACTTCCCTGGAGTTTGGCTAACGACTCCAGGGGGCATCTCTGCACCAGACCCAGCCATCTGTGCTTTGCTTTTTTTTTTTTTCAGACTTAAACCATTTTTTGTTGCCCTATTCCCGTTCAGCACCACAAGGACCATTTCACAGAACGATCTCCAAAAAGCCACTGAAACTGCCCTTGGAATGACAAGGCAGAGAGCAATAAAGCAGAAGAGAAGCCATTCTGTGAACAGATCAGTCCTCCTGGGAGGGCTGGCAGCTCACGTTTGTTTTGTTCAGGCAAATTATAGCCCTGATGTCATCAGTGAGGCGATGCAGGTGGGACGGGATGGCTGCTGAACTGGTTTCCCGGAGGAAGGGGCTCAGAGCACGGCTTGGGTTGGCTCCGGTCAGGGGCTGGACTTGAAATCACACACAAATCAGAAAGAGCAATGGTATAAGCATTTCTGTTCACTTTTAGTCCCTCCAAAATAGCAACAACCGGCTGCCTTATTGCCTGTTATGCAAAACAGCTCCAATAACAGACCATCACAAATCTTTTCCTTCCTGATCCTTAAGCACCTGTAGGTTCTGAACCATCCTGACCGCACAGACCCCCCCAGTCCTCCTTCTGCATCAGCCTCCCACCAAACCCAGCAATAAACTGACATTTTCAGGTACTCTCCAGACTTGATTTCATAAGAAAAAAGTTGGTGCAAGTCTGGCTGTGGGTATAAATCTCCATCCTGGGGGAAAAAAAAAAATAAATTGCTAGGGTACGAAGTTTCCTCTGTTGTGTGTGGAGCAGAGCCGGTGCTGGGCAGGGAAGGAGGAACTCCAAGGAGCTCAAAGCAGAAGGGAAATGTGCTGGGGATGCAGCTGGCTACGATGCAGGAACCAAAAGCACCAAAAATAGAGAAATGCACATCAGATTCTTCCCCCTTACAACCTCCTGCTGTGATATTGCCTCTATGGCAATAGGGATTGGGAAGGTGACTCAATTCATGCCCTTTTCATGAGACCGAGCACCACCTTCTCTGTGGTGAAATGCTTCTAACCGAGGTCTGATCAGTCAGTAATGCCCATTTATAGCGCTGCCTTTGGAAACACGGCTTCACCCATCAGTTTGTCCCAGGAAAACTCATTCCAGGCATGACTGAAGCCTTGCTTCAGTCCCGTTTGGGGGATTGGAGCGGGCTGGGCATTTCGTGTAGGTCCTTCCCAAGGTCAGACGTGCCCTGCACCCGTGGGAAAAGGCAGCATCAGCTGGGCGGTCCCGTGCACAGCTCTGGGGTGGCAGCGGGGGCTCGAGGGGACAGGGACAACTCAGGTGTCCAGCACAGGGCACGAGGGCACGGCTTTACCCTTTTGGAAGGAGGCTGTGCAGTCCTGGGTGGGTTCAGCAAGTCCAGTCTGCAGTGGTGGCTCTTGGAAGGGAGAGACCCTGTGTGTTCCTCTGCTCCTTTCTCTCGAGCAAAGTTTATCGTAGGAATTTTTGAGCCAAAGTGCATGTTCCTCCCACATCCCTGGGGCATCACGGCTTTTTGCTCTGCCTTCAACATTGCCATCAGCCCTTCGAGAGTTCCCCAGCCCTGGGAGAACTGTGCTGCTCCCCCGGCTCTTACCAAACTCACAGCTGGATGTTCTCATCTCTGGTGGGACTTCTCCAGAAAACACATTTTACAAGATCCTCCCGTGAGAATTATTGATCTATTAATAACAGCACGTAGTGCAGCGCCACGTGGGGCAGGGGAGAGAGGGTCTGACTCCTCCATTCACAAATCCTCACACAAATAAATACTACCTACATTTCTCCCGACGGGAGCACACGGCCCTCCCGAGCGCAGGACTACGTGATTAAACCCATCAGCCCCCTGTTTTTTAAATCCTCAGTGTCACGCAGGAGGGCCTGAGTCATTTTCCAAGGCGCAGAGTTATCAGCACAGAGGTCTGCTGGCAGCCTTTGCCTCCCGGGGCTCAGCATGTTCTTCTGCTTTAAGTAGGAATCTGCAGGATTGCGTCACTCGGGAATCCGGGGGACCCGGCCACTCTGCTCCAGCACGGCCAGGAGAAAGCAGGACTCCCAGCTGGAATCAACTGGAGGCAGGTGAAAACCATTGCAGCTCACTTGGCTAAGGTACTGGTGGGGCCAACAGCCTGAAGTCAAACCCAGCTGGAGGGTTTGGGAGGCAGGAGGTGGGCATTGGAGATGGACGTGGCAGTGGGGAGCTGGAGTGGTCCAACTCCAACAACCAGAGGGCAGTGAGGGAAGGTTTCATCGTTTCTTACAGACAAAACATGGAGGGAATGATATTTCTGGGCATTTTCTGAGATATACTAAATAGGAGGGGAAAGATGAGCTCAGGAGAATGCACAGTCCCAAACCCACACTGGCTGGTCTTTAGATGATGTGGGGAGCGTGAAGTTTAGCTCCAAAGTCCCCCTGGGTGTGTGGATGTAAGGAGAGGGTTTAAAAGGGATGAACTGTGATAGGATCCTGGGGACAAGGTCCTTGGATTAGAGCCTGTTCAGGAGAGAGGAGACAATAAGCTCTGGATGCACATTGCACTTACACATCCTCCTCCCAGGCTTCCAGAGACCCCCCTGGTGCCCCAGGAGGGCTCTTGGATCCCCCTCCACACCCCGCTCAGGCTGGAAAAATGTGCCCAGAGATTTCTGGTGCCTTATCTCAAGACTAGCAGTTCCTCCAACTGGAAGGCTGTTCTTTCTTCTGGTTCCCAGCCTAAATATATTCATGACCTGTTTATCTTTCCTTGATTTTGGGCCATGATTTTGCAAAAAATATAACACCCAGCCCACATATGTACTTTAAAATGCTGTCTCATATCAGATGCTTAGACCAAATCCTGCAGTTCTTGCATGTAGAAAAATCCTGGTGACTTTGGTAACTCCACTCCCCAAATAATATTGGAATAAGGGCTCAGAGGCTTGGCCGGCCCCACACCAGCTCCTTATTCCAGCGACCCCCGGCAGCTCAGACGTACCCACACAGCCCAGGGCTTCCTTTAAGGTAGAGCAGGAGCTCCAGGAGCAAAATGGGCATGAGTTGAGTATTGGGGGTTCAGAGTCACGCTTCACATCTGTGCGATAACCCTGTTATAAACACAAAACTACCTCCCCTTTGGCCAGGGGGGGTTCAGCGGTTAATATTGGAGCATGCTTCAACCCAAAATATGAAGCCCTGGGATGAGTCCAGCCTTTCTCCCAAACAGCATCCCTGGGTATGAATTGGGAGCATCTCCAGCCAAAATGGAGATCGGGCTCCCCCCACATCATCCCCCCGCTGCGGCGATTCCCTCGTTGCAGGGAAGAGGGAGGAAAGTTTTCTTGGGGTTGTACCCGTCGCTGATGCTGATGGGGCACCCATCTGTTTGAGGGGGGGTTCCTGGAAGCACAGCACCGTGCCCCCTGCTCTCCCACACCAGGAGCTCGTTGGTGAGGCAGACACAGATGAAGGCTCCCCAGCGGTAACGGCAGCGACGCTCGCTCCGCTAAATTCGGCTTTGAAGTCATCAAGCCACTAAGCTCTGGAGGCTGCCTCCTCTCTGCTTCACCCTGCGCTGACTCAGTGGGACGATTTACATCCTACAGCTGTTTTTGCAAGGAAAGAATGAGAAAAGAAAAACCCCAACTATTTATTTTTAAAAATCCAATCTTGGGTTCTAGAGAATTGTTTGAACAAGCCCAGCTAGGTTTCCATGCCCATTTATCCCTTGGCTAATATGATGAGCTTGCCAGCAGGAAGGATTTTAATTCCTTTTTATCCCAAATTATTTTTGCCGCAGCTGTGATATGAGATGACTCTGCCAAATAATTTAGGCTCAAAATCTGACCTAGATTGAATAGCATAAGATACTGAGGATGTTCCTGGGATTTTGAAGGGAGAGTTTAGATTTCACTGTAGGCTTTTTGATGGAAGCCTACAAGAAAACATCGTTCTATGTTTCCTATCCTAATCCTATTATTATCAAACACTATTAATGCTGTAAGACAAGTGTTGCTGTCCCACTTGCACCAGTATACAAAAAAAAGAACCTTATGAAACAGCCATATGAGAAGCTGTAGAACCTGTATGTGTTTTATAGGCCAGTTTCAAAATCTATCTTTTATTCAGCGCCCATGTTTCAGGTCATATCATCAGGCATCGGTTTGATGGCTGGAATAAACTGCAAGCAATATTAAGAGTTGTCACATCACTGCTTTGAACATACTTGGCAAAAGCATTTACCATTCAAAGGGTCCTGCGTTTCGAATATATTAACACCCGCTTAATTGTAAACTTCTCAGTAGCCCCTCGTTAATGGCAAATTTGGTCCGATATGTCCGTGTCTGCGGGCAATATCCCACTTGGGAGCACAGGCTGCTCTGGACCCTGTGAGGTGGGAAGCCCAGGAGTCTGCAAGGACCATTTCGGATTCAGAGGAACCCAGAGGCCACCAGCACCCACAGCCTGGTCCTCTCAGCACCTCCTCTGCCAGGCCCAGCACATCAGCGTCCCCCGGGGAGGGCAGGAAGGGCAGAGCTCTCTCACTTGGCAGGGGGTCAGAGCATCATCCCGGGATGTGGGAGACATGGGGGATGTGGGAGACATGGGGGATGTGGGAGACATGGGGGATGTGGGAGACATGGGGGATGTGGGAGACATGGGGGATGTGGGAGACATGGGGGATGTGGGAGACATGGGGGATGTGGGAGACATGGGGGATGTGGGAGACATGGGGGATGTGGGAGACATGGGGGATGTGGGAGACATGGGTTCCAGCGCCGTGGGGGCATGTTTATTCCGTGCAGTATAAACACACCAGCCTGGGAAGCTGCAGTGCTGCGCTGAAACGCCTTGACTCACTTCGTGGAGATAAATACCAAGTTTCTGCTCTCCTAGACCCGGGTCTGCCCTGCCCATATACGGCCCGTGGTCGGTGCTGCCTCGGCTTTGCTTGAGGAGCTGGGAGCTGTGGGGATCCATCCTTCTGCGTGGGTTTTGGGGGCTGCTGGTGAGTCTCAGGGCCGTGCACGGGTATCCATGCCCTGCACGGGGACCTGCACCCTTGGGGCCAGGAGGTTGGGGTCCCCCCCAGCCCCACAAGCCTAAGGGCCAGGTTCCGGGCTGCTGGGCTGGAGCAAGAGGAGCAACCACCATCGTCTGCTTTGACAGGAACCATCTGATGCGCAGAGACGCCCACCGATGGTTTTAGCAGATGTGTCCTCCCTGCCTGCGGGAAGGGCAGGAGACCTTGGGAACGGGTGACCTCCAGAGCGGGTGGGGAGATTTTAAAAAATCATACAAAGGGACACAGCGGCTGTTTGTGCAGAGACACGGTGGGTGCTCGGGTGGGGACACGGTGGGTGGTTGCGTGGGGACACGGTGGGTGCTGGCGCGGGGTGGTGGTTGGTGG
>NW_015090780.1:3654056-3660126 GCF_001431845.1 Calidris pugnax
CTCGGAGGGGTGCTGCAGGGCTTAAATTAATTAGCTTTTCCAAGGCAGTCTGTGATGCTTGAGTAATGGGCACTATATATCAGCTGCATAAATACACGTAGGTGTTGCCCTAGCTTCAGTAATATTCATGACACCATACACGGAGCAGTGCTTGGAGGGGAAAAAACCAAAACCAAGAAAGACCCCAATCACTAAATATGACATACATGAAAGATACTTTACCCCCACACCTGAAATACAATGTTATCATCACAGAATTCACAAATCACTGAAGAAAAGGGCAAATTTACTACCCACAGTACAGAGCAAATCAACATTTCCAAAAGAAAATAGATAGCCCCCACAAAAAAAAAAAAAAAAAAAAAAAAAAAAAGAGAAGTAGTTGTGGAAATGTAATCCCATAAAGAGGCCCCTCAGGCTGCAGGGAGGCAGCCTGGGATCAGGAGAACTGAAGCAGGGAGGGAACTTTTACACCACTATAAAATAATCCTCTCCCTGTGACGATCCCTTGATAAGCAAAACGTGCAGAAGGCCTGCCAAAAATAACGAATTCTTCGATTTCTTTTTTTTTCCACAGAGATTTTTTCTTTTTAATCTCCCATTGCACAAGACCACTGGAGAATTCACCTTCATTTATTGGACTTTTATTTTCTTTTATGTTGCTTCTTGCCTTTTTCCAGCAGGCGTTTCCAGCTGACGCCCTGTACCTCCGTGCGGGATGTTTGTGGGGCTGGTGGGGACACATATCTCATAGTTAGGGCAATCCCATAACTATAAAAGCAAAAAATACTTTTGTCAGCTCTGTGCAAAGTGCTGAAGTGAAATAAACTTTATACTCTGCCCTTGGTCCAGCCCTGGAAACTCTGCTCCTGCCCAGCTCCTGGCTTGCTCTTACCCCCCCACCACCACGTTGCAGAAACACGGATAATTGCTGAAGTCCATTAATTCTCGTAATTATGCTCATCAAGTCCTTTGTTCTTTGATTTGGTGGTACGTGGGCAGCCTCAGAGTTGAGCTGTTCTGCTGTAAGGAAGGGACCTGAGACCCACGAGGAGCCCTGGAGCTCAGCAGAGGTTTTCCAGGGGGGGGTTCGGTCCTGCCGGAGGTAAGGGGTTTGGGGGACACCCCGGGCTGGTCCTGTGTCCCCGAGAGCAGGGCAACCACTGAACAACTTCCCTGGAGTTTGGCTAACGACTCCAGGGGGCATCTCTGCACCAGACCCAGCCATCTGTGCTTTGCTTTTTTTTTTTTTTCACACTTAAACCATTTTTTGTTGCCCTTTTCCCGTTCAGCACCACAAGGACCATTTCACAGAACGATCTCCAAAAAGCCACTGAAACTGCCCTTGGAATGACAAGGCAGAGAGCAATAAAGCAGAAGAGAAGCCATTCTGTGAACAGATCAGTCCTCCTGGGAGGGCTGGCAGCTCACGTTTGTTTTGTTCAGGCAAATTATAGCCCTGATGTCATCAATGAGGCGATTCAGGTGGGACAGTTGGGCTGCTGAACTGGTTTCCCGGAGGAAGGGGCTCAGAGCACGGCTTGGGTTGGCTCCGGTCAGGGGCTGGACTTGAAATCACACACAAATCAGAAAGAGCAACGGTATAAGCATTTCTGTTCACTTTTAGTCCCTCCAAAATAGCAACAACCGGCTGCCTTATTGCCTGTTATGCAAAACAGCTCCAATAACAGACCATCACAAATCTTTTCCTTCCTGATCCTTAAGCACCTGTAGGTTCTGAACCATCCTGACCGCACAGACCCCCCCAGTCCTCCTTCTGCATCAGCCTCCCACCAAACCCAGCAATAAACTGACATTTTCAGGTACTCTCCAGACTTGATTTCATAAGAAAAAAGTTGGTGCAAGTCTGGCTGTGGGTATAAATCTCCATCCTGGGGGAAAAAAAAAAATAAATTGCTAGGGTACGAAGTTTCCTCTGTTGTGTGTGGAGCAGAGCCGGTGCTGGGCAGGGAAGGAGGAACTCCAAGGAGCTCAAAGCAGAAGGGAAATGTGCTGGGGATGCAGCTGGCTGCGATGCAGGAACCAAAAGCACCAAAAATAGAGAAATGCACATCAGATTCTTCCCCCTTACAACCTCCTGCTGTGATATTGCCTCTATGGCAATAGGGATTGGGAAGGTGACTCAATTCATGCCCTTTTCATGAGACCGAGCACCACCTTCTCTGTGGTGAAATGCTTCTAACCGAGGTCTGATCAGTCAGTAATGCCCATTTATAGCGCTGCCTTTGGAAACACGGCTTCACCCATCAGTTTGTCCCAGGAAAACTCATTCCAGGCATGACTGAAGCCTTGCTTCAGTCCCGTTTGGGGGATTGGAGCGGGCTGGGCATTTCGTGTAGGTCCTTCCCAAGGTCAGACGTGCCCTGCACCCGTGGGAAAAGGCAGCATCAGCTGGGCGGTCCCGTGCACAGCTCTGGGGTGGCAGCGGGGGCTCGAGGGGACAGGGACAACTCAGGTGTCCAGCACAGGGCACGAGGGCACGGCTTTACCCTTTTGGAAGGAGGCTGTGCAGTCCTGGGTGGGTTCAGCAAGTCCAGTCTGCAGTGGTGGCTCTTGGAAGGGAAAGACCCTGTGTATTCCTCTGCTCCTTTCTCTCGAGCAAAGTTTATCGTAGGAATTTTTGAGCCAAAGTGCATGTTCCTCCCACATCCCTGGGGCATCACGGCTTTTTGCTCTGCCTTCAACATTGCCATCAGCCCTTCGAGAGTTCCCCAGCCCTGGGAGAACTGTGCTGCTCCCCCGGCTCTTACCAAACTCACAGCTGGATGTTCTCATCTCCGGTGGGACTTCTCCAGAAAACACATTTTACAAGATCCTCCCGTGAGAATTATTGATCTATTAATAACAGCACGTAGTGCAGCGCCACGTGGGGCAGGGGAGAGAGGGTCTGACTCCTCCATTCACAAATCCTCACACAAATAAATACTACCTACATTTCTCCCGACGGGAGCACACGGCCCTCCCGAGCGCAGGACTACGTGATTAAACCCATCAGCCCCCTGTTTTTTTTAAATCCTCAGTGTCACGCAGGAGGGCCTGAGTCATTTTCCAAGGCGCAGAGTTATCAGCACAGAGGTCTGCTGGCAGCCTTTGCCTCCCGGGGCTCAGCATGTTCTTCTGCTTTAAGTAGGAATCTGCAGGATTGCGTCACTCGGGAATCCGGGGGACCCGGCCACTCTGCTCCAGCACGGCCAGGAGAAAGCAGGACTCCCAGCTGGAATCAACTGGAGGCAGGTGAAAACCATTGCAGCTCACTTGGCTAAGGTACTGGTGGGGCCAACAGCCTGAAGTCAAACCCAGCTGGAGGGTTTGGGAGGCAGGAGGTGGGCATTGGAGATGGACGTGGCAGTGGGGAGCTGGAGTGGTCCAACTCCAACAACCAGAGGGCAGTGAGGGAAGGTTTCATCGTTTCTTACAGACAAAACATGGAGGGAATGATATTTCTGGGCATTTTCTGAGATATACTAAATAGGAGGGGAAAGATGAGCTCAGGAGAATGCACAGTCCCAAACCCACACTGGCTGGTCTTTAGATGATGTGGGGAGCGTGAAGTTTAGCTCCAAAGTCCCCCTGGGTGTGTGGATGTAAGGAGAGGGTTTAAAAGGGATGAACTGTGATAGGATCCTGGGGACAAGGTCCTTGGATTAGAGCCTGTTCAGGAGAGAGGAGACAATAAGCTCTGGATGCACATTGCACTTACACATCCTCCTCCCAGGCTTCCAGAGACCCCCCTGGTGCCCCAGGAGGGCTCTTGGATCCCCCTCCACACCCCGCTCAGGCTGGAAAAATGTGCCCAGAGATTTCTGGTGCCTTATCTCAAGACTAGCAGTTCCTCCAACTGGAAGGCTGTTCTTTCTTCTGGTTCCCAGCCTAAATATATTCATGACCTGTTTATCTTTCCTTGATTTTGGGCCATGATTTTGCAAAAAATATAACACCCAGCCCACATATGTACTTTAAAATGCTGTCTCATATCAGATGCTTAGACCAAATCCTGCAGTTCTTGCATGTAGAAAAATCCTGGTGACTTTGGTAACTCCACTCCCCAAATAATATTGGAATAAGGGCTCAGAGGCTTGGCCGGCCCCACACCAGCTCCTTATTCCAGCGACCCCCTGCAGCTCAGACGTACCCACACAGCCCGGGGTTTCCTTTAAGGTAGAGCAGGAGCTCCAGGAGCAAAACGAGCATGAGTTGAGTATTGGAGGTTCAGAGTCACGCTTCACATCTGTGCGATAACCCTGTTATAAATGCACAACTACCTCCCCTTTGGCCAGGGGGGCTACAGCGGTTAATATTGGAGCATGCTTCAACCCAAAATATGAAGCCCTGGGATGAGTCCAGCCTTTCTCCCAAACAGCATCCCTGGGTATGAATTGGGAGCATCTCCAGCCAAAATGGAGATCGGGCTCCCCCCGCGTCCCCCCCGCTGCGGCGATTCCCTCGTTGCAGGGAAGAGGGAGGAAAGTTTTCTTGGGGTTGTACCCGTCGCTGATGCTGATGGGGCACCCATCTGTTTGAGGGGGGGTTCCTGGAAGCACAGCACCGTGCCCCCTGCTCTCCCACACCAGGAGCTCGTTGGTGAGGCAGACACAGACGAAGGCTCCCCAGCGGTAACGGCAGCGACGCTCGCTCCGCTAAATTCGGCTTTGAAGTCATCAAGCCACTAAGCTCTGGAGGCTGCCTCCTCTCTGCTTCACCCTGCGCTGACTCAGTGGGACGATTTACATCCTACAGCTGTTTTTGCAAGGAAAGAATGAGAAAAGAAAAACCCCAACTATTTATTTTTAAAAATCCAATCTTGGGTTCTAGAGAATTGTTTGAACAAGCCCAGCTAGGTTTCCATGCCCATTTATCCCTTGGCTAATATGATGAGCTTGCCAGCAGGAAGGATTTTAATTCCTTTTTATCCCAAATTATTTTTGCCGCAGCTGTGATATGAGATGACTCTGCCAAATAATTTAGGCTCAAAATCTGACCTAGATTGAATAGCATAAGATACTGAGGATGTTCCTGGGATTTTGAGGGGAGAGTTTCTATCTCACTGTAGGCTTTTTAATGGAAGCCCACAAGAAAACATCGTTCTATGTTTCCTATCCTAATCCTATTATTATCAAACACTATTAATGCTGTAAGACAAGTGTTGCTGTCCCACTTGCACCAGTATACAAAAAAAAGAACCTTATGAAACAGCCATATGAGAAGCTGTAGAACCTGTATGTGTTTTATAGGCCAGTTTCAAAATCTATCTTTTATTCAGCGCCCATGTTTCAGGTCATATCATCAGGCATCGGTTTGATGGCTGGAATAAACTGCAAGCAATATTAAGAGTTGTCACATCACTGCTTTGAACATACTTGGCAAAAGCATTTACCATTCAAAGGGTCCTGCGTTTCAAATACATTAATACCCACTTAATTGTAAACATCTCAGTACCCCTCGTTAATGGCAAACTTGGTCCAATATGTCCATGTCTATGGGCAACATCCCACCTGGGAGCACAGGCTGCTCTGGAACCTGTGAGGTGGGAAGCCCAGGAGTCTGCAAGGACCATTTCGGATTCAGAGGAACCCAGAGGCCACCAGCACCCACAGCCTGGTCCTCTCAGCACCTCCTCTGCCAGGCCCAGCACATCAGCGTCCCCCGGGGAGGGCAGGAAGGGCAGAGCTCTCTCACTTGGCAGGGGGTCAGAGCATCATCCCGGGATGTGGGAGACATGGGGGATGTGGGAGACATGGGGGATGTGGGAGACATGGGTTCCAGCGCCGTGGGGGCATGTTTATTCCGTGCAGTATAAACACACCAGCCTGGGAAGCTGCAGTGCTGCGCTGAAACGCCTTGACTCACTTCGTGGAGATAAATACCAAGTTTCTGCTCTCCTAGACCCGGGTCTGCCCTGCCCATATACGGCCCGTGGTCGGTGCTGCCTCGGCTTTGCTTGAGGAGCTGGGAGCTGTGGGGATCCATCCCTCTGCGTGGGTTTTGGGGGCTGCTGGTGAGTCTCAGGGCCGTGCATGGGTATCCGTGCCCCGCACGGGGATCTACACCC
>NW_015090780.1:3660136-3660508 GCF_001431845.1 Calidris pugnax
ACCTGCACCCTTGGGGCCAGGAGGTTGGGGTCCACCCCAGCCCCACAAGCCTAAGGGCCAGGTTCCGGGCTGCTGGGCTGGAGCAAGAGGAGCAACCACCATCGTCTGCTTTGACAGGAACCATCTGATGCGCAGAGACGCCCACCGATGGTTTTAGCAGATGTGTCCTCCCTGCCTGCGGGAAGGGCAGGAGACCTTGGGAACGGGTGACCTCCAGAGCGGGTGGGGAGATTTTAAAAAATCATACAAAGGGACACAGCGGCTGTTTGTGCAGAGACACGGTGGGTGCTCGGGTGGGGACACGGTGGGTGGTTGCGTGGGGACACGGTGGGTGCTGGCGCGGGGTGGTGGTTGGTGGGAGGTCGGGTGGGG
>NW_015090780.1:3661619-3731691 GCF_001431845.1 Calidris pugnax
CCCCGCCTCCTGCTTCTCCCCAGCCCCATTTTCCCATTTTTCCGTTTCCAGCCGAAGGCGGTGGAGCCGTCGCAGGGTAGGACTCTTCCTCCTCCTCCTCCTGCTCGTCCCTGCAGTAACTCTAGATATTAATAAAGGATTGTGCGCTGGGAACTTTGAGTCAGGCTCCGGGAGGGGGGTGCTGGCCTCGGGGACAGGGTTGCCCTTGTGTGTCCAAGGGATTTCTGTCAGCCTGGGAGTGTTGGTTTTCTGGAAGGCGGGCTCTTGCTCAGATCTTGGAGATTTGAGCTCTGAAGGGACTCTTTTCAGGCCGTTTCTTGCATAAACAGCTCTGTAAAGCGAGCCGCCCCCCCGAGCCTGCAGATAAGCACGGGGGTGTCAAAGGCTTTTAAGTCTCCGTGGTCTTCACAGCGGCTTCCAGAGCTTTGGTAGGGAGCTGGGATGGAGATCTTGTCTGTGCTTTGAAGCTGGGGAGCTTTGCTAGTGCAGGTGATGGGTGTTCTGTTTCCCTGTGCATCTCTCAATGGAGCGTCCCCCATGTCCCCAGGAGGAGGTGTCCCCCGTGTCCCCAGGACACAGCAACCTGGAGATTTGAGTGAATTCAAAGAGAAGTAGCTGTTTGCCAGCAAGGTGTGGGGTCCTCTCATGGGTCCCTCCTGGGTTTTCTCCTCCCTGAGCTGTCATTTACCACCCGTTGCTTTCCTTGTCATGGAAGGGACCTTTCTTTCCTCACTTCTTGGAGAAATAGAAGCACAATGGTCCCCAAAGCCAGTGCGCTGGGCGATTCATTTCATCGCTTTAATGCTGTGGGTAAAGCTCTTGAGGGCAAGTTCTGCATCAAGAGCTTTACAAGCCACGGGTACCTCTGGGGGTGGGACACTCGGTGCCTGTGAGTCCCGAGTTCTGGACTGATGGAGTTTGGGTGAATGAGCTGATCCTTCCCCTTCCCACGCCGAGTCAATAGAAAGTAAAATATTCCTTGGATCGTCTCGTTTGATGCCCTTCCCACCTCTTTCCTTGGCATCTGATTTTAGATGTTAGGTTCCGCTGTAGTAATTCTAACCACTGACCTGAAAAGAATGACAAATGAGAAGGAAAAGGTAGAGAGGAGTGCGAGGAGGTAATTGAGGGAATGAAAGGGCTTCTGTCTGAGTAACGACAAAACAGACGGTGATTTCTCAGCCTGGAAGAGATGCAGAAAGGGTATGTTCTGTTGCATTAATCATTGTGTTGTACTGCTTACGGGGGTGATTCGGAGTGAGAGTTCATCTGGTTTTTGTCTTTAAAGAAGAAAATAGTGAGTGGAGAGCATCCACTGGAGCTCTGGGGCAGAAGGTCCCCATCTTTCCGTGGGGGTACACAAACCAAAGGAGAGTTTGATGCTGCCCGTGGGGATGTGACAGACCCACCGTGTCCCCTCACAGTCACGCTGGGCACGGGCGAGATGGGACCATCCCATTACGATTTCACTCATGACTGGGACCACTTTTATTTTTTCCCTGGCTGGTTCCATGGTTTGCTGTGGGACAGAGCATCCCATCAGAATGTCAGCATCTCCTCTTGTTGCAAACACACAGGGAGCGATTTGGGGCCTTTCTCTCCCATGGGACGGTGGTGGTTGGGCTGCTTCCCCTTCTTCCTGGCGTGCTGTTTGCAAAATAAGACTCGGAAATCAACAAACAATCACCAAATGGTTTTTGTTTAACTGGTAGGTGGGAAGGTGTTTAGCCAGATGGTAGTGGTGCTACTCCAGAGAGCTTTGCTGCCTGCCTCCTGCCATCCTGTGAGGGCATCGGAGGGGAGGGGAGGTGGAATCTGCGCTGCAACTCTGGACATCTAATCTTGGTGCCCACTTAGATGGTTTTTGTTGAACTGGTAGGTGGGAAGGTGGGTATTGTTTAGCCAGATGGTAGTAGTGCTACTCCAGAGAGGTTAGCTGCCTGCCTCCTGCCATCCTGGGAGGGCATCGGAGGGAAGGGGAGGTGGAATCTGCTCTGCGACTCTGGACATCTAATCTTGGTGCCCACTTAAGGCAACTGCTCTCCTCAGAGTCCTTTTTTAGTCACTGTCAAGAGCTGCTTTGAGTTGCCCTCGCTGGAGCCACCCTCAAACGCACCAGGAGCCACAGCCAAAGGGCTCCAGGTTCGTTCCATCCGGGTTTGGGTTTGGGGGCCACTGCCACCCCCTGCCCTTCCCGGGGGCTCCGTCACGCTGGGGCTCACCTGGATCCACGGGGATCACCTTATCTAGAAATGGCTGTCTCATCTGGGCAGGGTTTTACTACAAAACTTCATCTTGTTGGACTTGGGCAGTTGTGATCTCCTCTGCGGGAGGGGGTGGTTATTTATCGGCGATGGGCAGGGTCTGCAGCAGGACCCCAGGGATCCGTGATGTGCTCAGCTGGTGTCACACCGAGTTTCTCAGGAGCTTCTGGGTCCTTTAGGATGGAAGAAGCTTCAGTGGTGCAGACACTCAGGGTGCTCGGTTTCAGCGCGCCGGTGGCTGAGGGTTATAAACTTCATCACTTCTACCTTCCACTCATTATTTTCCTAAGGAATATTCTGTTTGCAGGATTTTAAATGACAAGCTCTGGGGTACCTCAGCTTGCAAAATCTGCTTGCCATCCCTCCTCCCTTCTCCTTTTCCATCTTGCTCTGGCCTTTTGTCCTTTCAAAGAACAAGCCTCAGAAAAAAAGCAGTGGAGGGAGCAGCAAACAGGGAACAAATCGGCATTCACAGATTTATTAATTATTTTTTTTTTAAAACATGAATTTCTGCAGCTGGGTCTGAAACTGGCAGAGCTTTCTGGGGAAACACAGATAACAGAGGGCCCTGAAAATAGCCAGGTTATGAAAGCATGAAGAATGGGAACAACAGCCCTGAATGTCAGTGCTTGTTGTGTTTCTGAGGCCTCAGAATAACAGAATATAAAGCAGCTGGGTTTGCCATGGGTTTGCCATTGATTCGCTGTGTTTTGCTGGGGCTAAGAATAAATCCAGAGCCTTAAATTATTTGCAAGTGATGCTTTAATGTCCTTGATGTTCCATGGTCAGGGCACTGAACTGAGTGTTCATGGTTGCTGATAAATCAGAAATGACTGAGCTAATTTAGGTCATTTTGAGGGTGGGAGTTTAAACAGTAGTTGATAACAGCAGCACTTTGGACCAGCTCGGCTTTTAAGTGTTAATTGGATGCCGGGCTGCTGGCAGAGGTGTGATCAAATTAGTTCCTTGGGTGGAATGGCAGAAATGCTTGGTCAGGGTTTTTTGCTTATGATTGTTCATGTGGGTGTTTTACCCTCCTGTCAGCTGAGCTGCTGTTTTCACTTCAAGAAATATAAATATTTAAAAAAAAAAAACAAAAAACCCCAGCCCTAAAACCAACTCTGCTAATAAACAGATTTTGTCGAGACAGATGAACTGCAATGTTTGGAAGGCTTAGTTTTAATTTCTCAGCCCTATTTGGAATAACCTGAGCGCTCACGCTGCTTTCAAGGAAGCAACAAGATCTGTCAGAGCCTGCAAGATCCACCTTTTGGGCCTGAACAGCAGACTGGGATGTGCTGCTCGGGGCTGAAAATGAACATACCCTAAACCTGAACTTTATTTAAAAGTCAGGCAAAATGTTAAGGCTGCAGCCTCCTCCTCGGGAGCACAGTTTGTTTCCACACCTTTATCTCACCTTTGCAACTGCAGGTGAATTGCACATGTCCAATATTAAATGGTTTTAATTTATGGCTGCCTGTAGCGTTTATTACCTGACATTCCCAGCCCAGGTTTATAATCAGAAAGTTGTATGCCTGGCAGGAAGCTTGGAGATGAGAATATCTTTGCCAGCTTCTCTCGAGTTAAGAAAAATAACACAAGCTTCATTGGACCATTATTTTCAAATGTAACTCTTGACTCTGGAGTCTGCAGGATCTCGCTGTACTGACTTAAAATATTGTCCTTTTGATTCAAAGTCTGCAATACTTCTCCCCTCTCTCCTCCTTGCCTTCCTCCCCCCACATCTCTGCTGGTGAAGAAGTGCCCCTTCCTCAGGCCAAGCCCTCAGAGCTCCCAGAGCTTATGGGGCACGCTGTGGGTGTCACTGAGGAGGACATCTTCAGGCTGTCCCTGCTCCTTACCAAAACTGTGCTTAGCCCCAAAATCCTTCTTGATAACAGCAGGGATGGGGGCTGCCCAGTCTCACATCTGCTTTGCCAACCGACCGGGGAACGGTCCCACCTGGGGATGATGCTGCTTCATCAGAGCTCCTGGGTGCTCTTGGCACCGTGACTGACCCCGTTCTGAAGAGTTATTAACAGAGTTTCTAATTTTTTCTTGCAATTTCCTATGAATGGCAGGATGAGGCAGGGAGGGAAGGATCTTCGCTTTCAGTTTTAAAGGGAATTTCTGAGCTACAGCCGAGCTCCTCTGCTCTGGGTGTGGGTAGGGTTGGGTTGGTTTAAAAGAAAAAAAAAAAAAGGTGGAGGGAGGGGAAGTGACTCTCAAAACGAAGTGACTCTCAAAGCTTTCTACTATTTTTTTAATTTCCCACAGTACGTTTTAGTTATATTAAATCTGGAATACTTCATTTCTACTATTTTTTTAATTTCCTGCAGTATGTTTTAGTTATATTAAATCTGGAATACTTCAGCTGTGTTCCTCCTTTTTTCCATCTGTCAACCAGTGAGGCTGTCACTGTCAGGCTGAGTGAGCTCAGAGATGCTTTTGAAGAGTGTTCTGAAGCCACCCCGCTCTGCAGTTTGGGTTTAAAAATGCATGGTCTGACGTGTGCACGAGCATAATGGAATTTGGATTCTTTAACGAGCACGAGGTATTGTTGACAGAGCAGGTGACTGCAGACGGAGGGTGCTGGGGCTTTAAACTCCTAACCTTTGGTTTATAGCTGTTGTGTGTACAACTCACTGTGAATTATTCTAGTCTAACCTCTGAAAAAGATGTCAAATGAAGAGCCTGTAAGTGCAAGTGAAGCAGAAGAGTTTGACGAGATAGCCCTCTGATTTGTGGGACGTGGAGTCTTTCAGAGCTCCCTGCCAGCTGTCCCCAGAGCCTGTCCCCGGAGCTGGGGACACCCCAGATCTCAGCCCCCTTCGTGGGGTGCCCGAGCTCGGCCGAGCAGTCCTGCCTGGGACCCAGGTAGCCATTTCCTTCACTAGCCAGCCACAGCACGGGCTGAACGGCTTGCTGGGCAGCGTGGATGGGCTTGCACTGGCTCCGTTTTGGTCACTGCAATTTAAGTGTAAAATTTTGCCCTGGTTGAGGCTACAACCCCGGATTGAGACCCATAAACACAGTGGGAGAGCTCTCAGCTTCCCTTCCTGGGCTTCCTCCACTCGCCCGCTTTGAATTTTCTTCTCCCCAGTTAAAAGCATCTCTATTTTTTTTTTCTTCTTTTTTTTTCTTCTTCTTCTTCTTCTTTTTTCTTTTTTTAACTTGAGAGTTTTATTGTGCCAGAGGCTTTCCTTTCAACAAGGCACGTGGTGAAGTGACAGCATCATCTCTCAGGGAAGTGCAGGAATATTTCTAGCATAATGCCCCGCTGTTATCAAGGACACACTTTGCATTTTGCCCGTTTTGGTGAGAGGTTCGGCGCTTAGTGAGCAGGGCACAAAGCACAGAGGGAACCAGGAACACCTCCAGAAACTGGTAGAAATGTGGAAAAAGACACAACTTACTGGTTGTGTGCTGAGCAGCACATCTAGCTTGCTTTGTGAGAAGCAGCAGGGATTTTGGGAGAGGGCTGGAGGAGGGGGCTCTGGGCACAGCAAACCTTCCGTCTGGCTCGGTGGTTCTGTCGCAACAGATGGTTTTCGTAACACTTACTGGAAGGCATTATTTTATCCTTGGATTGTCTAAACACTCTTAGCACCAAAACAATGTGATTTATGAAAGGCAATGAATGCAAAGCTTGTTTCCGAGTAGCATTAGGTCTTAATCATGTGTGGTTGTGAATCAGCAGCGAGGCAGCAGTCCCTGTGAGGAGTCTCTCATTTCTTTCCCTGTTAGTATTTCAAACTCTCCGGGCTTAGGGAGCTTCCCACCTACTCTGCCTCCACCTTCATTCAAATTATACCTCATTTCTGTTCCTTTTCGCCTGTCCCATGGGCTGGTGACACATTCTTTTCTTTGCAGGTGGCTTTACTGGGGTTTGAGGGATGTGGGATTTTCTCTGTGTGGGACTGGCAGGAAAACCCCTGGTGCCCCCTCAGTTTTAAGGACAGATCTTGGATAAGAACGCAAAGGTGAAGGAATTGGGCTCATCCTGAGGTGTCACAGAAGGACCTGCTCTGAAGCATAAAAGCATAACCATGCTCGCCTGGTTAATTGGGGTTTACTCTTTAAAATTAAGATTACTGGTGGAATAACTGGCATTAACCCCGCTGTGAGAGTTGTATTTATTCTCCTGCAATCTCATACTGAAACAAAAGTCAGAGGAGCTCCCAGGATGGTGGCCTGCAATCCGTACGGTGCCATAAACCAGTGAGTAGCTGACCTTGTGAAGGAGGAGCACTTTGCTGGACACTTACTCCTGGTTGTACAGGGTGTCCTCTGTGCCGCTGCCTCCCGTGGGACATCAGAGCTGAAACCATCTGTCCACGAATAGGGCTTGCTCAATGCTGGGCATCTCATGGTGTAAATTCGTTGTTAAAGTCATTTCTTTATGTCACTTGGTATAAATATGGTCTCTGACTTCTTTTGGCTTTAATTACTGAGAAGCTGTTGCTGCAGGTGAGCTGTGCTCAATGTGCTGGCCAGCAGGAAAGTCATTAGTGTGAGCACCAAGGGTGGTGGGGACAGGGCACGGGTGTGAGAACGGGGATGCTCACCCTTGTACCCTCGGAGATACAGGCCTGGAAACAGTAAAAGTCTCCTGGGCTGCAGAAGTAATGGCAGTTGCGAAAAAATGAGCTTTAAAAACTGGTTTTCTTAATCCCTTGATGCCAGTATCTTACTGAGTCAATCCGAAGCAGGGTTCATATCGGGCTACTGGCTCACCCGTGAGGAAGGAAAACGATACAGCTTAATCTCTAAAATATGTCTTGGCAGAACAAAGCTGACAGGTATGTCTTCCTATTGTAAACAGGATTTGGGATCTGGGTTTCTTGTGCAAGTCGCCTTTGACAGTTGTTACTAAGGTAGTGTTTCCCAAAACCAATAAATGATTTTTGTCCCTGTTATATTAATAACTCAGTCCCTTGACAGCTGTGATTGTACAGAGGCATGTAAAGGCCCTTATAGAGGGACAGACAGATTGAAATAAAACTCTTTCAAGTGAGAAATAGGAAACCAAATTCTATTAGCCCCTCATCTCACACAGTAATTAAAAATCTTTGACCTCCCCCGTTTCGCCCATCTATTAGCAGTACATATGGCTAAAGAGCAACAGAGGATATAAGCTTTGCTGCTAATTTTAGCTGGGTGCCTGGGGGTGTGGGAGCAGCGTGGCATCCTTCCCCCCCCAGAACAGCAATGGATGCAGCTCCATCTGAAATAAATGCGTCCTGTCGGGCCCTGTGGCCAGGGGAGCTCCTAAATCCTGGGGGAGGACTTAACTAAGATCATTGGCCACTGTAAGGCTCAATATTAGGGGTGAAAATGAGATTCATGAGGGCTGTTTGTTTCCAAGCCTGGAAGTGGAGCCTGGGAGCTCTGAGTGGGGACACGGTGGCCCAAAGAGCTGCCCCTGTGTCCCACAGAGGACACGGTGGCCCAGGAGAAGGCATGGAAGAGGCTTGTCTGTGCCTGAAACCACATCTGACAGCACAGGGTTAGTCTTGTGCAATCGACTATAATATCTGCTAAAGAGAGCTCAACTTGGACCCTTCTCAGCACAGCAGCATCCTCAGACTGTACCCTTGTCCTCTTGGGTGTCCACAGGTGGGAGGGAAGGGGGAGATACTCTTGGCAAGCCATCGCAAAGGTCACTGTTCTTTAGTTTGGAGCTGTGACTTAACCAGCTTTTTCCTTTCAATTGATAAGACGGGGCGCGCAGGGATTACTGCTGCTATACATAGGCTGCTCTTAGCTGTGTCCTCTTCTGCTGGGAACGCTTCGGAGCAGTGTCAGGGACCTGCCTGGGACACCAGCAGGACCAGAGGAGGACAACTCTGAAGCTGAGAGCACTCAGAAGTTGGGTTTCCTCAGAGGGAAATCCATCGGAAAGGAGAGATGGGTGGGCTGGCTGCTGCTTCCCAGGGTGGGAGGCAAAACGCACCTCTGAATATCATTTGTTGGGGTTTTTATCTGAACACAAGATTTTTTTGTGGTTTTTTTTTTTTTTTTAAGCTCATGTTCAGCTCTTCAGGGATTTGGCAGCAGTGCTGGATTGTGTGCAGCCGTGTGTGCACATGGAGATAAGGAGCCAAGGCGTAATCCAGAATTCCTCTGCCCGATAGCCCTTATCTCCCAGCACGTGCTGCGGGTGTTTTCTCTCTTGGCGGGTCCCCCCCGAGGTGCTGGCTGTGTAAACACAGTTCCTGAGTTTCATGGTGAAGTTCTGGGAGGATCCTGCTTTATTGGCTCCTGGAATAGTGGGGGGAAACACCCAAAAGTGAGCTCCTGGCCAAGGACAGGCAAAGAAGCAAACCCTCTCTAGCTTGTCAAGAAAATAGTTCAAATGTGCCTGTTGGCCAGTTCCAGGCTTCTTTAGGACACTGTTGAAATTACAGCCTGCTCCTCAGAACTCGTTAACATCTTAATATTGCATACTCTAATTGTGGGGCAGCGTGTCAGCGAGGGTGTGTGCAGGGTAATTGCAGTGCGTGTATAGATTCTGCTTTAGTATTTTGGTTGCCTTTGGCAACAAAAATTCTGTGTAAATTACTAAAAATCCTTTGAATTCCAGTGGATCTGAGGCCAGGCCAGAAGTGTTATCCTGGGTGAAGCTGCTCAGCAAGAGAGATGTGACTTGGCCACTTCTTTTATCCAATCCAGCAGGTGCTGAAGGGCCCCCGTGCTGCCCGTCCATGGAGTGTGGATCGGCTGCATGAGAACAGAGCTCAAACTAAAGCAGATCTCTGTGTGTGTATATATAAACCTAAGTGCAGACTCCTCCAAAAGTGTTAAGTTTTGCAGCATACTCCAAATACTGCACTACCTGATAAAGAAGTTCTGTACATCAGTGGTACTGAGGAACGTAGCAAGTCTCTCGCTGTATGTTAGTGGTACTGAGGAACGTAGCAAGTCTCTCGGAGCGCGGCGTGGGAGCTGGGTTGCCGTAAAACGTAGGTTTTATCCTACAAACTGGTTTGGGTGCTCTGTGACTGGATTGGTGAGACCTCTCTACGTACACCCTGGTTTGAGATTGGAGGGAGAGTGTCTTGCTTAGCATCTGGGATTCCTCCAAGGTGACAGCTTCGCTCGAGGACAGAAAATCTTATTTGCAAGCGTAGCTAAAAGTGAAGTTTCCTGTTGGCAGAGCGGGGATGAGTCACTGTGGTTTCCAGTCGAGGGGCAGGATCGACGCTGCAGCAGGCGTCGACTTCAGATACACTCTCACAGAGTAGTGAGTTGGGGTGTTTGTCACTTGTCCCTGTTCCTGAGAAGGTGGAACGCTCCAGATGGGTCATCTCCACCACGGTGGTGAGCACATCCTCCTACAGCGCTGTGGAGTTACTGGTGAGGGTCCAGCCGTGGCTCTCCCAGTTACATCCCACTCCATCCTTTTACAGAACCAGCTACTTTTTTTTATACCAGTGCTTATTGCTGTGTTTCCCCGTTGCCCATCGCACATTTCTACATCCAGCCTGGTCTGCCCCAGGAGGAGAGGAAGGCTGGGGACATTCCCAGTTGCATCCATGCCAGACGTTCAAGACGGGTCTCCACTTTCCATGAAAGGTGCTTTATTGCAGGTTGGATGTCAAAGTAGAGCAGAGAACCACGTATAGGTGAATGCATTGAACTTTCCAGTGCTGTTCTCACTGAAAAGCAAAAAAAATTAGAATAATTTTAAAATTGAAGTGCTGCTGAAGGGCACTGAAGCTGTGCCAGGAGTGTCCTTCAGTAGCACCCTTAACAGCTGCTGATTTGCAGGAGGCAGTGTCTGGCCGTGCCAAAGGTGTTAGTCCCGATTTACCTCTCTTGTGTTTACAGAAAGGGGCACTAATTTTTCATCCTCCTACCTGTTGTGGTCTTTTTTTTTTTTTTTTTAAGAGTGTCTGGACAGTGCTGCTGAGACAACTTCCTCCTAGGGGAAAAAATAAAGTTTCATGTGGGAGTTTAAATTTAGTATTACAGATGCACTGGAAAAGGGCACTAATTGCATTCCGTTAAGGAGGTTGTAAGGAGATTTTGGATTTTTTTCTCTTTATATACTCAAAGACACAGAGAAAATGGTAAATTGTTTCTCTTGAACTTGTGAAGAATGAGGAACTCACCTGGTTTTTGGAATACTCAGGTTGGAATGACATTTATGTCAACGTATAAGGAAGAATACGGGAACATCAGCTTTTTCTAAAGTGCAATTTTTTGTGTTCCTGGTATAGATTGAAGCAAGGAGGACAAACGCTCCTGTTACTGCTGATCTCCTTGTGGAAATCCATAATTTTATAGCAAGTCCTGTGCGTCGGCGACGCTGTGGGTAACGATGTGCCATGGCGGGGGGGGAACTGCCACGTCTCACTGGCACTGATTTTGGCAGATGGCTCTGGCAGTAGCATCAAGCAGCTCAGGAGAGAAGAAATAACTTTGCAAGAAAGGAGAAAAGAGGTGGTGAAAACACCTGGTTTGTCACTCAATTTGCATTTCTAGACACCGTGCTTAAGAAAAAACAACCAGATCTTGTTCGTGTCCAGAACTCGTGTGGTTTGGTTTCTTACCCAGCTCAGGCTGGGGAGGGGGAAAGGCAAAGCCACTGGGACTATCAGATTGTCAGGCTGTTCCAAAATCCTCAAGTGACGGCCTTCAAGACTAGGTTTAAATCCCAAATGGCTTTTTTTGATCGTTAATTTGAATCAACTGAAGTTGTGAATGGCTTTGCTGTGTAAGAACTTTTCTATAGCTGTTAGCAATTAATAAATCCCATTTTTCTTGACCTTGTTTGGTTTGTTCCTTCTGCACCAGCCCAAGGTGCCACACTTCTGCTTTGGTGTTAGATGTTAACTTTGAGGTTGAGATCCTGGCCTTGGTCTGTCTGAGGGGTTTGGCTGCTCCTGGATGCCAGAGCTCTGATAGAGCTTAACATTCCAAATTTTCTCCAAAAGTAGATCTTTTCAAAGCAGAGTCCACCAGCTTTTGTCTCCTGCACTGCTTCTGTGTTGACTTCCATGGTGGTATTGTCCTTTAGCTGAGTTACTGTGTCACTTTGGAAGAAAGACTGGGACTTGAACGTGTGTAGCTTGTGCTAAAAATGCAGTGCAATGTACACCTCAACAAAAGCAGAAAATATGGAATCTGATAGTTGTAGTGTCCGTGTTTAGCTGGTGGCAGTTGAATACGAGTGTGTTGTTCCTATGAAATTCCCAGTCGTAACTTCACAATTCATTTGTTGATCTCTACCAACAAGGAATGTCTTGATTTTGACAATAGTTATGTATCTTTGGTGAAGTCTATTTCTTTGCTTAAATGCAGTATCCTATTACTGTTACACTAACTCACATGATTCCTGCTATTATTCTCCTTCCATTTTCCATTCTGGGATCTCAGACGGGTACTGAATACTCTGTGCTTCCTCTAATAGCCCTCTCTATTGTTTTCCGGAAAGATCTGTCAATTTTATTGAGCTCCCGTCACAGACTCCTGGTCTGTGGCTCCTGCAGCTGGAGACGACTGTTCTGAATCAAGAATGCACACAAATGTTTGGCCATCATAGAGATATACTTGGATAGAATCCATAGATCGATAGAAAATGACTTATTCCCTTGCCTTGACGAGGGGGACTTCTTTTGCAGTATTTCTTGTAAGATTTTAAACTAGTATTTGGAAGCTTTTTAGGTGTTTAACTTATAGCTTGGTGTTCTTATCTGTTGAAGATAGTGAATGTTATTGGTAGAAATACGTACTTCAAGGGTCCTGGAGGGGGAGACAAGTTCTTGGCCTTTTTAGGAACTTGGAACTCTTAGTTAAGCACTCTTCTCCAACAACCAAAAAAATCCAGAAAACCTGCCTTTTGCCCTCAGAGCTCGTAGATCTGTTGCAGTCCATAAACTCCGAGGCCATGAACTAATATTGTTCACTCTTCGTGGTGTTGTACATTTTACAGAAGGCGTTTTATCTCCCAGCGCTGCTCTCTAGACTTTTTAGAAGACATAGTGGAATATGCCAGTGTACGAAGGTACTTTTTTTTTCAAAAGCAGCATTAACCTCAGCTCGTTGCATGCAGTCCTCTCCTCCCTCCACCCTCTTCCACGCCGGTATCCGAGGTCCTGCATGCCAGTGCTGCCATCTGATCATACGACTGGCACGGCTCTTTCAAAGCATTTAACAGGTTTTGGTGGTTTCTTGTGTTTTTTTGTAATTGCAGAACCAAGCATATATCTGGGTCTCCAAGACACAAAAGTTTGAAGAAGATGCACTTCATCAAGAACATGAGGCAGTATGACACCAAGAACAGCAGGTGAGTTCTGGAGATGGAGGTGTCTCCTGTCCTCAGGTGGAACAGGACCTGCGGAGCCGTAGATTCGGGTTTGTAGGTGCTCGTATCTGCTTCATCTCCAGCAATATTCTGCCCTCCTGCTTTGAGGAGGTTAAATCATTCTCCTCCAACATCCTTCTTATGTCCAGCACACAGAGGGGTTAGAGCTGAAGGGGGATTTAGGGGAATGGCTTGGTTTAGCCAAATTTTTGGCTTGTAGCTGCTGGGCAGAAGAAGAAAGGAGAGGGAGCGTTCGTATTTATTATTAATAGAGGTGTGAGACTTCATCTAGTTGTAAAATATTATCAGCATCTTTTCACAAGGTTTATGTAAAAATGACCTCAATATAGATATATATTTAAAGACCAGGACCTCCTTTGAGGAGCTCCCAAGGTGACGGCAGTTCCTGAAGACTGGATTTGATACAGAGCTTGGCACTAAGTACCTACAGGGACGGGGATTTAGGGGAATGGCTTGGTTTAGCCAAATTTTTGGCTTGTAGCTGCTGGGCAGAAGAAGAAAGGAGAGGGAGCGTTCGTATTTATTATTAATAGAGGTGTGAGACTTCATCTAGTTGTAAAATATTATCAGCATCTTTTCACAAGGTTTATGTAAAAATGACCTCAATATAGATATATATTTAAAGACCAGGACCTCCTTTGAGGAGCTCCCAAGGTGACGGCAGTTCCTGAAGACTGGATTTGATACAGAGCTTGGCACTAAGTACCTACAGGGACAGAATGAAACCTCTGCTTTTGTGCTGCTTTCGGAAAACATAAAATCCATAGCAGAATCAGTGTAATTTACAGAGCAATTTAAGAGGAGTTCTGTGGTCATGTTCCATAAAAAGCTGCTTTGTAACTTCTGAATCTTAATTCTTCTCCTGCTCTCTTCTCATCTGCTTACAGGATAGTGTTGATCTGTGCTAAACGAACCCTGTGTGTGGCTTTTTCCATCCTACCTTACGGGGAGGGTTTACGGATCAGGTGAGTCGTCTCCAACTGCTTTGGGCAATGCCTGGTCTGTTGTTTGCAAAAGATCTTTTTGAATGAGTATGGTTGGTGTAAATCTCGTGTTTTGAAGGATGTTGACTTATTAACTTTAGGTGTGAGGACAATAGCTTGCTGTCAAAATCTGACATTGCCACAACGTCAAAACGTTTGTTCAAACTCCAAGAGAAAAACAGTGGAAAAGGTAGATTTTTCTTCAGGTTTATTCATATTTTAAAGCACTCAAGTGCTTTAAAATCCCTGAAGCCAACTCTGAACAGATGATGCGATTTGTTGGTGTGTGGGATTTCCTACGCTCCCAAAGTGGTCAGAAATAAACTGTCTTTAGTGCAACAAACAATTGTGTCAGCAAAATGCACAGAGAGCACCAGGGAAGGATGCTGCCGCCCGCGCTGGAAAACCTTCAAGGTTTTACAGTGAAGATACATCTAGATAAGTTTAAGATGCTTTTTTGTTTTTCAGCTCTAAGCCGTGAATGTCTCTATTTGCAGCCTAAGAAAAACAGAAGCAGTTTTGGCTGATTGAAACTGCTTTTAGTGTTTATACTGTTTTCATATAGAACTGTCAATCTGATCACTTAAGGGAAAGAAGAGCCGCCAACTGGGTTTCCCTGCAGCTTTGCTCAGGGAAGTCTAAGTTGATCCTGTGAAGGTCTGTAGTCTACGAATATACCCTCGAAAAATAGTAATTTTATTCTAATCCACTTCTTGCAAAGCAATTGTGTTGTCACTTCTGTCCTGTGCATAACTTATGGGCAGAGGAAACGGATGTTTAGTGGTGGGAGTTGTATTGTATGCAAATACCCTCGCCATAAAAATAGTTGATGGGAAAATATTCTCTCACTTCATAGAAAAGCAGCAAGGTCACCGGAGCTATTTTAGAGCAGTTCTGAGCACGGTGTCGTTCAGCTTGGGTGTAAATTGGCAGTTCTTTAACTGAAAGCTGCTTTTTTTCATGTTGGAATATAGGTGACACATAGGTGACAGAGCTGCAGGCTGCTGACGCAGAGCTCTGCTGGCAGCATTAATTCTGAAGTTTGAGCTTGTGTGCACAGTGGTTGGAAAATTGCAATGGAAAGGCGAGTTTCTAATCCTGGAAAAGCAGTCGTATAAATCTCGTTTGCTGTTAAGTGTTTGAGCATTAGAGTGTTAGCGAGCAGCATGAGCTTATGCAGAAAGACCATATTAAAAAAAAAAAAAAGTTTACATTTGCTAGGTATATGATTACAGATTTGAGTTAAAATGATACGATATGAAATCTGATTCTTAATGAACACCTCTACATTTTGAAAAAAGTACTTAAAAATTAATGCTTTCCTGGAGACAGGACTGAGGGGTTGTCTCTCACTGGTGTTGGCTGTGGCCAGTGGACAGACCTGGTGTTTACCATGGAGGAAGCTGAGCTTATGCTGTATTTTTCAATAGTGCTTTTTCTTCTCTGCATTTAAGTGATCTAAAAATGGAAGGACAGAAGCAACGACATCCTTCTGGGGGAGTTTCAGTCTCCACTGAGATGGTGCTCGGACTGGAAGGAGTAGAGCTGGGTGCTGATGGAAAGGTAAGGAATCTTTTTTCATTTTGTCTCTTGATCTGTAACACCAGTGACCAAACCAGGGGGTGGGTAAACTGGCTGCTTTCTCCCCAGGCAGGACCATTTCAAGTTGGGGTAAATGAATTTAGGGAACGCTTTGCCATCCATAAAATGAAAGCTGTACCTTTTCAGAGCAGCAGAAGCTTCTTTTGATCCTTAAAGTCTAAATTTTTGGCTTGTGATAAAGCTGCTTCTGAGGAGGCTGTTGAAGGCCACGATCACTTCTGCCTCCATTTCTGGAGAACTGATTTGACTCTGGTATCTCAGGGAGCATGTACGCGACGTTTTGGTAGAAATATGGTTGAAATTTATATCTCTTCAGTTAAATTTGTATACTGCCAGAATTTTACTGATGTGATTTTCCACTTTTTTTTTGCCACCGAATCTTTTACCCCACTTCCATCCAGAAGTGGTGGAAGCAAGACATTCCCCATTCAACTTTTCCTCCTGTCCCACAATGTCAAGGTCCCCACTCCCAATACAAAATCCAGGGGACTCCGAGTTGGAAAATCCTAGCTGTCTGGAAATAAGCTTTCTCGATAAATTTTCTCCTATAATTACTACAGCTTCCTCCTCTTTCAGGTTGTGTCCTATGCAAAATTCCTGTATCCCACCAATGCCCTGGTGGTTCGCAAAGCCGACATCCACGGTGCTGCTCCCCCCTGTCGAGCCAGCGCTTCCCGGAGTCTTCCTGCATCGAGATACAAACCCGTGACAGCAAAAACCATACCAGCAGGACCAGACATGGGTAAGGGCAGTGCCAGCTCTGTCATCGCTCGCCCAGACAGCACAAAATAATAAAAGGAATGCATTTGTCTGAAATAATTGCAAGGCCTTGTAAAGAAGGCTCGTTAATGAGGTGTAAATGATGAACCTTAGGACTAAGACTTGCACAGATTCCTTACATCCTCCAAATGTCTGGTCTAGTTCACTTTATGCAATTCAAAGAGTGCAAAACTTTTCCTTGGAAATGTGGAGTTTCATATAGCTCGACAAGAAACGCCTGGTAGAGGTGGTCCTCCTTGCCTTCTGGCACCGTAACAACACACAAGGCAAAGGGTTTGTGGCAAGAAATCCCTTCTCTCCTGTAAAAGAGCAAACCTGACAACTCTGCCGTCTGTTGAAGTACAGGCAAAAGAATTCAGTGTTGTGCAGTTGTTTTCTGTGCATGTTTGTGGATGACAAACTTAGTTTGCACTGAGCCTGAAATGGTGCATCAGGCACATGCAGAAGAAAGAGCTTGTGTGGGTTTTTTAATAATTCTAACACCTGACTGATGCATTTATGAGCTGCAAACGTGAGACTGTAGCGGCACTTTGCCTGTACCACGGGATCTGCCGACACTCTTAATGTTTGCTGTTTGAAAACATTTTTCAAGAGGGAATTTAAAGCTCTGTATCTCGTGACCCGATGTGCTTTCCTCGTTCCCTCAGGAAGTGAAGCTGGGGAAGCCGCAGAGTATGATCCAAATCTTCTGGATGATCCTCAGTGGCCCTGTGGGAAACATAAACGTGTTCTCATCTTTGCCTCTTACATGGTGAGTGCCGGCGTACCTGCAGAGAGGAGGGAGTGGCTGCTGGGAAGATCCTCCTAGAAAGAGCTTCCTCAGGGAGGAAAACTTCCTCTAGGAAGAAAAAGTCATGGCTTTTGGAGAATTGATTTAAGAAAAATACAATTAGTTGGGTTTGTACACTCAGCTTGTCAAGGAACGACCTGACACGTATCTCCATGTTGTCATTTACTTCTTGTAACCATTTGCTTACTAGTTTTTTAAGGCTTTGTCTGTAGTTGAGATTCAACATGGTGTATTACTTACGACATCACAGAATTGTTAAATTGTGATAATAAAACTCAGGTTTGCATTATTGTCTTTGGCAGACTTGTTTGGCTGCCAGTGCTGTTCACATGAGAAATGGTAAATTTTGCCTCTTGTGTTTCAGACTACAGTCATAGAATATGTGAAACCCTCGGACCTTAAAAAGGATATGAATGAAACCTTTAGAGAGAAGTTTCCTCATATCAAGTTGACACTGAGCAAAATTAGGAGGTAAGAAACACGCATGGACTAATGAGAACATTTTGTCTTTATGCTGTACACGGCTGCTTTTATCTTCCACTTGTATGGAGCAAATAGGAGATCTATTAATAGTATATATGATTAAACACTAATCTCTGGCTGGCAGTTGAGCTGACTGTAGGGTGACAGCCCTGCACAGGAATGTTTAGGATGCCGAGAAAGGGCAACAGTTGGTTTTCATAGTTCCATCTGAAAGGAGTTTGTTTCACTGACTGTGGTGTGCTAACACTAATAGCCAATTAACAGTGAAGCTGAATTAGCCTTGAAACATGATTATTGTAACCTGATTGTTTGGCTGTAGTGCAGTCCCACTCCATCTGGATTGTCTTTCTAGACTCTCTGGCTACTTTCACCTTTTAATTACCAGACTCACTGATGACCATGGACTCTAACGAGGTTCTAGGATAAAGAAGAGTGTTATTTCTGGGGAGTCTCGGTAAAGAAAAGCATTTTGTGAAGGCAGGACTATGCCATGCACAATTCCTCATCTTCCAGGGAACGCATCTGGCCGCTCACCAGCAAGATGCACCGTTGAGCCTTCAAGAGCTGTAATCTTGCTGGTATTACCCAGCAGTTAATGCAATCAGGGACTTCTGAAATAGTCAGCTTAGGGCAGGATTCTGCTGAATCACTGGGGCTGTGTGTAACTCGGTGCTTGCTCAGGCAGAGTCCACGTTCCGCCAGGCTCCTGCACACTCCTCCTTGTAGCTGTTTCGAGTAGTGTGTTTGGACCAAGATCTTCTTGGATGGCATCATGAGAGGTAGCATCCACCAGAAAGTCTGCCTTAACGCTGTGGGAAGGGGGTAAACCTTCCCCCTGATTCTTCTGTGAGGTGTGTAGGAGATGGGTCTCTGCAGCAGCTGCTGTGATCTGCCTGGCTTTGTTGTGGGATTCCGTAGGTCGGGGTGGTTCAGCCGTATGGTATGAATCACAAACCAGTTTGGGAGCCCAGAGGGAATGGTACAGGTATATAATCTGTGTGGCAGCGAGGCAGCGAAGCCCCCGGTGTTTCTGGGCAGATGCAGAACTGTTTTTCCACAGCAGATGTTGTCAGCCAGGTTAAATCAGTTTGTGCATCAGCTCCAGCTTGCTGCCAGCTGGACTTCTCTGGTCTGGGGTGATACTCATCATGGGTTTCCAAACAGGAGTCCTGCCTGTGTGCTTTTAGTTCCCACCCTGCAGTATTTCCAGAGCATTTCATAAAAGCTGTCACGTTTGAGAGGGTGTCTTTTTTTTCCTCTTCCCAGTTTGAAGAGAGAGATGCGGAACCTGAGCGAAGAGTGCAATCTGGAGCCGGTTACCGTCTCCATGGCTTACGTTTACTTTGAGAAGCTCGTCCTCCAAGGCAAACTCAACAAACAGAACCGCAAACTGTGCGCTGGTGCTTGTGTCCTGCTCGCAGCCAAGATCAGCAGTGACCTCAGGAAACACGAAGTTAAACACCTTATAGACGTAAGTACTGTGAGACGCGGTTCAGGTGGTGTCAAACCTTTCTCTCTAGCTCCTGGAACAAGACAAATATTAAAGCCAAGATTTTCAGCAGCGTGAGCTTGCATTTAAGACCAGCTCTGTCAGTCAGTTACATCTCATTAAGGCTCTTCCTTGATATTTATTTTTTTTTCTTTTAATTCATTAAAACTGCTTGACTGGTGCGGTCTAATGTCCTGCTGATCCTACAGGGAGGTTATTTTTGCAGCTTACTGTTTCTCGGGCGAAGATCCATAACTATTGTGTGGGTGTCACAGCTGAGCTGATAAGCAGGTTTTCTGGTCTGATCCCTGGCAACACTTTTGATTCTGTGGGTGCAGCTCAGGCCACGCGTCGCTGACTCCTGGCTTATGCTGACTTCGCCTCCCCCTGCCTGGGTATGGTGTGGATTAACCGATTCTCTTTGTCCCCCTCCCCTCTTCTTTTGTTCTTACTCTCATAGAAACTAGAAGAGAGATTCAGATTCAACAGAAGGGATCTCATCGGGTTCGAATTCACCGTCCTCGTAGCTTTGGAGCTGGCTCTCTATCTTCCTGAAAACCAAGTTTTACCTCATTACAGACGGCTCACGCAACAGTCGTAACCAAGGCCACGTTGGGGGTGGCAGCCGGTGGCGCGGGGGATCGCGAAGGTGCCGCCGGCCGCCCCGTGCCGCTGTGTGTGTCCCGCCACGGCCACAGCTGGTTTGGAAGCCTGAGGTGTGGTGTCAAACTGTCGGGGTGCGTTACGGACACCCCACGTCTGGGGGATGGTACGAGAAGAGTTATTGAACTTTTCATTTTCTTTTGGACGTTTAAAGCACAAATATTCACCAGTCAGCTATCACGGCTGCTTATTATTCCTTATTTATCTTTTTTTTTGGTTTTACTAAAACTGTTCTTCCCTATGAAGAATACTATGGTATTGTTTATTTTTTGTTTTGTTTTTTTAAGCCTTTATTGTATTCCTTGAAACTAAAGGAAGCATCACTTCCATTCCAGTGCACCATAAAGTTTCCGACGTTTCTAAGAATCTTCTCGCATTTTTACATTAATGAAATGCATACTTTATTTTTTTAAAGATGTGCCTAAAACTGGCTGGTCTGGTACCAGTGCTTTTTAAGTTAGTTATGTTATTTAGTGAGGAATCCTGAATTTCTATAGCCATTTATTCTTTACCTGCATTGGCCTTGCATATGAGGAAAACAACTCCAGTATATCTGCACTAGTGATACACGGGGCATCTATTCCCTACTCTACTATAGATCTCTAAGTAGCAAGGTTGAAATTACTCCGTTCTCATTTAGTTAACGATTAATACCTTAGAAATATACGTTTTATTTAAAAAGGAAAGATTGTTTGAAAATGTCATGAAATGCCACGTGTGGAACAAGGTGGGCGCAGCAAAGCCATTGCCATCCCCATTCACTCTTCAGTGGGAGGCGAGCACTTGACTAAGAGCAATTTGCTGTCAATTGTATCATTTGTGGGTTTTATTCGTTTCTGTGTTCCCTACTCTGAAATAAGCACCTTTTTAGTACGACTGTATTATATATGGTCTTACGTGCTCTGAGCAAATACTGAGTCAGTAGAGCTGCTGCTGCCGATCTAAGCCAATGAGACAAAGCATGCTCGATATGGAAAATGCTACTGTTTTTACTCAGTTCTTCCAAGCATTGCAGCACTGTGATGGTCTCCATAGAACTGCCATTTCTTGCACATCTGAACAGCCGCCTCCCGGCTGGTGCCCAGCAGCGCGCTGATGCTCACACAGGGTTAAATAACTTCTCTGACAGTTGGCTGATCCCTTCAGTTGTTTTTGAAGCGTCCGGGTTGGGAATGAACTCTGATTACACGTGGAACCTTCTGTGCTATTGGCTCTAGGGTTTATTTTCTGAAGCAATATGATGACACGAGTAACTGTGGCCGCTTGCAAGGAGCAAAACTGATGCTTGGCTCTTACAACTGAGAAATGTGTAATTTAACTTTGACTCCTCAATGAAGTACTAGACCTCGTAGTGAGGTGAGGGACCTGCTGTCTAATATGTAAAGTAATGTAAATTCCTGTTCCTCGTATTAAATGTTGGTTGTAGGCAAAACCGAAGCCGAGTCTTTGCTCTTCAGCTGTGTTTTGTCTGAAGCTGATTCGGCTTCATTAGAGCTGCCGCAAACTTTACTGGAGCCCCTTCCTCTTTCAGGAGGGCTCAAAATGTATTTTTCCTATATAATAATGACAGTGACTATCAAATCTTTTGTAACTGTGTTCAACTGTATGTAGCGTCAAGTTATTTGTGTAAAATTTGAAATGCTTGTGACTTCCCTCTAACGCAGAAGGCCTTTCCAGTCTCCTGGAAAGCTCATAAGCTCCTGTTAGCAAATATATTAGACGATAAGCTTGCCGGTTGTATTCCAAAAGGGTTAAAAAATACCTACTAGTTAAACTTCCTACTGAATATAACTGTCTTTGCATGCAAGAAATAGTGATGTACTAAACACCTAGTGTATAACAAGCCTTCAGGTTAATCAATGGTGGTGAAGACAACTGAAGTGGTCCGTCCACTGCTTCCTAAAATCATGAGGAGGGGGAAGAGGTAGAACTGAGCGGAGAAACTCCTCACACGGTCTCTCCAGAAACAATAAAACACTTGGGTGAGTGGGAATGGAGGCAGAAAAGGTCCTTCTCTGGGAACATCTTTCTGTATAAAGAGTTTTCTGTAGCAAAATTAACTTTCCTTTCTGACCATCTAAGGGGAAAACCCCACTTTGGTTTGCAGCACTTTGCGGTCTCTATTCAGTGGAAGTTTGTCTAGTTGTGGTGGGTGTCTGGGCTGGAGTTACACTCCCAGAAGCTACGGTTTCATGGCATAAAAAAGCAAGCTTTTGTTTTCTCTTTCAAAAGACCAAAGTTAGGATAAGGAGCATTAAATTACAGAACATTGAGTGCTGTTAAAGGTTGCTCTAACTGTTGGCAGGGGCCCAGGCAGTGTCGGGAGGCCAGGCCGGAGGCGCGGTGGTGGCGTGGGTGGCCTTGTGGCCGATGCCACCTGCGGCTCCGCTGTGGCGTCAGCACAGAAACTGTCCCTTTGTGTCTTCATTTCTCCATTTCCAGAGCGTAGCCCTCGGTCCTGCGTGAGGATGTTTTATCTTTTCGCCTAAAAGCTGCCACCATGTGGCAAAGGACTACAATAAACTGAAGGTGGGACCCACAGCAAGGCCTGGCCCCGCGGCCGGTTCTGTCCCCCTCGCGGGACTGAGCTCTTGCGAAGCGGCTGTACATTTTTCTGTGAACAATGCTGTTACGGTTTTGTCTCGCTCCATTATTTAAAAGTCTGAGTTGTAGCCTGTTATGGTTTGGTTTTTTTCCCCCTCATGAACTTGTGACATTAAGACGCTGTGAAATAAACACTGTTTTGATACGTGTTTTGTACCCAAACGCCTGGTTTCGGAGTGTTTTTTCCCATTCCGCGGGGGCCGCTCAAAGCCGGGCCCCTTCCCCTCAGCCCCGCGCCGCCATGACGGACGGCTCCTGCGCAAGGGCCACGCTGGCGACGTCACGGCGCCACGCCGGAAGTGATCATCTCCCTCAACGTATTTCCGCTTCCGGTGCTGCCCCCCCCTTTTCCGCCGCGGCGCACGCGAGGTAGGAGCGGGATGGCGGGGCTGCGCCGGGGAGAGCGGCCGGGGCGGCGGGGCCTGGGGCCGGGAGGGGGGATCCCCTCGGTGTGTGGGCTGCCGTGAGGCCGGGGAGGGGGCGGCGGGGAGCGGAGGGGCCCCTCAGCGCCGGCGGCCCCTCAGCGCCGGCGGCCCCTCAGCGCCGGCGGCCCCTCAGCGCGGGCGGCCCCTCAGCGCGGCCTTGCGCCTTCCAGGTATTCCCGTTCGGTGCCGGTGCCTCAGCGGCCGCCCCAAGGAGATGCAGAACGACGCCGGAGAGTTCGTGGACCTCTACGTCCCTCGGAAATGGTGAGCGAGTCCCCTTGTTGGGGGCGGCTGGGCCCCGAAGGGCTAGACCCTGGGCAGGGAACCGGGCTGAGGCCTGCACGGCCTGGGCAGAGCAGGTTTTCTGTAGTCAGTAGCGGTTATTATAGAATCACAGAATGTTTAGAGCTGGAAGGGACCTTAAATATCATCCAGTTTCAGTCCCCTGCCCTGGGCAGGGACATCTCCCACCAGCCCAGGTTGCTCCAAGCCCCCTCCAACCTGCCCTTGAACCCCTCCAGGGATGGGGCAGCCACAGCTTCTCTGGGCAACCTGGGCCAGGCTCTCACCACCCTCACACCAAACAAGTTCTTTCTGGTTTCTAATTTAAATCTCTCCCAATTTAAAACCGTTATCCTTTGTTTTGTCACTATACTTCCTGACAAAGAGTCCCTCTCTGACTCTCCTGTAGGCTCCTAAGGCTCATCTTATCTGGCGGGGGTGGGGGAAGAAGTTAAAAATCTGTTTTCTACGTGTTTCTGTATTTTTAAATATCTTATGTGAAATATGCAAGGCGAAGACTAATGTTAGAGAGAATGCTGTGTGTTTTCTGTCAGCCTCCCGGTGGCAGCTCATGTGTGATTTGTTTCAAAAGCAAATGTGCCACATCTTTAAGTACAGTTTTGATACTATAGTAAATGGATAGGAAGAAGCTTTTTGTAAATATGTGTATAAAAAAAATCACCTAAAAAAAATACACCATTTGGACGCATTTTATTAGGTGTAAATCGAGTGCTTTTTACAAGCTGTGATTTCTGCAGGTTGGGAGCCTGAGTGTCTCCTGACACCTCTAACGGCTCCCAGTGAAAAAAGGCATAGGGGCTGTGTTCTTATGAATTACCTCGATTGCTGTATTTTTTGCACTTCAGAAAATCAAAACTCAATATTCTGCCTGTTTTGAAGGGCCTGTGGTGCTGTGTGCACTGTGTAGGGGTGAAGTGAGCATATGAAAACCGAAGGGAAGGGATAGTTGGCAATTTAGCATAATGCTACCAGGTGAAAGTCTCCTTTAAATGCACTTAAAGCTGCATTTTAATTTCCTGAGCAATTAAAGCTTAAACTGTTACTGCTTAAACTACCTCTGCAACTTTAATTTGCATGTAGATTTGGCTTCAATAGATTAAATATGTTTGGCTTTTTTTTCATTGTCACTCTCTGTATGCTTTTGTTTGAATATATCTTGTTACTTTATTTCTTAGCTCCGCCAGCAACCGAATAATTGGTGCAAAGGATCATGCTTCTATTCAGATAAATATTTCTGAGGTAAGTTTCATAACAAGAGTGTGCAATGAGAGCACTATGTCTCTAGACTTTTGCAAGAAATTTAAAAAATATAAGAGCTTGTGGTGCGTCTCCAGATAATTCACCTGAGACTGTGTCAGTGGGGAGCTTGAGGGCTTTCAAACATCCAAGTATATTACTACGTGGAGTAATGGAAATGGAAAACATTCATTGGAGGGAATTTAATGAAGCTCTGTACAGCCTGTTCCAGTGCTTAACTGTTTGACTAAGTACAGCTTCCTAACTTTAGAGTTATAAGTGAAGGGAATTCCTTATCCTGAAGGAAAGAAGTGGTGTTTGCTTCTGGGGAATTCTTAGGTGTTTTGTGTGCACTATTATCATTTCATTAACTCGGTGCTTGAGGTGTTATAGGCTCTGAATTTTTCCTGGGGGCTGTGGGGGCTGTGTACTGACTCAGTACCGTACGTTGAGTTTTCTTTCCGTAGCAGAAGGAATTTGTTCTGGTCTAAGTGTCATTCTGTTTTCTCCACATAGTGTTACTGTGAACCCCTCCAAGCTTAACATACACATTAAGAAAGCCACAGTAGACCTTGACTCCTGCAGGATCCCAGTTAATGCACATGGGCTCCAGTTAATTTAAACACCTCTTAGCATGCTTTTTTTTTTGTTTATTGGCATTCACCTGGTAGGACACAATGTTCCTATAGCTTATGAGCTGTATCACTTGATTTATTTCTTCTTGAGTAGCAGACCACAAAAATACATTCCCGTATTTTTAAACAGCTGAGTCTTGTGTTATCTTTCTGACTCAAGAAATAATTTTTAAAAATGCTCTGTTTGCAATTTCCTGTAAATGTTAATGGAAATACTTTCCATGTTCAGTGTGTTTCATTCCTTCGGTGATCCCTATTGCTTGTTTTCAGAGGATTAGGGATTAGCAGAACTGAAAAACAAACCCAGATGGTTTTACAGGGTTCCCTACACTGTTTAATTTCATGATTTATGTTGTTTAGTCTTTTTTCCTGTTAAGTTTCTTAGCAATTGGGAGAAGTGAGACAATTTGTGTCTCTCTACTTGGACAGTTTTCTACCTGCCGAACAAGATCGTCCCCTTTCCCCTCACTTCCATTTTCCAAAATACTGATGTTAATTAAAAGTGACATGAAAAAAACAGCAAAGGCAACAAAATCCACAATTAAACTTTACATTGAACTTTTCCCTTTTTTCAGAACAGCACCTTTGGGTGCTTGGCAAGTGGGATGTAAAAGTGTAAAATTTTATAAGAATCGGTACCGAGTAACTTGCTTGTACTTCCAGGTTGACAAGGTCACAGGCAGAGTAAATGGCCAGTTCAAAACCTATGCCATTTGTGGACCAATTCGTAGAATGGTAAGTATTTCCTTGACCTACAAAACGATTGTGCTTCCTTTTATATTGATTAGTAATTCTTTAGATTTATGTTTGGCCCCAAAGACACAACGTGCCTTCAGCTCGTTCTAGAGGAAGAGCTTCTGTGGGGATAGTGAAGACATGAACAAATTCACTTGCAGAGAATCAGTTTCTGCTGTTTTTTTCCCCAGTCCTTTGGTTTGTAGAATTATGTATATTTATTTGTTTGTTTTTTAAATCACTGAAGGATGCAAGTGATTCCCTCTCCTCCCTTTCCTCCGTATGTACGTAGTTACTAATATCTGGCTTTTATCTGTTGTTTATAATTATTAGAGATGTTACTGCCATGATTTAAATTTGATAAACAGTGTGTGAAGCTTCCTAGAGTTCATGAGAAGTCTGCTTATGCAGAAATGTATCTTATTAAAGCAAGTGTATATTTTATCAAGTTAAAACTATTTCTTATCCTAAACCACAACAAAGAATTTAACAGCTTGTTCTGAAAACGCTGATCTGTGCATATAAAATACAGCGAACTGGGAAAGCGTAGAGCATTTTAGCACCAGCATTAAATGCTGCAGCTGCCTCTCTTTTTAATGTGTATCAGCAATTATTTGGTTGCTTCAGAATCATCTTTTATTTCTTGAAAGGGTGAATCAGATGACTCCATTCTGCGTCTGGCAAAAAATGATGGAATTGTTTCCAAGTACGTATGTTTATCTTACCCTCTAACTCTTGGAGGGGTAACCTCCATTCCCAAATCCAACTTTCAGGATGAAAACGTATACACCGTATTTCTGGGGCGATTGCACAGTTGGATAAAAATATTTACTTGAGCTGTTAAAGCAAACTAATTTGTAATGACGTTTGTTTCATTTTCTTCTAGGAACTTCTAACTGAAGAAACCCCAGTATGGAACATTTGACGTAAAATAAACAGTCCAAACAAATACTGTGCTGTGTCTCTTTTGTTCAGGTCATAAAAATGGTTGGATTTATTATAGCTGGTCTTAGAAGACTTAGAAATGTGTGTCTTCAAAAGATACACAGCTTCTGATTGTGAATTCTTAAAACAAATCAGCTCGTAAAGTGGTGTCAGAGTTGAAAACAGGGAATTTCCACTTCACTCTTTGGTTCACGATCGTCTTTCTTTTCCAGATTTAGTAAGTTTTGCCATTGGAGCTCAACTCTCTTTTAAGCTGTGATGGAAGATTTTGCGGTGTAGTGATCTCATTCAGCTTGCTGCTTTTGCACTGGAAAAACCAAGGAATACTTTCAGTTATGTTATCAAAGTTTAGTGGTTTTTCTGCTGATAGAGACTCGCAATATTTCTTTTGCCATTGACACACATTTTTTAAGTGAATTATTAAATATGGAATTCTTGGGAAACTGTCTTATCAGAAATGCTTCCTGGAATCCTAGCAGTGTGATTGCCATGTGAGAGAGACTAGTTTTACCTTTTCACTCTTACATGAGATCTTGATGTTGATGTTTTGGTGATGCCTTCCTGTTTCTGCTGTAAGCTGTGTGGTGCTTATTTCTGACTTGTTTGCTGTGGATGCTCGGGGGGGTGAGAAGCTTCTGGCTTCTCTCTGGAGAGCCCAGAACAGTGATGCGGTCACCTCTGAATTAAGGAGGATGGATGGACTACCCCAGCCTGGTATCTTTCTCCTTATCTGTATTTTTCTTCTCAGATATGTCAAAATGTAGTATATTTCTTTGGAAGTCCTGTCTTGGCACCATCATTATCTGTTGAACCCAGGCAGAGCAAATCATTCTGGCTTCTCTCTGGAGAGCCCAGAACAGTGATGTGGTCGCCTCTGAATTAAGGAGGATGGATGGACTACCCCAGCCTGGTATCTTTCTCCTTATCTGTATTTTTCTTCTCAGATATGTCAAAATGTAGTATATTTCTTTGGAAGTCCTGTCTTGGCACCGTCGTTATCTGTTGAACCCAGGCAGAGCAAATCAAGTCATTTTAACATGTAGTTGCAGTGTAGTATGGTGTTGTTGTTTTTTTAGTCATTTCGTGTTTTGTTTTTTTAAATCATAAAGTGAATTAAGATTTCAAGCGTAAGCCACTGTGTGCATATAATGAAATACATAACTAAAGCTTAATTTCAGCAGAGAAGACCCAAATCCCCAGGCTCTTGGCCCTTTTCAGCACAGCTACAAACCACAACGTCTTTGGTTGCACATTCTGTCTTCCTTCTGATAACGCCTGAATTTACCAGTCCTCCTCCAAGCTGATGGAGCTTTAAAGAGAGAAACTCCTGGGTGTTTCGAGAAAGGGGGAATTCAGCTAAAAAGACCAATAAAAGGCTTCATGTTGAATTAATGTTGAACAATAATACAGAAAGCAGCGAAAGAGAGAGAACTTTTAAATACCACAAGCAGGGGAAAAAAATTCACCCACATTTTATTTCTGAGCTATTTTTTTCAGACATCTAAGTCAATCATTAAAGATGCATTAAAAGAAAAATAAACAAGGTGGAGTGTGGGGGGAAGAACTGTTCGTTGCGATTCTCCTGTAAATAATTCATTTTTTCCAGCAGATAAATCTCCAAAAACACTTTATGGAAAGACAAATCCAGCCTGCAAACTGGAGAGATTTCTGCTTGGCTTTTGTCCAACGCTCATTACTTTCCTTTGTATGCAGCGAAAGGAGATAAGTTTTAATTGGACTTGATATTTCTTTCTGACATATCTTAAATTAGCTGCTTCTGCCTTGGCGTTAGGCTAGAACTTTAAATTAAACCAGTAACTGTTTACTGCTGATAAAAGCCTAGTTTACCAAAGAGTTTAAATATTGTTGACTTGTTTCTAATCCCCTGGGACTCTGCTCATCCATGTGGATTCCAGTGGAATTCCTCCGTAAGGCAAAGTCAACTGACAGCTTAAAAGCTCAAGATGGACTTGAGGTCTCTCGGGTGATATTTTAAGCAATAAAGCTCCGTTAGCATCCAGCTCTACCCAATTTACTCCTGTATTAAGTATTTGAGAATTACGGTGTATTTTAAACCTTTCTTTGCTTTGTCACGGTGCGTGTTGCCCTTTGTTTTTCAGAATTTTTAAAAATTGAAACAAACTGCTCTTTCACTAATTTCTTGTCCAAATGAGCTTATGAAATGTTATAGTGTCATATCCTAAAAACCCAGGTCAATAGGAAATGGATCAGTGCTGTGCTAAAGCCTTCCTGAAGCTCTCACCAGTGAGACTGTAGCACGCGAGGTCTTAGTAAAATTTAAAAATGAAAGCAGAATCCTAACAGGGGAGAATGTGTGTGTCCCTTTAAAAATCAATTTTGAGTAGCATTTTCTAGTATTGTGCTGTAAAATGTTCTTTGTTTTCCCCGGCCAGGAATAGTTCAGATCTTGTAGAGCCATGAAAGGGAATGGCCTGTACTCGTACTGTACCAGCTGGACAGAGTTGCCCTTACATGGTTACATTGCACCAACTCGTCACATTCTTTGCTGTTACTTACGAGGACTTGGCAGTGGCACCCGAGAGCCAGCTGATTCAACCGGGGCTATTTTAGTGGCTTTGGCCAAAATTTTTGCTGCTGAGGCAGAGCGTCTCTGCTTAAAACACCTTGTTTGTTGGTAGGAGCTTGTAGACGTCTTAATGCTGAGTTTGTTTCTTTTAAGCCTTGACATTCGTTTCATGAACTACATCATGTTGAAAAGCTGCTTTAATCAGTCCCAGCTGCACGTGTGTTGTGATCAGAGCTCTGGGGTTAGGAGGCCACTGCATCTTCTGTTGCTGGGGGCACGGAATTAGCAGTTTTGGTAACATCACCCTGGCTTGCACGGTGCCCAACGGGCAGAACGCCGGCAGTGCTGGGAGAAGGCGAGGCAACGCGCTTCCCTGGCACCGCTTGTGCTTCACTGAGGGAAAAAACTGACTCAGAAATGGTATAGAAAGGGCCAAGAGTGTCTTTTGCCTTCGTGTAGATCCATTCCTGCTGCCCTCTGCCTCCTGGCTCCAGCTGCTGAGGAGTGTTTGGAGGAGAGGCTCTCCCACCAGTGCAGAAGACACTGGGACAGCTTGTGAGGGATAAGCTCAATTTTCCTAGAGCATGTTGTGGTGCTGGAACCTGCTGAAAGCCTACCTGGAGGACTGAGCTAAGCCATGACACTCAATTTGGCACTGATTTTGTTTTCCAGTGGGATGTCAGGGAGCGCTCTCTATACCCACCTCCCGATTTGTTCCGTTGCTGTCACTCCGTGACACACAGAGATAAACACACACACACACACACACACACACCCCCGCTGCAAATATTGCCATGAATAGGCTCAAGGAGCTTTTGATTTTGGTTAATTCATCAATGACTGTTTGTGTTGAGGCATTCCAGGGTAGATGGCTTCCCTATATATATGTTGGACTAATCAGCCATGGCAAAAAACATAAAAAACTAATTAGACTTTTTTTTTTTTTTTTCCCCTCCTGCTGGAAAATACACTATTGTTTAATATTAGGCAGGAGTTTTCTTTGGCTAAATCCTCTATGGGAACTGCAGGTACTGAGATTTTAGGAATTAAAAAGTAATGGTAAGATCAATGTGGGATTTTTTTAATGTATTATAAAAAAGAAGGTATTAAGATCTATTCTCAGATAGTTGATAGCAAATAAAACAAATGTGGCCAGGCTGAACCAAGCGAATTGTTCTGCAGCAACGTACCCAAGCTTCAGTCTGTGGAAAAATCCTGTTCTTCCTACTGGACTGGGTCTGGGAAGAAAAGTAAATACCTGCCTCTTCTGCCGAGGGTTTGGGACGTTCCCTTTGGAAGCAGAGTGTTCCCATTAGCAAAGCCCTGCTGGTTTCCACAGTCCTGTGGTGGGTTGGCCATGGCTCCCTCGCTGCCCCTTCTCCACAGGACACAGCACGAGGTGGAACAGCTCCTGGGCAAAGCTGAGGACATCACTTATTAATTACCATCATGGGCAAAACAGGAAAATTAATGTATTGCCTATTTAAATGGAGCTAGATGGCAAGAAACAAAGATTTAAGCACCTTCTCATGGTGCTCTTTCCACCGCCTTCATGGGGACAGAGGGATGTTTATCCCTGTTTCGCACCGGGAAAAGCGATGGTGCCCCAAAAGTGAGGTAAGACCATCTGCCAGACATCTGATAGCCCCAGGATTAAAATGCAGATCTTGGGAGCCCCAGAGCTGCACGTATATTATCTGTTAACCCAGGGCAGGTGTTCTTCTGCGAGGATGGAGGACAATCCTTGTGCTTGCTGGGTGTCCATTGGGGTTTGCTGCAGGGATGGGAGGAAAAGTCGCACTTCACACTTTGACAAACCATAAACTGTGCAGGATGATCCTTGTGCTTGCTGGGTGTGCATTGGGGTTTACTGCAGGGATGGGAGGAAAAGTCATACTTCACACTTTGACAAACCATAAACTGTGCACTAGGATATACCATCAAAATTGAGCTATTGCTTATCTGTCTCTAAATGCAATAATCTTTTCATTGCTTTCAGAGGGCACCAGAGTCCTGAGGAGCACCTTGATCCATCTGTCAATGCCCACCAGGAGGCTGCGTCCTGATGTGAAGTTATTCACCCTCTCTCGTGAGCTGCAGTGCCTGCCAGGTAAAGTTGAGCAAAAATGCGTAGATACTGTGTGTTTCATTTCACAAGGCAGTGTTTTCATGAAGCGTTTAGCACCAGCTCTATATGGGTTGCTCATTGAGCTGGGAAATGCGATAGTTCATGCTCTAGGCAAAGTGTTTCAAATGTCTGAGGCTGAATAAAAATAGCACTTCAAAACAAATCGGATAGTGCACTGGGGAGGTGGTGGCAGAGATCGTTACTTGCAGCTTGCCCCTGGTTCATTCAGTTCTTTCCTCTACAAGGGCTAGAAAGGCTGGGGATTTAATTCTCCCTTTGACTAGTTTGAGGCTAAAAGAAAGGGATTTACATGCCTGATTTCTGTTCTGGCCAAGGGAGCTGTGCTCGCAGTGAACTCCCTCTACATTCCTGGGAAAACGGGGTCGTTTGTGCTGGATGACTCAGCCAAGTGCAGGATTTGGGACTCTGCAGCCCACGAGGCAGCTCTGAGGAGGAAACAACCACCTTAAAAAGTCGATGCTGCCATTAAGTTCAGCGTCTGCTGATGAGTGGCTTTTGCTGCTTGTCTTGTGTCTCTTCTCAAGTGCCTGGAACCATCACCCCAGAGTTCAGTACATTCACTGGTCCTCTCAAACCTGGAGGAGTTCCCAGGCAGGCTGACCAAAATCTGAGGATCTAAGACTGCATGTACCCAAAAAAAAAAAAAAGTAAATAAAAGGAAGTTAATCCCAGATGGTGCTGATTAAAACATGAACTACAAAAGGCAGATTAAGGAAGCGGCTTTCAGGCTGCGAAGTATATTACCTGAGAGGGAGCTTGATCATTGCAGCACAGAGCTCGTGTTTCTGGAAACCCAGCACATCTTGACACAGCTCTGCCCTTGGGGGGCCTGCACCCTCCCACAGGAGGTAACGGCACCAAGCTCCGGGTCTTTTGATCACAGAGGGAACTGATGCCTCAGCAGTCGCCTTCTTGCCTGTGGCCAAACCCTTTCAGGGCAAAGGGAGGCAATTTTATAAGATTTTTCTGACCACCTCCCAATCACCGCACTTCTCTAGGGAGCTGGAGGCTTTGCAGGTGTGGGTCAGGTGGCAGAGTCCTACCAGTGACACTGTGGCCAGCATTCCCCTCTGATCTTGGCTACTGAATGGTTGAGATCAGAACTGGTTTGGTCTTAAAACCCCAGATGGAGGATTTTTATTTTCCAAAATGTAGGTTTTCTTTTTCAAGCTGCTCTGAGACTACCCTGACAGCAGAGCTAATCCTCATCTCAGTTGGAACCGGGGCTGACTCACTGCCCTAAATCTTAATTCCCTGAAAACTTAAAATATTCAGGAGTTTCATACACATATACATATAAGAGTTTTCCATGTGGTTATGTAAAAACCTCAAACTATGTCACCTCATCAGGTATTTCGTGGCTCATTGTTCTGTTACTCAGCCCTCACTGACTTCGGTGCCTTAAAAAAAGGAAAAGGAAGAAAGGATAAAAAAGTACTGTTGGTTTCTGCTGAGCAGAGAGCTCTCCTGGCACATTTCCCATGCAGTGTGCATCACAGGCATTCAGAAAAACGAGAGCACTGGGGCCAAGGCTCAGGAGACCTAGTTTCTGCTTCTGACAGTGACGTTTGCTTTGAGCAAGACGTGTCGACCACTACGTCCTATAATAGAATTTACCCATCTCTAAAATGAACGTGATGAAAAAAGTAGGAAGCTTTGAATTGATTTGAGGATTGCTCAGAACATGCAGTATGAGGTGGCACAGGTCTTTCAATATCTGTTATACAAGGAATATCTACTTTAAAGAAGATCTGCAGTAAACTCAGTAGAGTTGAGCCAGAGGCAGGTGTCCTGATTTACTATTTTAACCCTTGGTTTTATCCTCTATTCAGCAGGGAAATCTTACACCACCAGTTTTCTGGACATGCAAATAAAATAACCCAGGTATCTTTTTTCTCTTTCAAACCCAATACCATTTATGGGGGCAGGACCATTTGGGCACTTTTTCTTCCTTTAGGGGGTGGGTAATGAGAGGGAGGGTCATGTTAAAGTGGACTGCTGGAGAGAGTGACTCTGATTTACGATGCTCTGCAGTTTGAGATAATGCCTCTGGTATCTGGGGACTCCAAAATGCAAAAAGCAATGCTCGTGGGGAGCCGGTTTGCAGTCACCCATTTCTTGTAGCTGGGTCATTCCTGGAGTCAGGAATGGCACAAAGGACTGCTCACTGTACAGTCCACTGCTGCTCCAAGGCACACGGCAGTAGCTGCAATGTTTGCTCCTGCTGCTCTGCCCTGGTCTAAAGCCTTCTTGGATTTCTGAGGTCAATAGAAGCTTTAATGGAAATTCACAGGGTACCATCAGGCTTAGGTTCCCATCTTCATGAATTTTCAAAAGGCAGAGCTCAGAGCTGGGAACAGAACAAACCAAGAGAAATTCCAGCAAAGGGGGCGGCAACTGATTCTTGCTCCAGATGAAACTTGTTATCAGAGAAGCTCATAAATCCACCCAATTTAAACAGAGTGTCAGGCAGCATCCCGTTCTGCATTGTGTGTCCCCTCGAGGGATCTGCAGCTGCTTGTTCTGATCAACGACTTCCATTCTATCTTTCGGGTTCCCAAAAGTCACTACTTCCTGGGAAATGTTTGGGGGTGGGGGGTGCTGGTTCTGAGTGTGTGGCCTTAGGGAAAAAGAGCAGAACATGTTACTGTTCCAATAAACAGCCCCAAATTACTGTTTGGCTGTCACTCGGGTGGCTGGAAAATGCACTAATGAGTAAAACAACATCTATTGGCAAAAACAACACAGCAGAAGTATGGAGGTTGTTTAAATGTTGACTTTGGGATTTTCTAATCGGAGGTATCTGTTGGAATACAAACAGTCTTCATGAAAACACAGTGCCAGGGTCTCTCCTGGGACTTGGAATTAGACCTAATGGCTCTGTGCTTCTTGAAGAATGAACACACTGATAGCAACACCTTCGCTGTGTCACTGTCACCCTCGTGGTGTCCTCACTGCAGTCACAGAGCTCATCTTGGCAGGTGAGGATCACTTGAGGAGAAGGACATGAGACCACACCATGGTAATCTATGTATCTTAACTCTGGTTTTGCCTCAAGCATTTGTTTTGAGGTACTATGGCTTAATAAAAATGAGGTGTTTTGCTCCTTGGGGAGTAAATTTGCATTTACTGTTTGGAAAAAAAACAAACAAACAGCTTTATTAGGGAAACTCTGGATTTGCTGTTAAAGAATGATGTAGACGTGGGAAGAGGAGCAGCCCTGGGGAGCAGTTGGTCCCAAGTACAGTACTAGGCTGACTCTCATGTGCTCCAAGTGATTTCTCAACAACTTCCTGATACATGGAAAAAAATATATATATTGTGGTCGCAATCCCTTTTAGGGATGTGCTGCAACAATTACTCGAAGCGAGAAGGAGTCATGACCTTGTTTTATTCTAGCAACTCTATTAGGGGGAATTCTGAGGATTTATTTCAGCCACGTTTTGTCTCTTCCAGCAAATAGTTCTGCAGTTTCCAATGAGCCAAAAAGAGCATAAGGGGATTTTGCCTCCATTATCATGACTTTTAAACAACCTCGCTGAACAAGGACTAGCTGATGAAGTGACCTCATAAAATACTCTTAGTATACTAAATACTCTTGGTGTTTTCCTAAACACCATGTCCCACACTGGTGGGATGAATTGTCCATAACAGGATGCTGGGAATAACTCTGATGTTTTGGATGAACATATAAAACAAGACTCTGGACTCACCTCACAAAGTGGAGAGAAAGGTGTGAGTCTGGGGAACTTGGTGTGGATCAAGCAGATGCATCAAATCTCTACGGCAGCCTGCAGTGTGGGTGGGGGTACGGAGAGGGCAAGGTTGGTTCTTCTGCCATAGGAAAATGTTCAGCATCTTGGCTACCTTCACAAGTGTGCAATATCACCTCCCTGACTTCTGTGGTGAGGAAAATCAGATCACAAAAGCTGTGGCCTTCTATATATCAAAATAACTTCTAAATAGGCTGTTTGTGCCTAAGCAGCAGGGTAACTGTATGCTGAGAGCCAGTGCTGTCACAGCTCTGGCACCAGGGGTGACACGGTGCAAAGTGATATTCACGAAGAACAGCTCTGGGGAGCAGCATGTAGGGGAAGAAATTGATAAAATGAGAAAATAGTGACACAATAATTTATTTTTTTTTTTACAATTGTAAAAAGTCATTGAAAGAAAGGAGGAAGTGGAAATGTTTTGTCTTTAATGAAAGGTAAATGCAGGTTGGGCAGCAACCTCTTCTTACTGTCCTGAAAGGAGCTGCTCACCTAAATGCTGAGCCTGTGATCTTGCTTTAAAAACCATCCCAATACAGTGTCACCCAGCAGGGAAGGGACAGTACAGTGATAGGCATTTCTTCCTGCGCTGTTCTGAAATGCTTTGCTCTAGGTGAATGAGATGGGGTACAGCTGGATACAACCCGCTCCCGTGGCCAAGAAGGGAGGGCAAATGGACCGTAACAGAAAACAAGAGGTGAGATGTGAAGGGAGACAGAGAGTCTTGGTGGTTGGATAAAGAGCAGGGAAGCCACGGAACTGGAGCTGATGCCATGAGAACAAGGAGACCTTGTTGAGCATCTGGAGTGGGTCTGTTCGTTCCCTGTGCCTGGCCTGGCCTGCTTGTGGGGAGGGATAAAGCAGGATAAATGCAGGAGCCATGGAGACGTTCAGGGAGGAGGAGTGGGTGAGGAAGGAGCGAGAAGGTGACAAGACTGAGAGGTGCTCAGTGGCCACGACTTGGGGGAAATTTCAAGGGAAGCCGCCCTGAGATCTGGAGGGAGGTACTGCTGCCTGCTGGAGGAGATTGGGAAGGGAGAGGTTTTGTGTATTTATAGGTTGTGTGGGGCCCAGATATTCAGATCAGTGGGGCCAGCACTGCATTGCCACGTGTTCCTTGTAAATGTGTAGGCAATCACAGCTGAATGGGTACTTTCTAACCAGCAGCGCCGCATTCATCTGCGCTGCCTGGCAGTGGTTAATCTTGAAAAGGAGTAGTACTTCCCTGTCTGCTCGTTAGAAATGACCTGAGCAGCAGCAGCGTAATCACTTGCACTAAACACAGGGCTGGAATCCTTTTGGTAAGGTCCAAGACACAGGACAGCTTCCTATGAATGCTTTCCTAACAGCCCGACTGCCTCCAGGGCAGACCTGACCGTCTGATTCCCATTGTAGGGAAATTTCAGCAGCAATTTTATTTGTTCCGGTTGGCTTTAATTGAACATCTGGGCTAATAACAGGGAGATTCCCAAGGTTGGCATCAGAGTCGGGAAGGAAAAGGAGTCATTTTGGAGTCCTTCCTTAATCCCAGCTTCTTTGTTAGAAATGTCGGTGTTATTTAATTGACTGTTAAATCCAAATCACATGAGCACCCTCCCCGGGTGTAATCTCCTCTGATAAATTGCCCAGTACTCGTGTCAGAGGTGCACTCTGGTCTCCAGCCTTTTCGAGACTGAGAGTGCCCTGTGATTACAGCTGATTTTTGGAGAGGGAATGAGGGAAGAGTGGAACTTATTTCAGTTTAAACTGACATTAAAAGACAATCGAGTCCAGATTTGGATAAAGACACCATTCTCTAGTCTGCTTGAGGTCTTTGTAGATGTAGCTATTTTTTCCATGCTTTTCAGCAAATACTTACAGGGTCCAGGTGGTATCAGACAAAGGAAAGTGGTATGGCCAGCCCTTAGAGGGGACCATCCGCAAGGTCTCATTTCACAGGCAGAAGGAAAGAAATGGGGCAGGTTAGGGTTAGGTAGGAGCGAGTTATCTGTTGGAAGCAGCCTGCAGGCAGTCAGATCTCTGGGATCAGGAAAGAGAAAGTGGAAACTGGAACTAGATATGAACAAGGAACTGAGCAGATAAGAGGAGGATGGAAGGAAGACTTGTAAGTCTTCAAGAAAACCTTTTTTTGTCCTACAATCCTCTAGTATTTCCCCATTTGATTCTGATTATTCTCTCCCCTTAGAGATTTCACCCTATGTCTTGGGGTCTCTGAGAGCAAACGGAGTCAGAAAGGCCAGAATCAGAACACGGAGCTGCCATCCCTGAGGAGCACAGGTGTGTGTGGTGAGTATGCAGGGGACAGTAAGTGACTTCCAGGATGCTCGTTAATCCACTGGCAGCTGCGTTCCCCAAACCTTGGGAATTAGGAAGGTGGCAGCACCTGTGGGCTGTGCACCAGGAAGGTCTCTGACCTCAGACCTCCACACTTGGAAGAGGGGCAGAATTTGTTGGTTCTCAGATGCAAATTTCCACCCCACTGTGAAGCTGTTTAGATTTATACCCAGCTGAGAAGGCAGGTTTATCTTTGCTCAGACAGTCTCCATTTAGAATTTCCTCACCTGATGTTTTCTTAACTCTCAGGGCAGCAGCAAAACAGCAAAGGACTCCGTGCCTGCCCCGGGAAGGTGGTGTGGAGCAGCAGCAGCCTAGAAGTTCATTGGGAGCAAAGCCAAGAAACCAACATCCTGCAGCAGGAGAGGAGCAGCCCTGTGGGAAGCAGCGTGAGGCACGGCCACGTCGAGGTAGGACGAGAAGCCTGGCCCAGACTGGCTGCACGTGTGTGCCAGATGCCACCACATCTGGCAGAGGCATGGTCTGGAGTGACTGTCCCTGCTGTCAGGCATCTGTCTCCCTTCTGGAATTCAGGTCTTGTGCAGAAAGCAGCTTGTTGGGTGCTATTTTCCCTGTGATTCTGCAGCTCTGGCAGCACAGGCCTGGCTGAGAGGCGCTCCCATCTCGATGCCTGTCCCCAGGCGTGCTGCCTGCGGCCGGCCCAGCAGCAGCTGTGACAGGGCCCCATGTCCCACCACACTCACAGCACGTCCTTTGGCACGGCCCTGCTGATAACAGCGTGTCCCCTCAGCCCATTACAGCCACATCACAGCCCATCTCATTTTATCCAAATACCATTTCCCTCCCCAGACCTGACTCATCACCCGGCTAATAGCAGCGCCCGTGTCTCAGTACCAAAGGAATGCTTGGTAATATCCCTTTTTCTCCTCAGCTCTCTCCCAGCTCCCTCTAAATCCAAAATAATTTTTACTTCCTTGTGACCCCAAAGGCAGTACAGAACAAATGTAGCAACATGAAAGTAAGCACTTTAATCTGTAAATTTTTTGGGTTTTTTTTTTAAATAATAACAGGACCCTGAAGGGAGAGAGACTGAGAAAGGAAGAGCAAATAAAAAGAAATGCTATGTATGTTCTGGCCGGGAGCCAAAGGCCCTCTGGGCCAGGTTTGGATAAAATAGGGCTTAATTTCTGGTGTGAGAAACCGCTAGAGTGAATCTGTAGCAAACAAAGGCCAATTCACAAAGGGACGTAGACCATGGATGGAGGAGGAGAGGGCAGCCTGCCAGTTCTGCCAGCTCCTGTGATTTTATCATGTCTTGCAATATCAGATGTTTTGCTTGCAGTTTCCTTTTCTGCTTGCATTTTTATAAAAACTGCATTTCTACAGACTCTTGAAGTCTGTAGGGGGAAGACTTGAAGTAAACTCCAACGATGATCCAGAAACCAAAAGGCAGATGAAAAACACTAGAGTTCATTACCAATGAAAATTAAATTCAGGTTCTTAAACAAGACTGAGGGAGAGGAGGATTTTTTTTTTAAAATGTTTGGGCTGGGCACTGTGAAATGCTTTCTTGGACCATGATCAACTGTTTACATTTGAAAAGAAATGCTGCGTCAGCAGTCCTGGTGGGCTCATCACTCAGTGACAGCATTATCTCCCTGGAGAGCTTCTAGGGCCAGAGGGAGTGCAAGATCTCCCAGAAAATGTAGGGCCAGCACTGCCCTTTTCCAGACCACCAGAAAAATCTCCTCTGCAGATCGGGGTGGGGGGCAGAGAGATGACATAAAGCCAACTATGGTAGCAGGGTAGTACAAACCTACCAAGGGAATTGTCTCCATAATGGGAATCTTGCTGGATTCTTAAAAGGAGTTCATGCTTTCCCTTGGGAGCCTACCAAAGGGCACGTACCCAGACCTGTGGCATTTCCATCGCAGCCCACAGCAGGAGTTGTACCAGCGGGAACAGATCACACTCGCGTCCTGTTGCGTACTCTGATTCTGTCCAATAAACAGAACAGAGAGAAGAGCTTGTTCTGGAAATCTAAAGCTTTTCTATCAGTTGCATGCTGTGCTTAAAAGCCTTGATAATTAAACAGTTGGCTGGTAGAATATACTTTTTTTTTTCTTTTTAATTGCTCAGATCTAGGCAGGTAGTCAGTTCTCAAACAACTAGGCATTTACTGCAGTTACAGAAACTCATGGCATTATGTACAGTGAAGACAGCTTCAGAGTCACTCTCTGTGGGGGATACAAGGGGTCATCCCTGTGTTTTCCCATGATATTATCTGATTTTTGAGGCCAGTTGTGGACTCAGGAATTCTGCCCACGCACATTTCTTCTGGCTGTTGTAGATCCTGGGATGTTGTAGGTCGGCCCACACAGGGCAGCCTGTGGCCATTTACCAGCCCAAGCCAACATAAGCTCATTACTAATTTCTGACCTTAAAAACACCACTATGGGAGCATAGGGAACAGAACTTTTGGGTCACCACATCCACTTTGGGCTTACGTCAGGCAATCATGACTTGGGCTTTCCCCATTAGCTTTGTGGTTGAACACCAGTGGGTGCATCTGTGGAGCGGTTTTGGCTGTTTTGAGGTTCAGTCCCAACAGAGGCACTTCTAGAAACTGCTGTTTGAGTTGTTGCTGCTCAAGCAGACCAAATCCATTAAGTTTTCAAGCAGAGATTGAGCTCAGGAGCTGAGATGTCATGATGTCGTTGGTTGTGGGGAGGTTGGTGGAGTTCACATCAAACCCCACTTTGTGTCACAGAAGCGTTCAAGCCCCATCCCAAAGCAGGGAGGCCATATATATGGTAGGAAGGTGAGAGATGAAATAACGTACTGTGGTTTGCATGACAGCATGTGGTAGGAATCCAAATTGCTCCATCTCTTCTGTGCTGGAGAGAAGCTGCTGGATGCAGGCAGATACAGACTTTTGTATGCCCAATGCACAAACTGCTTTAACAGCCAGTCTTGGCAGCATTGGTGACAGATGTGTTAAAGTATCTGGCAAGGTATCAAAGGCAAAAAGTACTGGAAGTGACTGATGGGCCAGTGGCCTTCTTCTAGCCTCCTGGTGCCATGCACAGGTGTTCCTTGCTGGGGAAGAGAGCTGAAGCCATCGTGTGTTCATCTACATGCCACTGCTTCCACTGGAGACCAGCCCCAGCGTTGGTAGGGTCCCTTCTATGGGCACTGGGCAGCTCAATGCACGGAGATGGGCAGACACAGGTTTTCTGCTGTGTTACACAGGCTCCATGTGACTAAACGGAAGGGAAACAAGGAGTGTTTGACCCTCATTAGTGTCATCATTTCAAGTGATGCCCACCCGTTGCCTGAACAGTCCTTTACGCTCGCAGGGCTCTGACAAAGAGGGCTGTGTTCTCGCTGTATATGATTAACTAAATCCTGTGTTAGATGTAGCAGCGTGAATGGGGAGCTGAGGAGCCTGTTTGCAAAGATAAAGGACGTGCCACTGGACTGGCACAGGCAGTGCCCCTGCAGTGGTGGGGTTTGGGTGGAGAGAGAGAGGCTGGGTCCTGGGTTTTTTTATCGTGTTTGTAGCTGTAGCACTTACAGCACTTGAGATTTGAAAAATCCCTTTGTTTGGCCTCCCCCAGGCTTCCCACGTGGAAAAAGGGTGTGTGGGGATGGGAGTGTGTAGGGCTGTGAACACAGTGTGCTCTCTGCTGCCTGCACCACCCCGGCCCAGCGGGGCAATGGTGCGGGAAGGACAAATCACTCGCCTGCGTAATGGGGATGTGGAGGAGAGGAGGCCCTGCATGGCACCCATCAGGGAAGTCCCCCCGAGGTCAGGTTCTCCTGCATAGAGAACCCCATAGGTGGGGGTCAGTCTCTTCTCTCAAGTCACAGGCGACAGGACGAGAGGAAATGGCCTCAAGTTACACCAGGGGAGGTTCAGGCTGGATATTAGGAAAAATTTTTTCACCAAAAGGGTCATCAGCCATTGGAATGGGCTGCCCAGGGAGGTGGTTGAGGCCCCATCCCTGGAGGTGTTCAAAAGCCGGGTTGATGTAGTGCTGGGAGGTATGGTTTAGTGATGGTGATGCTTCTTGTTTGTTGTGCGGGTGTCTATTTTTGTCAAAATTAGGTTGACGGTTGGACAAGATGATCTTTAAGGTCCCTTCCAACCTAGAAGATTCTGTGATTCTGTGAAGCTGTTCTCTTCCCTGCCTCCACCCCAGTGTTTCCCACTGTTTGGATATAGACTTGCTCAGACACCACTTTTTTTCTACTGTTTCCACTTGCCTCTGTTCTCCTGAACCAAAACCACATATATCAAAATACTACAAGGATCAGCTTCTTGCAGGGTGAGGAGAATCAGATAAGTTCCCAAGACTTTACATGCTAATTCATTTTAGCATCACCTGTCTACTCTGCTCATCATCTAGCACTATTTTTATTACTCATAATTTTTCAAATGGAGTAAAGACATTTGGGCAGCTCAATTTGACTGCAAATGCTTTTGAAGATTGACAGGAACAACACTTAAATTGTCGCATTCCAGCATAAGCATACCTTTCCCTTCAGATACTGGGATAAAAATGATATATTGTGGTAGTGTTTCAGGTTTAATTTCATCTACAGCATCTGTATATTATACGGCAGCAGCCATTAGAAATGAATGATGCTGAAACCAGACAGAGCCTGTGCTCTTAATTGTAGGGGCCATTTGCTGTGCTGATGACAGACAGTGACTGCCTGCGTCCGCTGACTTCACCCTGTTTGTGTGTTTCTGGGCTTTTGCTGCAGTGTTTGCTGTGGAAGCAAGTGAGAGTATCCCTTTTATGCCATCTGTGGTGAGGATTTTTCCCTAAGTGTTCTGAAAGATTAACTTGTGCTCTGAGCAGCGTGATGGCTTTGAACTGAGTGGAGAGATGCCCATAGGAATTCATGCCATCAGGAACTGCTCTAGGGGACACTGTTCAGAAATATTAGAGTCCAAAAAAGCTTCTCCACCTCACCCTGCCGTGGCTGTGTCTCTGCTGAGATTGTTGCCCACGACACAGCCCAAAGCACGTTCACTCAAGGGAAGAGCAAACGTGGAGGCAAAAGTGATATGACCACCAGTGTGGTTTATTGCCCAATCCTTTGCATGTAGCAGTATCTCCCCATGTCTGAGTGTGGTGTTCACTAACACACAGGGCATCATTTTTAATGGGTTGATGTTGGTGTAAATATTCAGCGTGGGTTACAGCAGCCTAATCCCCTGTGGGGTCGGGACAAGTGTGAGGTCTGTGCTAGACGCTCTCGGAAAGTGTCATTAGGACAGTATATTTCATGCTGTTTTTTTTTTTTTCTGTTTGCAAATATTTGCGTGTCTGTGTACTCACACGGGGAGTCTCTTTTGTCACGAGTCTTTACTTGTTTGCTAATTGCTGTGATGCAAAGCACTGCTGCATTTGGCATCTGGTTTCCTACAAACACCTTCACTCTGGGTATTACTTTGGTAATCCTAACGAAAGCCATCCTGACAGCTCTGACTGATTGTGCCCATTTATAAAAATACATCTTAATACCTAATCCTCACCACAGCTGCCAGCCTGGCAGTTCCATTGTTAAAAAGATTAAATTATTATCACATGTAAATATCAACCTCTAGTTTTCAAATGTTAGGCTAGAGTCTTCTGATGATGGAAAGTGCCAGGATGCATAAGACATTGTATTCTCTGGAGTTGTGTGGCCAAAGTGTTTAAAACTCTTTGAAATATAACCTACTGTCTCATTCTTTATTTCTGTAGGTGAATTAGTGCCCCCTCCCCCAATCCAAACTCAGCTGGTTTGTAACTCAGAAATGAAAGCGAAGCATCTTTTGTTTTGCTTTAAAAATATTTTTTAAATTCTGCTTGAGTCACAGGCTAAAATTATAGTTGATTTTGGACTATTTACAGCACAAGGATTTTAATAGCAGGCGTTCACTGAAAACTCAAAGAGCAGTCCCCAGACATGGACAATTTAAACTCTCTGCTACTGTGTCTTGTACTAATACCAACTTTTTCCCATGGATCAGTATCAGACCGAGACATGACCTAACCGAGGTGCATTTTGAGTCAGATTCCTGCTCTCTCAGAAGAGCAGACTGCTTGGCTTACAGATTTAGGAGGCTTTCATGAGAAATCATTTATACCACGTTGGCTCTTCCAGCACCTTTGGGTTTTCTCGAGTCTGCTTTGAAAGGTGTGATTACACCCCAACATATGTTTTAAATTAAGCCATTTTGGCTGACGGGAGTCTAATGTAGAACAGATTCAAGTAGCTTGAGTTACAGTCGGAGAGCCCCACGAGATTGAGGTTGGCCAGCTGAACACTTGCTAAAGGATGACTCATTTAATCTTTGTCAGCGTGGTAGATGGTGCATGTAAAACCGCACAAGAGGACGTATCTAACAGTGAACCTTTGTCCAGGCTGGCCCTTGGTGTGGGGCACTGCTGTGAATCAGCCCTACTGAAGCTGGCAGGGAGGGTGCAGATGCCTGTTCTTGTGTGTGAGCAGCAGCCCGAGCCCGGGGGAGGCACGGGGGGGGTATATGGGGCTGGCGAGGTTGTTCATGTCACTTGCTGGAACTGCTGAGCTATTGCATGCAAGATCTGGAAAGTCAGCAGGGTCTAGGGAAAGTGATTAAACAAAGATACGGGGGCCTAAGGAAATGGCCTGGTTAGCTGAGATTTATGAGCCATGGTCGGATATGTCACTTCAAACTGCCGAAACAGAGCAGGGGGGGGTCTTGGCCCTGCCTGGATGTGGCAGAGCTGCAGGCAGGACTTTCCCACCCGTTTGGTGTCCATGCCACCACACAGCCATCTGAGGGATGCCCATAGCTTCAGGTGTCTGGGCTTGTCCTTGGTGTTTCTTCCCTTGTCTGCTTTCCTTTAGTAAAAAGAATTCTGCAGTCTCACTTGTTTTACATCTTCAGGGTTTGTTTGTTTGTTTGTTTTTTTAAAAGGGTAATTTTCTACATGCACTTGGCTTTTTCTATGAATTTTATGCTGAGCGGGGGCACTGAGGAACTGTGAGGGTGCCCCATGGTGCTGTGTGGTACTTGTGTTGTGATGGCACTGCACTCGGGGCAGGGTGAAACTCTGACAGAGCTGCAGGATGGGCTGAAGAGCAGATCTCTGGGTTGGATCCACAGCTGCTGGTGGGGCTGTGAGGGCTCCTGCTGACACTGGAGCATCTCTGTCTATAGCAGAAAGGGGCTCTGCAGGGTTAGATTTTAATCGGGCAGCATCTCTCTGCTTTGCCTGAAGTAACGACTGGAGTTAAGGGTTTGCGCCTCAGTGATTTCTGTGCCCCCCAGTTCTGGAATTGAAGGGTAGTCACCAGCCTCCAGAATATCTCCTGAGGCTTCTCGTCAGAGCTAGGAGGAGCCAGTGTCCAAGGCGCGAAGAAGACAAAGCAGATACCCATGAACTAGAGTGCTCTGAGGAACCAGGAGTGACCTGTGGGATGAGGATCTGCCCTGCCTCTCCAGGTCACACAGCTGTGAAAGGGGTGAGAACACACTGCTGGGTCCCCTGTGGCAGTTGTCCCCTTTGCCACAGCCACCTTGTCATGCCAGGAGGTGACTGGGAAAACCAGCAGCCACGAAGCGTGGAGATCCCTGGAGTGCCAACTGCCTTGATCTCAAGGAGAGGGATCTTCTCCCGATACCTTTTATCTTTAAAGCAGTTTATTAGGGAAAAAAAATGCTCTAGAGGGGCTAGAAATGGCAGTCAGGCAGGGGAATGATTTCAGAGGAGAAAAATGCTCGTGAACCTCTCTGCTCCTCCCAGGCAAAGAAGCTGCCAGCCTTGATGGGGCATGTCATTCGTCAAGCTGTCACCCCGGGGCCTGGAGCTCGTTCTGCTGAGGTTGGTTCACCCCAGGAGGGAGCGTGGGGCACACACCTGTAACCTTTGCCTCCCAGAGCTGTCTGTGGTTGTCCCCAAGGCTTGTTTCTGACGGGAGGTGAGGAGGGGCTGTGCATTTCAGTGGGTGCCCCGACCTGCAGGGGTGGGAGCGGGGAGCGTGGGGAGAGCACCCAGAAAAGCCTGGGCTCCTCTGCTGGGGGGCTGTGCTGTAGCTGGAGGGGGGACACTTTGCCCTTACAGTGGGCAGCAGCACAGCCCATCTCTGCCCCAGAGTCCCAGTGTCAGCTCAACCCCAACCCACAGAACATGCATTTTTGGGGAAGGATCCCTAGTGCCAGGTTTGCTCACGCTGAGGGTGGTTGAGAGCTGCTTCAGAAGATCGTTGGTCACTTTTCTGGGGTGCAGAGCACCTCCCAGACCTGACGTACTGCAAGTAGAGGGCTCCTGTCTACAGGTTGGGGCTGTTGGGTTTTGTTTTGAAGCAACTCTTCCTCTCCCCATTAACTAAAGGCCTTAGTGTGCATATTCAGATTTTCTTTTTAATGCTAGTTTCCAAATGTTAAAGCAGCTGAGTCTGGCTTATCTTGCAGCAAAGCATGAAAGTGGGCTGTCCAGGCTTCGTGTTTGAGGGCAGGAGCTGCCATAAGCTGGCAGAGACGATAGCGCGGCAGGAGATGAAAAACACACCTGGTAGGAAAAGTGAGCGGATGCCAGCTTTTCTTGAAGTAAGATGCAACGTTACACAGCTAGAGGGAGTGGTCTTTAAAGCAGGGTAAAGGCCTATCAGGCCAGTAAGTCCCACTCTTCTTGGTTATTGTATAATTTATATAGTACTTCAAGGGTATTAGAGCACTCTGTAAGTAAATACTGGGGGAGAATCCCTTAGTAAGTTTGCAGTATGACCTTACAAGCATTAAATCCCTGACTCTCCCTTTTTGCCATAACCTGGAACACCTTCCTGCTCCAAAAAGTCTCTGAGCTCCCTTTTCCTTCCCTTCATCGGTTGGTTTGTTCTTATTGCATACAAATTTCTGGATTAAAGCAGACACCGTTCTTCCTGATATTTAAGAAGATGCTGTCATCATCAAGGAATCAATTTCGTTTCTTACCCACTGAATATTTACAGATATTTTATTGCTTTTTTTTAAGGTCTTGCTCCTTTTATTTTGGTTCTGTTTTTTTTTTTTTTCTTTTCTTTTAACCTTCCCGCTCAAAGGGAAGTAGAAGCCGGGTGATACCACTTATTGCTTCAAAAGAAAAGCTACAGTATTTCTGATATCAGGGCTGCAATGTTTGCTGAGGATCAAAGGAACCCTTTCAAATGTCATAGTTTGTTACCGTTAAGAGGTAGCAGCCGCCTCTTAAATAACCAACCTTTTCATCCCAGGGAGTAGCCGTTGCTGATTGAGATACGCTGAATCCCGCTTACTTTCTGGTCAATTTGGGCAGCCCAGTTCTTGTAGCTGAGCTTTGGCCCCCGCGAGCCCCCGGGGGATGATTTGACCTTTAGTATGAATTTAGATCCAGCGCTGTGACTTTTCTAAATGATGCCTGCCAGAGGGCTGCGGGTCACGGCGCTCCCTCCTCACAGCGCTTCCAGCTCCCAGCGCGCTCCCGGCTGTGGGGGAGAAGGGATGTCATTATGGATATTCATTTCAAAAAAAAGCTGGGTGTAAATTGGGTGTAAAGATGACAATCTGCTTGCGGTGTGTGCTTCGTATTTGTGACTCTTCTGTATTTAGAGATGCTTCTAGAAATGTCACCGGATAGATTTCTGGAGTAGGACAGTAAGTTGGCTTTGCACGTGTCCTGGATGGTAACGATTCTGCCACTGCAGAAATGGTTAAAGTAGAAGAGCTTCTCTCTTTGCTTAGATAAACAGGGTCCCTGTGTGAATAGCTTGCAGCCCCTGGTCATAATCCCTTTCTGATCTCTGGTTATAAAAATGATAGATGGAATGTAAACGCCATAAAGATTAGTAATCACCAAGAGAGTAGAAAAAAATATTGGGAAGAGTTGTGAGGTTTTTCTGCATTCCTGAGGAATTCTGCAGGGATTCCTTTTCTCTGGGGGTGCTTGTGCCATTCCCCAGCTCATCTCCTTTCAAACTTGCTGTCCGGAGACAGTGGACGTGTTCATGGAGGACTTTCAACTATTTTTAAAGAAATCTGGCATAGACTTGCTGTGACCTACTGTAAATGACATGACTTGTTTGCCTTAATTTCTGCAGTTGTGAAGCAGGGTAACAGGATGCATGTACTTGTCAAAGAATTTGGGGATTTACTGCTGGCTGGGAGGGTGCTGTGGCGCTCACAGGGAAGGCGTGTGACAGTGAAGCATCGATGTTAAATGGCAGAAGAGCAGCCCTCTGTCAGTCTCTACACTGCAGCATACTCACGTGGGATCTTTCTCTTCTAATCCTTTGCATGCGAGGCAGCACTTCTGAGCACAGCTATTGATCTCGAGTGTCTTGGTGTAGCACGTCTGATTTGTACAAGTTCATGGTTTACCTTAAAGTGTAACCATTTTACAGTGTACAAATTTGGATTGCAAGTCACATCTCTCCCCCTCAAAAAAAAATAAATCTCAGTCCTTTAGTACACCTGCTGACATAGTTTGGCGTTAAAACGTGTAAAGGTGGATCTTCTCACAAACTGAATAGTTGGGAACTGGGTTATGGCAGCTGCAGCCTTTGAAAAATCCAGCCCATTGCACACATGGGGGATTTGTTCTATTTGAAATAAGTTTCTGCTAACTGGTGATAGTAATGTAGTTTGGAGGAGGGGGAAACACATTCAAATTAGTCTTTACCCACACCTGTGAGTTAGGATATTGTTGGTCTTGAGATCCACCTGTAATAGTGTGTTTGGAGGTTCGTGACGGATTGGAGGAGGTTAATGATTGATTGCTAATGAACAGCAGAAGAGCTAAACCTCTGGCTGGCTCCTGCTTCCTGCTCCCTGGGTGTAAAACCCCCGAGCTCCATGGGGGTCCTGGGCGAATCGCCAGCAGCGGTTCCCCAAGCTTGCTGTTCCACAGAGCTCTGCTTTGGGGAGGCTTTGGGTGCAGCTCAACAAGAGAGATGTTCCCACTCTTTGGGATGGGATGGGGTGGGATGGTGAAGGTCCCAGGCCCAGCTGGTGCAGGCGGTTCAATGGGGCAGGGAAGATCTGCTGGAAACCAACCCATCAAGCAACTGTGGTGTGGTGAAACCAGAAGCCACACCTGGGCTGTAAACTGAGGGGTTTGGGGGAAAGGAGGAGGTTGTCTCACCTACACTTCTGCTGGGTTTTCCCATGTACCTCCCACCCTCTGCAGGGCCTTTGGCCTGTGTTCAGAGCAGCTGTGGCAGGTTGAACAGTACGCTCCAGGGACAAAGTTGGGCTTTCATTTAGTAGGAAGGTGTTTGTGGTATGTTGCCAAGATGGTGTTTTATTGCAAATTACCAGAGTGAGCCGCATCAGAGACCACCCAGATCTTTCCCTGAGAACATGGCTCTGCCTGGAAGTTCCTGTCAGGAGATCCCATTGCCATCTTCTCCCTGCAGTGGTTACAAGCTGTCTGTCCTCTGCTGATGCCATGTGCTGTTACATCAGTCTTTTTTCTCCATTACCCTGGGACAGTGTTTTACCTCAGTGTCTTGTGTCTCATCTGCCGTGTTTGCAGTGCTGTTGTATCTGTCTTGTAGCTGGGAAACTGAGGTGCAGGCAAGCAAACCTCCAAAACCATGTAGGAAACTCAAGGACTCAATCCAGCACCCAGATAAGCACTTAAAATATTTTTGGGTTTTCTCTTTTGTTGCTTGTTACTGCAACTGATTTATCTTTCCTGACTAACTCTGCTCTCCCTTTTGCAAAACTGGATTTGGCCGGAGACTCCTTCAGCAAAACACTTGAGATTTTGCCCTAACAAGATCTGTAAGTCTAGCTGAAACAGCACAGCTTATGCGTGCTCCAAGAATTAAAAACTCCTCTGTAAGTGCATTGACCTGTCTTCCTCTCCCCTGAAATGGATGGATCGCTTTCAGTTCTGGCCTGGTGATGCTCCACCTCGCGATGCATCATTGCTGTTAATGTTAGGAATTGCTGTCTTCAATCAGCAGGAGCTGGATGTCCCTTTCCATAACTTGTAGCACTTACCTGCATTAACAGCCTCGGATAGAAATAGTTGTGCTTCCAGATGTCCGACTTGGTGCAGTCCCACAGGGAGGGCTGTTTCTTACATGGCTTAGGATAGCTTCAAAAAAATAAACTGTACAAAAATTGTTTACACCCCTTTTTATAGCTGGGTCAGTTCCCTATTCTGGTTCACAGCCTGGTTCCACAAAGGCTCCTGTTGGCACAGCCCGCAGGGGAAGGAGGGCAGAAAGAGATTAGGTCGATGCTGCTGCCAAAGACAACATGTTGTGAGGCTGCAGCCTGGGTCCCCCGGTGCAGGGAGCGGGTCTGTGCCCTCCCCTCCAGCCCCAAACACCAGCAACAAACAGCAAAAGAGAATCCGACGCTTCCTCTCCCAAAGCCAGCCAGCGCCTGTAATAATAAGGATTTGATAAACACCCCAAAGCACTTAATCTGCTGGGTTTGTTTTCAGTGAGCTGCAGGCCAGGGAACAGCCAGAGAGACATGAAACAGCAAAGGCAGAATAGATTGTAATTAACTTTAAACCCCCGTGCTGTGTGTGGCAGGCTCGCCTCGGAACAAAGCTGGGTTTAGTGCAAGTTCTAATCTTGGTCTCAAGTCAAGGCTTGTCCAGAGAAAGTGTATGTGCCTTTATTAGCATGCAAATCACATACCCTCTTTATTGCACTGTCTCTGCATCCCTCCCTCTAGAGAGGTTTAATAGAAGCAGGCAAGAACTAATTAAATTCCTTTATTCATACCTCATGCTCGAAGCGCCGAGCTGAAGGCAAGAATGCCAATGGGCACACGCCTGTACCCTCGCCGTTTCCAGAACGAGCGTGGCATGTCTGACCTTCACCTCATTAGGGAAGGAATAAATCCCCCAGCGTGAAGATGAGGGTGTCAGGCAGTATATGTGTAAATCACGCAAGGAGTTTCCAAATGGCTTTCATCTTGGGAGCCCTTAAAAGTTCAGAGCTATGGATCAATCCAGAGTGGATACCTTTCAGCACTAATTCCACATCTGAAGCTCTTTAATAATGTGGCTCCTTTAAATAACATTCTAAAAGCCCAAACCAGCTGAAACGGCACTATACAATTGAGTTAATGACTTTAATTACTATAAAATTACCAGATAGTGTATTTGTAATTCTAATCTCCTAATCCGCAAAGTACCTTTTTCCCTTTAGTGTTCCTAAAGAACGTAAAATAGTTTTGGGTTTCCTTGCCAGTTTTTCAAGGATCTTTGAAAACTGAGGAGAAACCTCCCACAAATAGCCCAGCTGTGGTTATGAGGTTTCTTTTTTCTTTATTTAAAATATTATCCTTGATATTAATGCAAAGTATTTAAAAGCAGTAACAGGATCTATCCTGGCAAAGCAGCCATTCTGAGTTTAAGAAGATTTCTTTGGTTTCCTGGATGACTGTACAAAGGTTGTGCACTACAGAAACCTTTATAAAGTGCTGAGGAAATTGGAGGTTATTGCACGGGAGGAAAATCTCATGCTGAAACCCAGCAGAGAAGGAACCCAGGACTGCTCTCTGTTGCGTATCCAGCTATTTGAAGTGTTATGGCTGGAGAGGCCGTGCAGAACGTGTGGGGTTTTCAATGAAGTTTATTGGACCTACAAAATCAAGCAGAGAAGTGTTATGGCTGGAGAGGCTGTGCAGAACATGTGGGGTTTTCACTGAAGTTTATTGGACCTACAAAATCAAGCAGGGCTCAGCTGTTAAATCCATGTTTTACAAACTTAAAAATGCACCTACACTTGGTGGTTGGGCATCTCACAGCTTTTATTCTCATCCTACCCCATGGCTGCTACTTCTTTTCATTTTAAATTGATGAAGAGAGGCAAAGAGAAAGTACAAGGTCATGCAGGAAGCGAGTAGAGAAGGGTTTTGAGCCTCAGGCATAGCCAAGGTTCTTGGCTGTGGCATCATCATTCTCTCAGGGCTCAGCTGTTAAATCCATGTTTTACAAACTTAAAAATGCACCTACACTTGGTGGTTGGGCATCTCACAGCTTTTATTCTCATCCTACCCCATGGCTGCTACTTCTTTTCATTTTAAATTGATGAAGAGAGGCAAAGAGAAAGTACAAGGTCATGCAGGAAGCGAGTAGAGAAGGGATTTGAGCCTCAGCCGTAGCCGAGGTTCTTGGCTGTGGCATCATCATTCTCTGTGATGTTAGAAACAAGCTCGTAGCTCTTCTGTTTTGGAGAAAGCACCTATTTTCCCTTTTGCTATCTCTTCCTACTGCAGGGAATTATTTTTAAGCGCAGAATAGCTGGCTGTTCCCATTAAGCTACTGTAGAAATAATCTGAATGGAAAAACTCCGATGCTTTCCCAAATAGGAAGTAATTTAGATTTCAGATTAATGGCTGCGACAATGGAAATATGTAAAATCTTTTCCTGATATGGAGCCCAAACCATGGCTAGTTCTTATCTATGGCAGACACAGGTGTGAAAGCTCACTTGTGCCGCACGCAAGGGACAAACACTAATGAGAGGCATAAATATCCCCATTGCCACAGCACACCCCAACTGCGGTGTGCATTGAGAGGGTGAGCCAGGTACTGCCCAGTAGGTTAAGAGTGGGCAATAATATGTTTTCCTATGAATTAGAGGGTGAGCCAGGTACTGCCCAATAGATTAAGAGTGGGCAATAATATGTTTTCCTATGTCTGCTATAAATTTATTTTTAAAAGCTGGTTGATATGCAGTTTAGTGCAGCACAGAACTGCAAAAACCATGGTGCTCGCTGAGCTGTCCTCAGTCTTTCAGCTCCAATGCTTGAACAGCTACTAGGACCCCCCTCATTTAACTGGAGAGAAAACACCCCCGTGCACAGTGTCACCCTAACCTTCTCTGATTGATAGTGCAACTGCCCTCTCTCATGTTTAAAGCAGGAGGCTTGGGAGCTTGTCTGCTATAAATTTATTTTTAAAAGCTGGTTGATATGCAGTTTAGTGCAGCGCAGAACTGCAAAACCCATGGTGCTCGCTGAGCTGTCCTCAGCCTTTCAGCTCCAATGCTTGAACAGCTACTAGGACCCCCCTCATTTAACTGGAGAGAAAACACCCCCGTGCACAGTGTCACCCTAACCTTCTCTGATAGTGCGACTGCCCTCTCTCATGTTTAAAGCAGGAGGCTTGGGAGCTTGGTGTGCTGGTCAGAAACAGGGGGGGTCTGAATGGTGAGATTATCTTGTCAGAAGAAATGATGTGCATTTCCCAAAAGTTTTAAATAGGTGAGAACTCTTGATGTTTTGAGTCTTACCCTTTTACAAGAGCTCTGCCCCTGAATCACCCACCATGTACTCCTGGAAATAAGAGCAAGAGTGAGAAGTAGGGAGTATAAGGACACTGAGTTGTTCTCTCTGGCACCTATAAATCCTTGGTCCTGGCAGTGAAAGGAGCTTTGCAAAAGGCAAGTGAAGGGCTGGGTGGACAGCTGGGATGGAGGGAGCCAGCACAAGGAGCGAGCCCAAGTGTGGAGTCTCTGCTGCTGCCAGCTGCAGCCTACAAGGGACCACTTGGGGTTCCTCTGCTGTCACAGTCCTGGGGGTGGGATGGTGCCAGCCTTCCCGGGGACAGCAGCACTGCACTCTAGGGCTTTCTTTGCAGGCCCCTGCTCAAGCAGAGAAGAAAATCTCTCTTCTGGGCAAGCCTTAGGCTGAATGTGGTCAAGGGCATGTCCCTGAGCAATTCAGATTGCACCCAGCAGAAGGGGAACGGTGTGCGTGCCGTGCCAGGGGGGCTGTGGGGAGGGAAGTGATGGGGGGAGAAGGCTTGTTCAGGTCAGGCAAGGATCTCTGCCAGTGCCTTTCCCTGTGTCCTGTGGTTTCTCTCACACCAACCGTTTTTAAGTTGCTGAAAACCTTGACCTGGATTTTGTGGCAGAGGAGCTGGCAAGGCCTGTCCATGGGGTTGTTCTTGCTTTGCACTGCGTGAAGGCCCTCCCTGTTCCCCCCGTGTTATGCTCACTGATGAGGTTAACAGGATAAAGAAAGTGTTACCAAATACATCTTAACAGATGACTGCAATGTGCACTCAGCTGTTGGGCTGCTGGTTTTTCTGTCTTAGGAAAAACGCAGAATGGGAAATCCCAGCTTGAATTAGCGAGAGGGGCAAGATGAAAGTGAGGAGCTAATGACTGCAGAGTGGAGTTTCACAAATTTCTCTTGCACTCGGTCAAACTACAAATAATCAGATTAAGCCATAACTGTATAAATGGGGCTTGAGTATGTTTGCTCTGCTGACTTGGTCATGCATTCAGGACGTTCAGAGTGGTGTAACTATAGCCCAGGAGGTATTAGTCACGCTGGGAGAACTTCACTGAATATAAGAGGGCTTCATCTGGGCAGTTACCAAGGCAACTCTTGCTAATATTTCATTACAATGCTTTCGCCCTCTGCAAGTCCCATGGATTAGGGCTGAGAATCTCAGAAAGAAGAGTTTATTGTCAATATTGTGCTTGGATTGAGTGTATTCCAGGAAAAAAAAAAAAAGAAAAGAAAAAAAAGTAAAGCGTTTCCCATAGGCAGAGCCCACAATGCACAGCTGGAGCTAAACTCTGCCATCCAGCACGGCCTTGTGCCCTGGGGAGAGTCTGGGGTTGTAACTAATCTCCCTCTTTCCAGCTCTTTTCCACCAGAAAACACCAGTATGAACTCATCCTCCTCTGTGTTGTGGTGGTGCTAAGGCAGCCAGGAGCAGGGGGGTGCCTGGTTCTGTTCAGAGTGGCAGCAGCACAGCTCGCAGCAGTACGAGCTGGTGCCCTCAAAGGGAGGTCCCAGTTTGCCCCAGATGAACCAGCGTCCCACCAGACTCCTGGAGCTGTGATTGCTGTGTCCCCAGTGCCAGCACGTGGGGATATGGCAAGCAGGGACAGTCTCACCTTCCCCGGCCGTGGGAGCTGAGGCATCACACACAAATGTCTGTTGACTTTTTTTCTTTGTTCTGCAGCTTCTGCAATCTCGGCTGGTGTCCTGCCTGTCTCATCTGGGTGAGACCTTCCTTTTGCCACCTTGGCTACGAGCTTTCTCCAAGACCTATTGTTTTCAGACTTATTCGTGACATCAGCACCAGCTCTCAGGAATGGTAAGGAGAAGAGAAATTCCTTGAATGGAAACACAGTGGATGATTTAATCCGAGCAATCCTTATTCGCATGAATCATTCCTTCCCCTCCTTCAAAAAATGCGTGTATTTGCATTAGAAATGTTAGCTGGGTTTTTTTTTTTTTTCTGAAATCCCTGGAGTTCCTTGCTACTGATAACTTCCACCTGGATTTTGAAAAATGGGATGTGGTATTGTGGGATGTGGCATTGTGGAAGCCAGCAAGGGTCTGTCGTGACCCCATGCCTGTAGAATATTTGTGCACATCGCCACAGGGTACAGAAACAAACCCGGGGGAAGTCATCTGTGGGAGAATGAACTTCCCGGAATTCAAAGAAGTTCCAGTGACATAGTAGGAAAAATCCTCTTCTCTGAGTCAGGCTTGAGACAGTTTCCCATTTTCAGGGCTGGATGGCTCCCACCTTTCAGGCAAGAAGTAAAAGCATGTTCTGTGTGTCTCTAGCTTGCCCCCACTGCTCGTCCACGCTCCAGTGGGTGCGTTACCTCCCATCATCTCCTGGGTTTTCATCCCGAGCACATTCTCTCCTCCTCTGTGTCTCCAACTTGCCACAGCAGCCCTGGTTCTCCTGCGGCGCTGAACGGCCACCACGTCTCACCCGAGGAGCAGCCGCGCTTTTCTGGTGGGTGAACTGATCTCTGTTGACATGTCAGCTCGTTAAATCTGCAGGGCCCTTCTGGCTGAAGGGAGAGCTGTGTGGCAGAAATTTAAAGCCTGATTTAGTTATTAACATAAAAGCAGCTGCGTTCCTGTTCGATTTGCGCAAAGGGAAACATGTAGCTAGTGATGACCAAGCCTGAAGCACGCCTAGAAGACAGCACGTATGTGCATTTTCAGTGCACCCCAGAATAATACCGAGTTTAGGCTTTAAAAGAAAGTATTTGGGTTGCAAAGGGAAACATGACCAAGCCCGAAGCACGCCTAGAAGACAGCACATACGTGCATTTTCAGTGCGCCCCAGAATAATACTGAGTTTAGGCTTTAAAAGAAAGTATTTGGGTCCTTGCCAGGTAGACAGACAGTATGAATGAAACACCTGTTCTGGCTTTGGGAGGGTTTTGGAACCAGTTGATTACAGGGAAGGTACAGGCTGACCTTAAAGCGAATTGAATTCTCTGGTGTAGAGTAACATGTCCTGCTCCATTATGAAACTTCTTGATCTCTCGGTGAAAATGTCTGCAGCAGACAAAACACAGATGCGTGCTGCCTTTTGGTTTTAACTAAGAGGTGCTGCCTGGGCACGGCAACTCAACCAGTTGTGTATCAAAACAGTCATTTTCAAATTTGAGTAAATATTAAAAGGGGAAGACTAAGATAAGGCACCTTAAAGTAATTTTACAGAGGAGGAAAACAACTGTTAATTCCAGATGTCTCCTAATTCAGATCTTGAAGGAAACAAAGATAAGACATGTTAAAGTAATTTTACAAAGAGGGGGGAAATAACTGTTCATTCCAGATGTCCCCCGAGTCGGGTCTTGCTAATGCTCATTTGGTGCTTGTCAGTTTTAGGCTTTTGCATTTTCATCTAATGTAACTCAATTCTGAACAGATATAAAGGATGTGCTGTTTCCTAGAGTTGCTTCCTGTTGCATCACCTTATCAGTCTGGGCTGGTTTGTCCAGTTTTTAACTATTTCTGTTAACACTGCCAAACAGCACAGGCATATTTTAATAAAAGGAGAGCTGTGCTGGTTCTAACACTGCGGGGCAGAAGTTTATGGCCTGTAGGAGATGGCAGCTGAGGTGGTGTGATGTGTCCGATCGTCCCTTCTGGGTTTTGGCTTTGTGTGTTCTTAAGATCCAGCCTGAGAAAGCGAGGCAGATCCTGGTCACGTTCCTCACGCCCTCAACAAGAGTCTGCAGCCATTTCTCAGTGCAGATTCAAACCGTGCCCTCACTCCCCATATGCAGCAAGGCTTAAAAAGCTGTAATTGAGCTGTCAGTTTGAAGAACAAACAGGAGAAATGTACTTTGGGTCTCTGGGGGCTGTTTGCAGAACTGTCTGTGTATGTGTGTGTGTGTGTGCAGGGTCTGGGTGAACAGGGGGGAGCTCCTTTCCGTGCCTCCCTCAACTCGGCAAACTCAACACGAGCCTCACTTGAAACCTCCTTATGTCTTTTTCATGTTGTTTTACAGTTTTCTCAGGCACAGCCTGTGAAGCTGGTCAAATTATAAAGCTGGAGATGTGCTTGAAGGATATTGATTGCTCTTCTGGCTCGTTAGTTCAGTCCCAGCTCATGTGGAATTAGTTCTTAGCGTCTAGTAGCTGTTCGTGACACACTTGTGTCCAGACGTGACACGCTTATGAAAACGGTGATCTTGGTGGAACGTTCTCAGGTCACCACAGAGCAAAGCTCAGGAAACACGTTCCTTCACCCTGCTTGCAGAAGGGTAGCAGAAAAGTAATTAAATCTTGCTTAAGATAACATGTTCCTGACCCCATACAATACCCGGTACAAGAACCATATGCTCCCTTATTTCTCTTGGCTCAGGCTGTGGTGGTACCTTGTGAGGAAATACTGCACGTGAAGGCAACGCTTCTTTTTCCATGGGCCATATGTTGGTTTTCGCAGAGTGAGGAGCACTTCTTTCATTGTGCTGGGTAATAGACAATGCAAAATCAGAGAATTTATTCACAGCGGGCAGATCGTGTCTGCATTGGCACTGAATTACTGACCAGACATTGCTTCTGTGCGTGGAACAATTCCCTGCGCTTCTGCAGTAGGTTAAAAAAGTCTCTGCAGACAGAAAAACTCCTGCTTGTAATTTGCTGGGTCTTTGTTCAGATTGAGGAACGGGATTCCCTCATCAAGACAAGTTCTTGGGAGCCCAAGCATTCAATTTGCTCTTGGATCTCTTTTAAGTTCTTCCTGTCCCTCTACACTCCCCAAAACATCTGGCTTGAAGAAAGAGCTTGCAGTTTCTGATGGCAGCTTCTGCCAAGCTCCTCGTGGTCCTGCAGTTTTTAGGGAGGCAGAAATAAAAACTTCAGTGGCACTCGGATGCCTTTACCGGTTGCAGATGAATAACAGTGTGGGGAGGAGGATTGCTACAGGCTGGATTATTTTTTCCCCAGATCTTTCTGCATTCACTGGTAGTGGATTGGTTTTAAACAGAAAAGTCTCTGTTTCTGTTCTGCTTCAACACCTCCTATTTGAAAGTGTGTCACTATGACCAGTAACTTTGTGAAGCTGAGCCAAGAAGCACCATTTTTAGGCTCAAGAAACTAGTAAAATTCAAAGAGGGATCAGAGCAGATAATAACAAATGGTAAATGCCCAGGGCTGTTGAAGTTAATGCTTAGAAAAGCTTCTTGAAGAACGACTTCAGTATTCAAGCTAAATTTGAGTTGATAGAGATGGGGGACATCTTTTTTGGGAGCAGGGTATTCTTTGCCCACCTACGGGGGTTTTCACCTGAAATGTTTGCAGCTGGTGACTCTAGGATGAGATGTGGGACACATGGGACTTGTGTCTGGTCCAGATTAGCAAATGTGTCTTGTTTTGCTGAGTGTGGCTGACCAGAGATGGCAGCAGGACAGGAGGTCAAACTGTTAACCTCAACTTTTTGGTTAACCTCTAAATTGGATGTTTAGCTATGTTATCAACCCTCTGCCCCTTTCTTTCCAGGCTGCAAAAAAACCTCAGAATCCTGTTTCTTTGAACCATTTCCATTGCTTTTAGGAAAACTTCAGATCCCCTGGGTACAGGCAGCCTAAATTTGTTTTCAGTCTTCAATCTGTGAGGTAGTTCTGCGGGTGAGGAGGCCAGTTCAGGCTGCAGAAGGGGCATTTTTTTCGGCACAGTGCTCCTGAGCTGGTGCCACGAAACCCACGCGCTACCTGTGATTTCACTGGGGATGGATTGTTCACTTCCCTTAATTGCATTTTGGAGGGGTGATTAATTACGTGCCACAGCGTTACCACTAGAGGGATTACGGGTTTTAGACCGGCCCAAGTGTTTTGCCTGGTAACTCTCTTGTGGGGGTGGGAGAAAAGTTCTTTTCCCAATCTGTGCCCTGCTTTCCTCCTTAACTCTTTTTACAGGTTCACAGGTGCCATGGGGTGTAAGTAGCTAATTAAATATGGCATTTGATAAAGTTTAAGGAAGCTTTACTTCCTGTCCTGTGGAGTATTGGTCTCCCATACATAAACATGTTAGTTAACCATTACTGCAGAGCACAAGTATTTTCAAAGGTGGCTCTTCCACTTTCCTCTGAGCAAGCTGCACATTTTCAAGCACAGTTTAAAGGGCAAAGACTGCCTGCTCTCTTTTAAGAATTTGTTCTAAAAGGTTATTTTAGCTTTTAAATGAGGCATTCATCTGCTGAGTGATAAAATCTTGAATTAAGTGGGGAAGGCAGGGGAAAGATGTCCAGAGGTGGACAAGCAGGAAGGGGTTAAAAGATGTCTGAGAGCCCTTTAGGAAGTCTTTCTGAGTGAATGGGCTTGGCGGCTGTGCTTCAGTGCTTCCTGGCCATGTGGAACCAGGCACCTCTCACCACCCGGCCTTCCCCAGCCCTGATGTCATGCTAATGCGCGCTCGAAAAGTGCCAGGAGAGAAACAGCTGGCACCGGATGGACGGATCGACGGATGGACGGACGGATGGATGGATGGATGGATGGATGGATGGATGGATGGATGGCTGGATGGCTGGATGGCTCCCCGGGACGTGATGGTATGTGGCTCTGCAGTCCTCTGCCTCCTGATGTTGGGACCCACCACCTTCCCCCCGGGACGTGATGGCATGTGGCTCTGCGGTCCTCCGCCTCCTGATGTTGGGACCCACCACCTTCCCCACGCAGCACCTTGGAGGGCTGTGAGTGTGCAGCACCGGGCACGGTGGTGACCAGGGCTCTGCTCCCCCCCCCACGGCCATCTCCTGCTGTATCATCTCCTGCTGTATGGCTGTGTGATGGGCCACCTACAGTGCTTTAGGCAGTGACAAGGATCTTCCAAAGGCCCTTGAAAGTGCTGAAATGAGAAGAGTTGCCTTGCCTGCCAGGTACCCGCGGTGTGAACACAGTCCCTGGAGGTATGTATTTGAACTACACACATCACAATGCTTTATTATTTTTTTTTTTAAAAAAAGCTTTCCATATTTAAGACAGTAACTTTTCCAAGAGGGCTGGTTCGTGTGTGGCTGCCCATGAAAGAGAAACAAAGAGGATGATGTGAAGCACACAGTAAATATCCAGCAGCAGCTGGTGAAGACCTGGACATGCCTAAGAGCTTGTTTTGTTTCCCGTGGGGTTCAAATACCCACAGCAATCCAAGGGCAGGGAGTGAGGACCTCATCTCCCTTGGTCTGCTCTCTGTCTTCTTCGTCTAAAGAAACAGCATTGGCCCGTTCAGGCACAGCATTTTGTGTGTATCATTCAATTCTTGGATTTTAAAAAGTCTGTCTGGGCTAGAAAATCAAAGCAGTGCTCCCATGAGTTAATTGATGCATTGTTATATATAATTTCTTGTGATACATTCCGGTTCTTCTCCGTAAAGTGCCTTCCCCCCAGCAGCATTAAGGACCTGGCAGTGTGTGTGTCCCCGAGTCCCAGCACGGAGGGACAGCCCGTGGGTGGCAGAGGGATGGGGAGAAGGTGGGGTTATCCCTCTTCCCCCCGAGGTGAGGAAAAGGCAGAGCCCGGGGAGCTGGGGACAGCGGAAGCGGAATTTTTCACTTGTCCCCATTGAATGAGAACCACCAGCGGGGGAGCAAAGTGGGTTTTGTGGAGCCTTTTGGGTGTTTTGTTAATTAGTAATAGAGGGGTTTTTTTCCGACAGATAACCCGATCTATCGGTTAATGGAGTTTAACGAACTAAACCACCAGCCCTGGCCGAGGCAGCGCGGCTACAATGGGCGCATTGTTCCGCGGGGTGCCGTCCCCCTTGGATTTGGGAAGAAGGGGATGGGGGGATATGTTCTGTTTCTTCTCCGTCAAGTGCCTTCCCCAAAGCAGCATTAAGGAGCTGGCAGTGCGTGTGTCCCCGAGTCCCAGCACGGAGGGACAGCCCGTGGGGTGGCAGAGGGATGGGGAGAAGGTCGGGTTGTCCCTCTTCCCCCCGAGGTGAGGGGAGGCAAAGCCCTTCCCGCACCCGGCCTCGCTGGGGACAGCGGAAGCGGATTTCTTCACTTGTCCCCATTGAATGAGAACCACCAGCGGGGGAGCAAAGTGGGTTTTGTGGAGCCTTTTGGGTGTTTTGTTAATTAGTAATAGAGGGGTTTTTTTCCGACAGATAACCCGATCTATCGGTTAATGGAGTTTAACGAACTAAACCACCAGCCCTGGCCGAGGCAGCGCGGCTACAATGGGCGCATTGTTCCGCGGGGTGCCGTCCCCCTTGGATTTGGGAAGAAGGGGATGGGGGGGGAGGGGGCAGGGGTGGTCCCCAGGATATCCTCTGCTGCCCAGGGCTGTGCCCCACAGCTGGGGGGGCCACCCCAGGCCCCCCCGGGCCAGCGGGGCGATGGGACACACGTGCTCTGTCCCCGCGTGGCCAGAAGCCCCACACGTGAATCGCGGCTCGCTCGGGTCCCGGGGCGTTATTTTTAAAGTTCTCGGTTCTTTACGTTCACAAAATCCTGGTTTACAAACTCCTCTGCCGGTCGGGGGCTCGTTAGGATAAACGCGATAATATTTATCTCTCTGGGTCTCCGCTCAGCCATTCCCCGCGTGTTCCGTGGGGCACTGGGGTGTGATAATATTTATCTCTCTAGGTCCCACTCAGCCCTTCCCCGCGTGTTCCGTGGGGCACTGGGGTGAGCGGGGGAGAAGGTTTAAGAGGGTGAATTTTACAAGCCAACATCAGGTGACTCATCTCGGGGGTCCCATTTGCTCCAGAGGGAGCTTGCAGCCAGGAATGTGGATGGTAAAAACTGCCGTGCAGCTTAACAGCCATGGCTCCCTTGAAAAAAAGGAAAAGAAGAGTTGTAAAGGGGCTTGTAAAACACTAGTTTTAGTGGCAGGAACTCCAGCCCCGCTGCCCCCCCTCGGGGCAGCCCCAGCTGGGCAGAGCAGCTCTGATTTAAAATGCTTTGTAGCCTGAAACCTCCCCGGAGCCACCAGTTTGGTGTTTGTTGCTGGTGAGGGTGGTGGTGCCAGTTCACCTGCTGTGCTGGAGTTGTCCGTGTCGTATAGAACAGCCAGGAAGAGCAAGGGATAACTGTCAGCTTCCTGGGTCGAGCCTTTTGGTAGGGCTGGCTTTGTTATGAGATGGATCTCTGAAGCATTTTTCTCATTCTGGCCGCATTCTCCCGAGTTAGTGCCGTACCAGGAATTTTCTGGCTATTGTGTGGTTCTGACACGGAATTTTGCTCCGTGTGGAGTAGAAGTTGCTGGAGGTGTTACTGGGTGGCAAAAAGCTGACATAGCCTCCTCTGAGTTCTGCCACCTTTTAAAGTGATCCGTTTCACTTTGCTGCACAGGAGGATAATGTAACTTGAAGGAGCTTTGCTTTAAGTGCCAGTAGCAAGAGACTTACAGGGACCTGGACGTAGGAATTGTGCCTACAGTGAGGCAAAGGTAGGTAAGGAAAGGTAAAGATGCAGCTGCTACTGTGTGCACTCACAGACAAATATGAATGATCTGCCCAGCAAAACTGGGAGGATAAACTGCTTGGAAAAGCTGCTAAATGTGGGTATGGATTTACAACTCTACATCTGTTCCCCGTCCTGTGGCCACACTGCCAGCACAGCGTGACGCACTGCACTGAGGATGCTGGTGACTGAAATCACCCCCCCGGGCTGGACCAGCTTTGGGGGCAGTTGTAACTCATCCTTCAAGCACAGCCCTTTCCTGACACGGCAGGGTGTGCACATCCTCAGGGCTTCCCCCTGCTAAGAGGGCTCCTCAGCCCCGGATTTCTGCAGCAGCCCCCTCCCGTCCCCTCCGCGGGGCTGGCTCGGGGTCACTTTGATCTGAGCCCCACTTCCCTGGCCAGCGGTCTTCGCTCAGTCTGAAAGCTTTAGAATAAAATCCTTTTGTAGTGGCTCCTTTCCATGGCCACAGGCAGCACCTAAAAGGGAGGGGAGGAAACGGGAGGTGTCGGAGCAGAGGTCAGAGTTCCCAATTCATCCCCTTTTCGGGGTTTCGGCACCACCCGGTGAGTAAAGCAATGAGGGAGGTAGGAGGGAAGTGTTCAATTTGAGCAAGCTGAAATGACCATAATGAACTCTGCGTGCGTGTCCTCGCTGTCTGTGGGTCCCACCAGGCGGGTCCCTTCCTTCTCCACTCACCTGCTGGGTGCAGCCGTGGTGTAAAGGGGGTTTTGGTCAGGAATTCTGGAAGAGTGGCTCTTGGGACCTTCCAAGAGATTTCCACATGCTGTGGTGGTGAAGGGAGGTTCACTTGATTAAAGACTGAGTGTAAACCATCACACAACCATCTAGTCAATGAGTTCAGTCAGTTCTCTGTTGTCTGCTTGTTTTCATTTGACATTATAGAAGGCTTTCAGGAAAGTGAGTTCATTGACTTTAAAATGTGATAGTCTTAAAATGTCGATAATCTCTAAGCTTTCTGAAATAATGCTGTGCTAAAGACACTTGCAGGGGTTTTGGCACAGCTTGTGGGAAGTCTCTCAACCTTTTCAAGGAGTTTCAAGGAGTTTCCTTTGCTTTGTTCAGGGCTCTTTGGCAGAGGACAGCGTTTCTAACTGCAGGGGACTTTTCGGTTTGCAAGGACGTGATGCACAGCGACACTGAGGTGTGCTGAGAAACCTCACCATGGAGGTTTGCTTCCCCTGTCCCACTCGCTAATCACCACGGACAATCCTACCTCAATGATAATGCCTTGAAGATGAGGCAAAAGAGAGATTATAGGTCTGGTTTTCTGATCAAGGTTTACAGAAGAGGCTTGTAGCTGTCTCTCTTCCAAGGGCAGAGCTCAGTTTGCAAAGGCCCAGCCCGGTGCTGGTGTTCCCCATCCCACCCAGCTGCCTGGGGGCTGTTCCAGGGACCTGCCAAAGCCACAGGGATTGTACATGTGCACTGCTCCGGGAGCGAGGCAGGGCTGTAGGATTACTTTATTTCTGGAGATCAGTTGTATAACAATCAGGGAAGTTATTAGCATTAACTGTAGCAATTATATACTTCAGAACTTAAAATTGCACAACAAACCTCGCTGATTTCAAATCAGAGCTGCTTTTCCTTCGTATGTTGCATTGCAGCTGTGAGCTCCACTCGCCTGAGCACCAGAGGTCTTGTCCCCTTGCCCTTCCAGGTGTTGGTAACAGATGAGGTCTGAAGCTGTTTGAGACCTGAAGTGGCTTTCTCTTCTGACATCCTGCAGTCATGGGTGACCATCTGGCCCGTGCTTCTTTCCCCCGTGGCCTGTCTCTTGTGCCTGGCCCTGGGGGACTCTGCAGTTTGGGTGACAGCTGATGTTGTACCTCTCTCTAGGTGTCTCTTCTGTGTTTCCATCCGTGATAGCATTGGACTCCAGTGGTTTAGCTGTAGCTGAAGATGTACAGTTTTTAGAACAAGGTGCTGTTGCCCACAGAGAAGACCCTGGATGAGGCAGCACCTGCTTGACTCTGTGTGAGCAGTTACTTGATCTGCCAGGACAGCCCCGCTTACAGCTTGTGAACAGGCACTTTCCTTGTCTGAAATATTACTTTTTCCCCCCCCGTTTCCTGCCCTTCTTGCCTCATCTCCAGCAGCACAGGCTGGGTCAGGCTCCCTGTGGGTTTCCGATAAATGGGGTGAGGAGAGCTGAGGTTGGGTCATGGCAGGGCCAGATAAGCAGGGACAAAGCCATCTGCTGTCCCCAGGCACACAGTGCCAGCAGGGTGCCAGGCTGGTCTTTATGCTCAGGGGGAAACTTCAAAGTTGCCATTGATGGGATTGGGGAGAGGATCAGGCCCTGCAGGTCTCTGGAAGCTGCCTCCATTCAAACCTCCTCCTTATCTCTCTCCCTTTGCTCTGATAGTGGCAGTTTTATGTTCTCTAAGCTGCCTTGCAACTCCTTGCATTGCTCAAGTTCTTTCTTTGGTGTACCTTGGGGATGTCCCCACCTCTCCTGCTGTCTCCTCTAAGCCTGTGGCTCACAATTGCTTTTTAATTAAAAATCCTCTGCTGATGTCAGAACTTCTCTCTTCCCTCTTCCCTGATCTGATGCGCTGTGCAGGAGCCCGAGTTGCTCTAAAATAGGAAAAGCTGGGAATGATTCTCATCAGGTTTAGGTCTGGCTCTAATGAAATAACTAATGAGCAACTGGTGCATCAGAGAGACTAATTGCACTTTTAATGGCAAACTTAGTTCAGCTGTTGATGTGTTCCCAGCCCAGTGGTGGCTCCCGCATGCAGTGGGGAGGGATAACAGCAGCATTACAAATGTGGCACAGCTGATCCTAATTTATAGTCCCCTCTTACTAAACTTGAATCGACAGTTGCCCATCAGTGTGAACTTTGAGTTCAAAATGGTTTTCCCATCTGTGGCAAGAATTTAAAGTATGAAAGCACTTTATTTTTTTTTTGTTATTTATTCCCCTTTTTGTAACCTTGCCTCGCTTCTCCTCCCCGCACACCTCAGGGTTGTGGATTGTGCAGCAGAAATTTCCACACAACCTGTTGCACCGGTTCCTGTGAAGGGTTCGAGCTGAAGAGTTGGGTCAGTTTTATCTGGTCTGCTCTCCCTCCTCGCTCCCTGCGTGTTCCAACGAGCCTTGTCCTGACCTCTCTGCACGGGGGGACCTCCCTCAGTGGGCGTCAGGGTTACCTGGATGGTTTCAGCTGCCCTTTTCTTTGGCTTTGTGCTTGCCCTTCTGCTATTTTCATATCTCTCGAGGAGTTAATTTAACAGTGTTCTTGGTTCAGGACAATTTGCATTGCATAATTGCCTGCAAATAACGCAGCACATGGCTGTGGGGAAGAATGCTGTGAAATCTCCGCTTCCTTTGCACTGAGATTCCTCCGGAGTTTGGGGCATCTGGAAAATCACACGCTCTGGGGTGGCTCTGTCTTGCCTCAGTCCTTGCAAGGATGTGGATGGAATAAGCAGGAAGGAGATTGTGTGTCTTGAGATCATGTACCTGGTACAACATTAAAGCTGTCTTCAGCCGGGACAGGCGAGGGCAGTTTGCTTGCCTGGGGTTAACTGTGCCTTTAAAAGGAAAACTGCCTGTAACAGAGTTCCTTTCTATCAGCAATTCAAGTGACAGAACAGTGGCTCCACAAAACAAAAAACTTGCCAATTTTCAGGGCTATTTGCAGGTTTCCTTCAGAGTGGGTCAGATTCATTTGTGCATTAAATGGGAAAGAAAGAATTGCCCCTAACAGCTTGGGGCTTTGTCTGATCCCGCTCAGGAGGTGCTCTGTTAAAGTTGCAGAGCTGTTTTCTCTGGCAGCGTGTCCATGGAGCTGACAAAGCCACCCGCGCCACAAAAGCAAGGCAGAAAAGTGCTTGCAGCCAGGTCCCTGGCCAGCTGACAGCGGGGACCGTCCCTTTTGGGCCCTGTATTGCAGCATCGCCAGCAAAAGGGACTTGGCTGCTGGACTGCTAAGCTCGAAAATGTAGCTTGAAAGGACTATGCTTGTAAAATGAATAGGTTGACAAGAAACAGATTGCAGGGAGTTGGGCAGAAGAACTGCCAGTCTGGGTCCATAGGAATGGCTGAATGGTCCGGGTCAGGATGCCTGGGTGTCAGCAGGGCTGTGAGTGGCAGAGGAGCTGGTGGCCCTGGAGCTTGAGCTGTTCTCCATCGCAGCGCGGCTTCTCCTCTGCCTTCCCTTCTGCATCTGGCAACCGGGTCTTTGTGTCTGGGTCCCTTTGCCAGCACTCGTTGCTTATCTAAAATACAGAAGGGATGCTGCTTAGAGCAGTCCAAATTCTATGCTGGGTTGTTGTTGTGGGATTTCTGAGCTTTTTCTCGTTCCTTTTTCCATCCAAGCTCTAAATTGGTGCAAACAAAAAAGTGTATATATTGATTCGTATTAGCAGGCGTACACCCTATATTTTTTGGAATTGCTGTGATACATGTCTGCTTCGTGCCACGCTTTTCTGGCTACAGTTAAATGTTATTTTTGTACTTTCAACAGGGCCAGTACTGCGACATCTGCTCCTCTGCAAACAGCAACAAGGCCCACCCCATCACAAATGCCATCGACGGGACGGAGCGCTGGTGGCAGAGCCCCCCGCTCTCCCGGGGGCTGGAGTTCAACCAGGTCAACGTCACTTTGGACCTCGGACAGGTAACGCGAGTCCTTCTTGGTTGCATTGTAGATTGTGCTGGCAAGGACCTGCCCCTCTGCTTCTGAAGTCCTTCGGTGGTCCTTGCTGGCAGGGTGAGACAAAACCCGCTCGTTTAATGACAGGGCAGGAGGGTTTGGTTAAAATATGGAAGGGAAAACCACGTGTGTGTCTGTTGGTGGTATTAATTGCAGTCTTTGCTGTTTGCTGTTACTGTTTAGGCTTTCCCTTAACATTGACTCAGTCATGGAAATTCTCTTAGACTTTCCTCAGTTTTAAGGAAACGAGGAGCAAAGACGTCCTGGCTGAAGCTGTGGGGGCAGGAAGGGGGCTATTTGCTGTTGCTATTTAGGCTTTCCCTTGCCGTTGAGTCAGTCATGGAAGTTCTCTTAGACTTTCCTCAGTTTTAAGGAAACGAGGAGCAAAGATGTCCTGGCTGAAGCTGTGGGGGCAGGAAGGTGTCACAAGCCTGAAGCTGCGGGATGTGGGTCTGCATTCTGGGATGGGGCTATTGCTCTGACTGTTGGATGGGGGATCTCCTCAGTTTCAGGGCAGGGTAGGGGGGGTGTGAGACACCCCTTCCTCTCCAGTGCCCTGCACCCTCCTCTCTGGCAGCCATTTGCTCTCACAAATCAGGATTTGGGGCATTTGCTGTGTATTCTCTGACAGTTTAGCAGTTAGGTACTGAAGTGCCCCATGAACAGATAGGGCTGGGCTTTCACCTCTTCTGCTGCCCTTGCCCGACCTCTGCTACCAGCCCTGCAGCACCAAAGGCCACGTTTGGGTGCTCCTTGGCTGGAGGTCTGTGAGATGGGCCAGTGGTGCTGCTGTGAACAGCTAAACTCTTGCCAGAAAACGTGGCTGCTGTGATTGCTCAGGCAGCCTTTCAGGGACTGAGTTCACTGCTCCTTTAGGTGGAATTTTGTGCTGATTGCAGTGATTTCAAGCCTTGTTGTGCCACCGAAGCTTTGCACTGACCTTGCAGGTGGCTTTTTCACCTTCTCTGGTGCAGCAAAGGCTCATTTGTCACCACTGTTTGTAAAGCATCTGACTGCAAATTTACAGCTATGGATAGCTGGGATGTATTGATTGTGATGCCCTTCTGTTAGATGCTCCAAACATGCATTTTAACCCCCAGCATTGTCTCTGATCTGCTCCCTGCACTTGCCTGGAGCCTCTGAAACAGCTGGCACTCAATTCATGGAGGGTATCTAAAGCTGTGCTATACACAGCACCAGCAAAATATCTCCTGATGCCCGGGGCACATCATGCATGGCACAATAGCTGTGTGGGCAAAGCCTCCCAGGGCTGCACACAATGTGCTGATCCCCTTAGCCAACGTAGGTGGCATCTGCTGTGTCCCTTAGAAACCTCCCAGCTGGCAGAGGGGTGCTGGGGGGGTGGATGGCTTGGACTCCCTCCCTCCCTCCTCCCACCAAGGGCCAGCTTTCTGGTGGCTCGCCGATTCTCTAGAAAGGGATTTTCAAAGAGCAGCTTTTCTATGGAGCTTCTCCTCCTCTTTGTCATTCTCTGCGGTGACTTTCTGGCCTCAGGCCAGAGCCCCCCCAGCTGTGCTGTGTGCTTGCAAGCTGCTGCCTTTGGCTCACCTGGGCATTTGCAGCCTCCAGGGCTGTGGTGCTGGGAGCCAGAGCCTGGGATAATTTTTGGGGGGGGGACGACACTGCGGCACTGCTTAAACTACTATTAAAACTCTTTCCTGCCCTCCTCTCCCCAGCCTCTGGATTTATTTGCTCTTGGTACCCCAGGGGTAGGATGGCACCAAGGTTGGGGCTGGTTGCAGTTGGTTCACCTGGTGGGGAGTTTCTCTGGGCTCTGGACCCTCCACTTCCCTCCCCACTTTGCAAATAAAACGGTTGCCCAGCTACTCTCCTCAGCAGCACAGACCCAAAGCTTCAGCCCATTTTTAGTGGCTTCCTCTTTATATGTGCCCTTATTGTATGTAATTGCTGAAATAACCTGGTTACGCTCCTGGGGAGAGTCAGTTCTTTGCTTTTTCCCTCCTTTGTTTGGGAGGTCGGGCGATAGGAACAAGATGAAATGTTACAGAATCGCTAATTTCCTCCTTTTGAAGGGGAGGCTGGTTGAAAGGATGGCAGATAAAAAGAGGAGTTCTTGGGACCCAGCAGGGTTCTGCAGGGCGAGTGCGGGCTCGGGCGGACTTACCTGGGAGCCAGGCTTTGCAAATTCCTTGGATACCTGTGAAACAGCACAGGGAACACCCCCAAAGGCATGTCTGAGAGCAGGGCTTTTTTTTGGCTGCCGAACAAGGCAAAACTCCTTGCTCTGTGTAACCCACTAGGGAGCTCTCGGATCAATGAAGATTTAATTTAAGGGACTGACGGCCACTAAAAGCTATTGTCCCTTTGGGGGATCATGAGGACGGGTGCTGATGGCATGGTGCTTCAGTGGGGGCACGGCAGGGGCTGGCACAGGAGGTTGTGGTGTCATCCCCCCCCTTTGCTGCTGTGCTTCCCTGCTGTCTTCCATCCCTCTCCAGGACTAAGTACTTAATTATCAGCTAGAATCAGGTTTCTCCAGCATTTGGCAAGGCTGTGGCAACTGGGAGAGGGGCAGTTAATTAAGCAGCCCGTTGGTCTTTGCTTTCGCTGGCTGGGAGCTTGCTCTCCTCACAGGGATGTTAAAATCCTTGGGGAAGGAGAGAGGGAGGAATATTCACAGCCAGCAAATAAGTTGCAGAACGGCTCAGGCTGGCCACCCAGTTGGTGTGAGTGTATTAAACACTCACATCATGTCATCTTAGTGCCAGCAGTGGCCTAATCTTAACGGCTTCATCAGCAAAGGCAGATCAGAGCTCCCACCACAGCATGGGGAGAGATTGGGTCTGATTATCTGCTGGGGGGGTCGGATCTGAATCGCTCCTGCTGCTGCTGTGTCTGTTCCTGTCTCCTTGGGGAGGAGTAATTTTTCTTTTCAGAATTGATGGGAGGAAAAAGCTGGAAGAGGAGGAAAAGTCACTTGAGGGTTCCCATGTCAGACCCGGGTCTGAGCGGCAGAAATGTGGCAAACAGCTCCAAGGAGGAAAGTTAAATGAATTTTAGTAGCTGCTGGGGAGGGGAGGATGAAGAGGGAAGGTTGCTGGAGGCTTTTTTCTTGCTTTTAATCATGACCTTGTGCTTAAAGCTTTAGTAAATTTAGGGTGAATGGCTGGGCCACTGCGTGGATTTGCTGCAAAATACATCATTGTGGCACCATGACAAAGCACGGTTCAGGTTTTGCAGGGTGGAAGAATTGAAGGGCACTGGGAGGAAACTGTTGTGTCTTGTGGTGCTGCTGGACAATCTGGGCTCGTCCCCAGAACTGGCCATGGGGCCTGGCTTAGAGGGCAGAGGCCCGTGCTGTGATGGAGGCTCCTCAGCTCACCCCACTGCTGCTGAGCTCCGAGCTCTTCCCTCTCCTGCCCTGAGCCTCCAGAGCAGCTGGAAATGGGAAAGTGCCTCTGCTGCAACGGGGCTGCTTGGGGAGCAGAGGGACAGGACACCGTGACTCACTGCCACCATGGGAATTGTCCCCTGTGATCCTGCTGTGATTAAGTGCCACAGTGGGCGGAGGGGAGGAAAGGGTGTGATGGAGGATTCTTTTTCTCTTTTTTTTTTTCTTTTTTTTTTTTTTTTTTTTTTTTTTTTAGAGGGGGTAAAAAAAAAAAAAAAAAAAAAAAAAAAAAAAAAAAAAAGTTCTAGGAAAAATATTAAACCC
>NW_015090780.1:3732027-3758281 GCF_001431845.1 Calidris pugnax
ATGGAGGATTTTTTTTTTTTTTTTTTTTTTTTTTTTTTTTTTTTTTTTTTTTCTTTTCCAAGGAGGTCGTTTGAGTCAGAGCTGACAAAAATCAGGAGGGTTAAAGAAACATGAATGGCTGGCTCCCTGCCAGGGCCTGACATCTTCCTTGCGTGAAGGTGAACCCAGGCCAGCCCTTCCCAGGGCTGTTTATGGAGAGTTGGTGCTTTATGATAAACTCTGTGGAGAGGAATGCTCGCAGTCATGCAAGAGCAGGAGCTTCGTGCCAGTGCTTGCTCGAGGTTAATTACTGCAGCGAGAAGGTGGCTGGATAGCATCCCCTGTCTCTCCCCCCTCCATCTCCAGTGTCTGCTGGCCCTGGTGACACCAGAGAACAGCAGAATTTCAGACTGAAGCTTTGCAGGGAGTTTTGATTTACACCCCAAAGGTATTTAATTGAGCAGCACTGCACAGCGAGCATGCAGCCTGCCCTGCACACCCGTCACCAGCAAAAACACCCACATCCATCCACCTCTGCCAGCGAGGAGGGATGAGGAACCCCCTCCTTTGGAGAGAGCTCTGGGCTCTCACTGCTTAAAATGCAGGTCCCTTTAGGGTTAAAAAAAAAAATATGTATAAAAAAAAAAAAGTTGTATTCATTGGTAACTCATGAAGACAGAAAGGAAATGAAAAGGATTGTGAGCTGAGCTCCAAGGCCAGTCTGAAGGTGTGTTTTGTAGTCACTGTAAGATGTGCCCAGGCAAGGGAGTAGATGGATGGATAGCTTTCCAGGTGCTTTGAGAAGTACCTCTTGAATTTTCTAGTAATTGCCGTTGGATCTGCCAGAGTTACCATTTTTTCTGGCCTCTGTTGAACTGATTAACTTGTGCTTGCCAGGCTCTTCTAGCTCCAAAGTAAAGGTGTTCATTGGCACAACACACACTGGATGCTTCAGCCCTTGGCCAACTGGCTGCTGGTCCTTCAGTGTGGAACTTCTCTCAGAAGGAGGTGGGTGTTTTTCCTGTGGTACGTTTCCAGGGCGTAAATCTGCTTCCTTTCCCTCTTCCACTGCAAATGTGGCCTCTTGGAAGTGGCTTTGCACAGCAGTTAGACATGCAGGACGCTTGCAGGTTCTGGGTATGTGGCTGAATGCCTGGCTTGCACAAACAAGTCAATCCTCTCTGTGCAAACTGATTTCTTGGTAATGAATATTAAATTCCTACTCGTCGTTGGCAGATGTGGGCTGGGTTCTGTAGGTGGAAATGCCACCTGGAGATCTTCAGGAGCCCCCTTTGAAAGGCAGCGGGAAGGAAAGTCTTATAAACCAGTGAGCTGAGACTTAGCTCCCTGTCCCCAGCAAAAGCCTTAAGCACACAGATGAATCTGTTTATTCCCTGGCTTAATTAACTTAAAAAAACCTTCCTGATGAGAAAACTCACAAAATCCCAAGAGAAATCCTGGTTATTCTTGACTGGAGCTGTTTTCCTGGTGGCTGCTTTCCCTAAGCCTGGGGTGGGATCTGGGTGGTGGTCATCCAAGACGAATTTTCAGCTGAAAACCTCTCCCTTCTTTCACCACCACCTTTTTACACCTTCGTTTCAGTTGTGAGAGTTCTTACCTGCCTCTGAGTGATGTAGCTGCTGCCTACGTTGACCTCTGAGGCATCATGTTCATTCTTGCTGTACACGGGGGCAGGCTTGAAACGAGTCTCTTCCTTTCCTTCCCCTTGGGGATGTTTTCTGCATCCTTTTCCCCAGCACACATCACTGGGAACAGCACAGCTTTCATTTCTCTTGGGGCCGCAGGCTGCCTTATCTGCCTGGCATGTGTTTTTCACAGAGCATTGCAAGAATGGGTGAAGATTTAAAGGGGGTTTTTTGTACATAGTTTTTACCTTTTTTATAATTTCTCTTCCTGTAAGGTCTGCTTGGTCTTAGCTGTGCTGGGGCACCACTGTGGGAAAGGGGTAGGAGGGCTTAGTGACGTTTATTGTGAGCTTTTGCACCTTAAGTAGAGGGCTGGGGCGTAAAATCTCTAACAAAGACATTCTTTCTCCAAATTGTTCACTGGCTCTTGGAGGAAAAGCAGTATTAAAAATAAAGCACGTTAAGCAGGCTGAGAAGAAATCCTTTTTGCTTTCAACAGCTGAGCCAACAGTCTCTTCTCCTGCGTAGAGTCCTCTGCAGTTGCCTTAAAATCCTCCAAAAGTAGATCAAGATCTCTATTTGTTCCTGTATTTTAACATAATTCCTGTAGAACAGAAGCGGGGTGCATATTTGTAATGCTTTTCTGGGACAAGCAGAAAAGGTGTGAGTGTAAGAGCGGGCGCAGCGCTGGGAGCTGGCGCTGAGCCCAGGTGTGTGGATCTTCTCTCTCCCTCCGATGATATATTTTCCCCTTTATTGTTTGAAATAACTTAGCTTGTGAAGGCTGTTCTGTTTTCTTCGAAGTTGCAGTTCCCCTGACCCGGACCAACAGCTTGGTTTTTTTTTTGTGCTGATAAGGGAAGATTTTTGCCTTCACTTGGCCTTTCTCAACCTTTCTGTGCTTTCTGCCAGCTCCCACCAAATTCCTGGCTCCGGCGGCTGCGCGGGAGCCTCTCAGGTGAGTGGGAAGGGAGTTGCCTGGTTGTTAATCAAGGGGAGATCTGTCTCCTCCGGCAGCAAGAGCAGACCCATCCTCTCCTTTTCAAACGGCCTTGCCAAGTTGGGTGCCAAGTTCCCCTCTCCCGGATCCAGAGCAGCCAAGGCTGAGCTGTCTTTCCTCTTTGTTAGGGCTGGTGGTGGTTGCTGGAAGGGAGAAGTTGTGCCTTGTATCACTTTAGGTAAATCATGGATGACATGTGAATTTTAATTGTGTGTTACGTTTACTTATGTCATGAGCCAGTGCTGCTTAAAATCAGTTTTCTAGGGCTGCAAGGAGTAGATGGTATTTCGTTTGCAGGATTTGATTCCCCGAAGGCCTGCCGTGCCTCATGTCTCCCAGGCTGTGAGCGTGGAGATGAGCAGGCTCCTGGGGGAGCAGGACACTCTGGGCACATCACTCGGCGTCGTGGCACCTTCGTGGCCCCCAAGGAGGGTGTTTCTGCCCATCCTTTGTTGCTTGTACAAGTGACCCTTGTGCTTCCACAACTTAATCTTCCCAGAGGCTGTGCTTGCTCTGCCCAGACCTGAACCAGCTTCGGAGGAGTTGGTGTTAAAATAAGCCTCAACACCCCCCCCCAGAACAGCTCCAGGTAACGACTGATGAAAGGATAATTACTCTGTTTCTAAAACGCGTGTGCAAGATTTCCACTGTAATTTCTCCTTCAATATTGTTGCCTATTTTTAATTTTGGCGTGATGAGAAATGAGGAGGCTGACGGTGAGGTCTCCTGCCACGGAGCTCCCTCTCCCTGCCGGGCTGCCAGCTCCTGCTCCACTCCCTGGGATTCTTCAAAGATAAGGAGAAAGAAAGCCTTGGGGCAAGCAGGAGCTGGGGAGAGGTCAGGCGAGCTGTGAGCTGGTGTATGGGGGTTTTAATTGGTCACGAATAGCTGGAAGGCAAACCTTGTCATTTCTTGCTGTTCTCCTGGAAAGTGTCTGCTTGGCTGGGCTGCCTTGAATTGGGTGGGAATGTCTGCAGAGCTCCAGGGGTCAGCCCTCTCTGGCTGCTCGTGGGTGTACCAGGCAAGTTAAAACAGACCAGAACCATCCAGGTCAAGCCTCTGTTTACAGGAGAATTGTGTTTTCCCCCTCAGACAGATGCTCCAGGGAGCATTTTGTGAAGGTCAGTACACCCAGCGGAACCAGAGAGGTTCACGGCTCTGACACCTGAGTAGGTGGGTTAGTGTCCTCTGCACTTTGGCTTGTCCCATCTCCAAAATAGGAATTTTGCATCTATCCACATCACTCTGTGTGCACAGCCCCGTACCAAGCTGAAGCCTGCCCAGCACATGACCAACAAGCACAAAGTTGCTTGCAGAAGACAATGATTTCAGTCAAGGCCCAAGAAGACCACTTGGCTTTGTCGCTGTGCAGCCCTTCTCTTCTGTCCCTTGTCTTCCTGCAGCAGGTGATGGCCTCCCTCCCTGCTGCGAGGGGTGCTTGGCTGTCCCCAAACTTGTACCCCAAACGCACACCCCAGTGCACGCTGCTGAAGGTGAGGGCTATGAGCGTGGAGGTGTCACCAGCCCTGCTCTTGGTGTGACCCAGCCTTGGGCTTGGAGACACGTTCATCCTGTGGCATTGCACAGTTGGTTTAGCTCTTGACGCCCATCCTGATCCATGAAAAGGGTGAGCAGCCCCTCAAGTGGGCTGTTCCTGCTTCCCAGGGCAGGTTGCTGGGAGCCGTCCTTGCCCTCTGCAGCTTCAGCACAGCTATGTCCTGGCTCGCATCCCCCGGGCTGGCAGGGAGGATGCTAAACACACTTCTGATCATCTGCCTCGTCAGCTTCTCTGCTCTTTCAAGCCTGTTCTAGCCCCCCTGCACCTTTCTTTTGATGCTTTCCCAAGCCTGGCTCAGCCCTGCTTTCATCTCTGCCTTATCCTTTTATTAGAGTCGTAAACGTGGGCCTCGGGGCTGTGCCCAGCCTTGATCCTCAGCCGTTTCCTGTTTTCTGGATTCAGTGCTCTTCAAATTCCAGACCTCCCCTCCTATGTGTGATGCCAAGCAGCGCAATAAATACTACCTTGCTTCCCATTTGATATAAAATAAAAGAGTACAAAGACACCAGGTGAGAGACTTGTGCCTTGTGTGATGGGACAGAAGAGTCTAAATGGCTTATGAATAGACTTAGGATCAATGGCAGCTAATTAGGGAAATGAGGCTTATTAACACAGTCCTGGTAACTGAGTTTTTGCTTCTGGAGGCATGCTCAGGGGATGGTTAGAGAGGAGAGATTGGGACAGGGCTTTGTCATCTGGGAGATCCAGGGAGGAGGATAAGCTCTTGAGAGTGGGACTTGGATGACTCTGCACAAGGTGAGGGTGGCATATGGCACAGTGGTTTGGTCACCAGAGACTCTGACTCTGACAACGATGGGAGGAATGATGTTATTTTGTCTCCATAGAAGGTTATGTTCTCTAGGTGGACTGGGTATCAACTGCCTGCCAGCACGGTGGTACCACCAATAGATGCCAGGTGACCCGGGAGCAGCAGGGATGGGGACACGCTCCTTCCTGACAGGTCAGCTCAGGGGTGACAGCCTCTGGCAGTGAGGACAAGCAGGTAATGGGGGCCAGCAATTGCTGCTGCAGCATGACTTGCTGGGGCTTGTCGGTCAGAGCTCCTGGAGGACGGTGTTAGGATGGTAGTTTGACTGTCTTGTCCTTCCCTCCGTCAAGTAGCAAAATGTTCGTGGGAGACTTGTGTCTCCTGGATGTGGTGGGAAGTGTCATCCTTCTTATTCCTCGCCACATCTACCTTGAGGAGCTGTGACTCTGCCAGCAGGGTTAAATTAGCTCCTGTTGCAAGGGTATGTGTGTGTCTGTTGCATGGTGTATGTGGTTATCTGGAAGTTAGAACGGTTTCCCTACGAATAAGTTGCCTTTATCCCAGAAGGTTTGCCTGTCACTGATGGATTTTTACCATTGTACCTGCATAAGCTGAAAACCACACCTGGATGGAGCAGATTCACTGGCAAAGCCTGTGTGTGTAACTCTCCCGTAGTTGATGTGCTCTGCCTGAAGGTAATTCCATGTCTTCTGCTTGGCATCCTGAGCCTTTTCAGTGGTTGTTTGCATAACCCCTGCAGTGACAAGCAAACAGCCAGACCCTGAGAATTGCCCCAATTTTTCACACGTGCGTTTAGTTGATCTTTCCCATTTCTTTCTCCTCTGCTGTGATCCAGAGCTGTCCCTCACACCGCCCAGCTGAGCTCTAGTTATGGGTTCCTGCAGGTTCCTGTCCCTGTGGAGCAGAGCATGCCCTGTGACCACAGCCCAGCTGGCACATTGCTGTAGGCATCTCTTGGATCTAGTTAAATGCACATGATGCCAGGCCCTGATGGGAAGGGGAAAAGAATGGCTTTCTGGTATTTGCACATAGTTGCAAACTGTAAACACAGACTCATGACTGCAAACAGAAATCTCTATCACTGGCTTCATCATGACTTCACTGTTGTTGTCCTGGCTGTTTGCTAAAGCTGTTGCTTAATCCTTTTCCAGGCTTTTGCAAAGTCTGCATCTACTCAGCCTTAGCGGGCACAAAGATTTTTGGCTGGACTCCAGGATGGGGTTTTGGGGTTGTTTTTTTTTTCTTTCTTTACCAGTCATTGCTTTCTGCCTTGGAGTAAGCTTACTTCATGTCTCTATGAGTGGGGCTGTCAGTACATTCTTGGGGGATCATGACTCCAGGACCCATGTTCTTGTGAGCCTTGTATGTCTGAAGAGCAGGAGAACTGCCACGCACACGCCGTAGCGGCCGATCCCTGCTGGTGTTAGCAGTGAAATTGGGAATGTTAATCCTGCCCTGTGCCTGGTATTTGCTGCTGTGGGGTCAGCTCACCCGGCTCCCAACGGCACTGTCATGGTGGGGAAACCTGCTGACGAATGCTAACGTAGTGAGTGGCTAGAACGCAGATTTTTAGAAGAACAAAACCTGCTTGCACGTGTTGGGTTTGGCTTTGTTGAAATCTGCTAACAACTAGAGCTTTAACCCCAGTGTTGTCAAGGCTGGCAGGAACCGTGCGGAAGAATTGCAGAAAAGCGACGTTGCTGGAACCCCTGGGAGTTTGGTTGGGTCGGGTTTGGTGCAGGGACACAACACATGGTGCAAGGAGGAGAATTTTCTTGTTGGAGCCAGTCCTTCTCTGTACATGTGGGGCCTGGAGCTGCTGCCTGGCCATGGTCCAGAACCTTCCAAAACCACACCTTGGCCCTGGGAATGGACAAGGTGGAAGTAAGAAAGATGGGGAATGGAGAGAGAAAGGAAATTGACTTTGCCACCTCCTAAAAAGCTGGGCTCAGAAGCAGACAGAAATAAGGTATCAGAGCTGGAGCATCCATATCATCTTCCAAATCCAATAGAGGAAGGATTTAGGGAGACTGCTCTCGAGTACCAGAGAGCTTGGGACTCCTCTGAGGTTTGTGTGAGTCATTCATCTTTGGTATTTGGTCACCTACAATGAAAAGCCTTTCAGTGGCTTTGGTGGCAAGCTGAGACCTTGCACCCTGTGCCAATTTTTAGCTAATTCATCCTCTTCCGTTTCCGTCCCCTCCTCGCCCTTCCCATGCGCGCAGGTTTACGACAGGATATCCACTCCATTCAAGGGAATGAGGGAAATATTTGCTTGGAGCGTGGCCAGTTGCCAAGGTTGCTTTGTTCTCCTTGTCACTGAAAGGGCAGCCCAAGGAAACCCTTGGAGCTGAAGTTGGCATGCGACTTGGAGTGGATTTCCTGCAGCTCTGGAAGTGAAATGCATGACATCGGGATTTATTTTATTATTTTTTTTTAATCCCATAAATGCAAGGGAAGAGAAGACTTGGGTGGGCTACAGACTGGGTCTGAAATCCTCTCTTTGATGGGAAGTTGTTGTGTCACAGCCATACAAGTTGTGCCTTGTCAAGGTTAAAATCAGTCTTGGGGTTTTTTTTAGGTGAGTTAAGAGCTGAGCTTGCAGCAGGCTTGGGTGTTCTGGAAGAATTCAGTTGTGTGGTTAAGATGATGATTGTGCCTGCACCATCCAGCGTGTTGTGGCTGGAGGCTCTTCTTGGTGACACCCAAGCCCTGCCGTGATTGCAGAAGGCCTTTTTTGTAATTAAAAGCTGAGCTTGCAGCAGTCTTGGGTTTTCTAGAAGAATTCAGTTGTGTGGTTGATGATTGTGCCTGCACCATCCAGCGTGTTGTGGCTGGAGGCTCTTCTTGGTGACACCCAAGCCCTGCCGTGATTGCAGAAGGCCTTTTTTGAAATAAATTCAGAGCTGTAATGATGGTGGTAAGAAAAGCAGTGAATTGCAGTGTAAATAAATTCAGAGCTGTGGTGGTGGTAAGAAAAGCAGTGAATTGCAGTGTCTGGGTTCTAACTCCTTGGTATGGCCAAAGCGATGATGTCCAGGGCCGTGGGGTGATGGGGTTATGGGCTGTATGGAGAGGGTGAGACGGCTCTTCTTGGGGGCCTGGTGCTCTAACACCTTGCTCTGCTCACCCTGCCCTGCCAGGCACAAGATTTGACTTGTGTTTGTCATAGTCAATCAGGTGGCATTTATTTCTGTACATCCTGTGTTGTGGTGGGATCGTTGCATCACTGCCCCAGGCCCCTGGAAAGCTGCGGGAACTTCACAGACACGTAACGCACTGTTGGCCACAGAAAGAGCAGAAGCTGTTTCAAGTCCCCTCTAGTGCCTAAAGCACAAAATCCTATTTGTATCCTATGGAAGGGGACTCGTTTCTTTTTTCAGTCTTATGATTTGGCCAAGGACTTCCTCAATAAACTTAGCAAATCAGCAAGTCTTTTTCAGTACTGAAAAGGGTCTTACTGTAGCTCTTTTATAGTTTTTTTTTAATTATTATTTTTAGTTCTGCAGGGTCTGGAATATCTGGTGATGGAGCAGGTCCCGGATTTGTACAGCTCCCAGCACACACTGGAGAGCCCACCCCAACAAGCTTGGGGTCCCAGCTGACATCCCTGTGCTTGTAAAAATCTAGGTGTAAGCCATCCTGCAAGGTCTCTGAAGCAGAGACAAGTGTTCTTTTGTCTGGTTTCTCCATTTCAGTTGTAAACTGGCCCAGGAACTCCTAAAAATATTTAAATTGTCTTTCCCAGTGAGCCTGGGTTGGCATTACTGTAAATGAAGCAGCACAGAGAATGTATAGTTGGGAACATTTGTTTGCTCTGGATGGTAGGAACGTCCTCTTGAAAACGTGCTGTGCTTTGCTAAGTATGAATAGAGGGTTTTTCCACCCCCCTCTCCAAGTTTCTGAAGGCCAAAGTCTTGAAACAGCTTAGGAAGGCTGCTAAGCTCTGCTGATAAGATACGCAGCAAATGTGCTTGAGAGCCCAGTGCAGGAACAGAAATGCCTGAACTGTTTGCTTTCCCCTTAACAGTGTGAAAAATTAATATGCCTTATGCAGGAGCCCAGGGAGTTGGGTGCTGAGAGTGGGGGCTACATGGAAATATGGAGAGCCAGTTGTGTGTCACCTTTAGCTCCAGACCTCCTGCACTGGCCAGTGCTGTAGCCTGCCCAGCAGAGAAGTGGGTCTCCTGCTAGGGAGGGGAGGTGGGTGCTGCAGGCATCCATGGGCTTTTCTTCACCTTTTTGCTGCTTTTTGCCTGAAATGCTCGAGTGGCTACCCCAGCCCTCGGGGCAGAGGAGCAGGGCACTGGTTTGAGCTGGGGAGCCCCTTCTCTACACCACACGGGGCATCCACAAGCCACCTGCAGAGCCACTTCCACGGTAGGCCAGTTGGACTTACTTCATCAGAGTGGAGTGCTGGAAGAATGGCAGTGCAGCTATTGCTTTAAAAACTTGTTTTTAACCTCCCAGGTAAACGGCATCCCTGTGCTGTGCCCCCACCCTGGACACATGCCATCGCACACCCTCCCTTCTCCCAGCAGTGGTCTTTCTTTCTGTGGTGTGTGTTACACACCCAGACCTTTTATCTCCACTAAATCACAGCTTTCTTAAGCCCTTGTGTTTTCTGTAGCACTCCCCTTATCTCTGTTCCTTCCCAGGGCTGGGCAGGGGGAGCGGGGCAGCAGGAGGGGCTGAGCAAGCAGTAAATGTGTGTTTGCCCTGCAGCGATGCTGTGTGGCTTCTGGGGACAGGCAGGACAGAGCAGTAGGAGCACCTGTAGGATGATTGGGTTTTTCCTAATTGCTGGGCGGTTGGGGGCTCTGCAAGGCAATTCTTTTTCTTTTTTTTTAATTTTGTTTTTCTTTAGTGTCTTTAGGGGCAGTAGGATTTGCAGCATGTTGGTGCAGCACAAAGTTGCAGTGGATGTCAGCTCATGGAAAGGGGCTAAAAACTAAGGGAAGAGAAGACTTGGGTGGGCTACAGACTGGGTCTGAAATCCTCTCTTTGATGGGAAGTTGTTGTGTCACAGCCATACAAGTTGTGCCTTGTCAAGGTTAAAATCAGTCTTGGGGTTTTTTTTAGGTGAATTAAAAGCTGAGCTTGCAGCAGTCTTGGGTTTTCTAGAAGAATTCAGTTGTGTGGTTGATGATTGTGCCTGCACCATCCAGCGTGTTGTGGCTGGAGGCTCTTCTTGGTGACACCCAAGCCCTGCCGTGATTGCAGAAGGCCTTTTTTGAAATAAATTCAGAGCTGTGGTGGTGGTAAGAAAAGCAGTGAATTGCAGTGTCTGGGTTCTAACTCCTTGGTATGGCCAAAGCGATGATGTCCAGGGCCGTGGGGTGATGGGGTTATGGGCTGTATGGAGAGGGTGAGACGGCTCTTCTTGGGGGCCTGGTGCTCTAACACCTTGCTCTGCCCACTCTGCCCTGCCAGACACAAGATTTGACTGGGGTTTGTCATAGTCAATCAGGTGGCATTTATTTCTGTACATCCTGTGTTGTGGTGGGATCGTTGCATCACTGCCCCAGGCCCCTGGAAAGCTGCGGGAACTTCACAGACACGTAACGCACTGTTGGCCACAGAAAGAGCAGAAGCTGTTTCAAGTCCCCTCTAGTGCCTAAAGCACAAAATCCTATTTGTATCCTATGGAAGGGGACTCGTTTCTTTTTTCAGTCTTATGATTTGGCCAAGGACTTCCTCAATAAACTTAGCAAATCAGCAAGTCTTTTTCAGTACTGAAAAGGGTCTTACTGTAGCTCTTTTATAGTTTTTTTTTAATTATTATTTTTAGTTCTGCAGGGTCTGGAATATCTGGTGATGGAGCAGATCCTGGATTTGTACAGCTCCCAGCACGTGCTGGAGAGCCCACCCCAACAAGCTTGGGGTCCCAGCTGACATCCCTGTGCTTGTAAAAAATCTAGGTGTAAGCCATCCTGCAAGGTCTCTGAAGCAGAGACAAGTGTTCTTTTGTCTGGTTTCTCCATTTCAGTTGTAAACTGGCCCAGGAACTCCTAAAAATATTTAAATTGTCTTTCCCAGTGAGCCTGGGTTGGCATTACTGTAAATGAAGCAGCACAGAGAATGTACAGTTGGGAACATTTGTTTGCTCTGGATGGTAGGAACGTCCTCTTGAAAACGTGCTGTGCTTTGCTAAGTATGAATAGAGGGTTTTTCCACCCCCCTCTCCAAGTTTCTGAAGGCCAAAGTCTTGAAACAGCTTAGGAAGGCTGCTAAGCTCTGCTGATAAGATACGCAGCAAATGTGCTTGAGAGCCTAATGCAGGAACAGAAATGCCTGAACTGTTTGCTTTCCCCTTAACAGTGTGAAAAATTAATATGCCTTATGCAGGAGCCCAGGGAGTTGGGTGCTGAGAGTGGGGGCTACATGGAAATATGGAGAGCCAGTTGTGTGTCACCTTTAGCTCCAGACCTCCTGCACTGGCCAGTGCTGTAGCCTGCCCAGCAGAGAAGTGGGTCTCCTGCTAGGGAGGGGAGGTGGGTGCTGCAGGCATCCATGGGCTTTTCTTCACCTTTTTGCTGCTTTTTGCCTGAAATGCTCGAGTGGCTACCCCAGCCCTCGGGGCAGAGGAGCAGGGCACTGGTTTGAGCTGGGGAGCCCCTTCTCTACACCACACGGGGCATCCACAAGCCACCTGCAGAGCCACTTCCACGGTAGGCCAGTTGGACTTACTTCATCAGAGTGGAGTGCTGGAAGAATGGCAGTGCAGCTATTGCTTTAAAAACTTGTTTTTAACCTCCCAGGTAAACGGCATCCCTGTGCTGTGCCCCCACCCTGGACACATGCCATCGCACACCCTCCCTTCTCCCAGCAGTGGTCTTTCTTTCTGTGGTGTGTGTTACACACCCAGACCTTTTATCTCCACTAAATCACAGCTTTCTTAAGCCCTTGTGTTTTCTGTAGCACTCCCCTTATCTCTGTTCCTTCCCAGGGCTGGGCAGGGGGAGCGGGGCAGCAGGAGGGGCTGAGCAAGCAGTAAATGTGTGTTTGCCCTGCAGCGATGCTGTGTGGCTTCTGGGGACAGGCAGGACAGAGCAGTAGGAGCACCTGTAGGATGATTGGGTTTTTCCTAATTGCTGGGCGGTTGGGGGCTCTGCAAGGCAATTCTTTTTCTTTTTTTTTAATTTTGTTTTTCTTTAGTGTCTTTAGGGGCAGTAGGATTTGCAGCATGTTGGTGCAGCACAAAGTTGCAGTGGATGTCAGCTCATGGAAAGGGGCTAAAAACTGACTTGTAGGTCGCTGTCAGGTGTCTGTATGGTCCTGTCTCTTCTGTCTGTGGCCTTGTCCTTCTTCCCAGCCATCAGAATCAGGATACTGTGAAGTCCTGGGAACTGTTTTCAGTAATTCCAGGCAGACTGTGGGACCAGTAGGTATCTGTGGGACCAGTAAGCATCTGAACTTCTGCAGCCTGGCGTGCTGGGGGAGGACTCCATCCAGCCCAGGGCTGGGCACCCACACGCACTCGGCTGTGCCTTTTAGTCACAATCGACACGGCAAGGACAGTGCAGCTTCTGTTCTGTCCAGCTCGTGAAATTACCATGTCTGGTGAGAAGAACTGCAGTTCCTTCTGTGTTTTCCTTCCCTTTCCAACAGCAAGCATTCAGCAGTGGCTTCGCAGTGTTCAGTCACCTCCTGGCAGCCCCCCCCCCCAGGCTCTGGAACAACCCGGTGTGTGTGTGTGCAGGTGTGTGTGTGCAGGTGTGTGTCTGTGTGTGTGTTTATGCTGTTGCCCTCTTGTGGTTCAACCTGCAGAAAAGACTGGGTTTTACAGCTGCTCCGTGCAAGGACATCTTGCTTGTTGACCCTTTGAGTTGGAGAGCACTGCCTTCCCACCAGGTCCTGCCTTCCCACCAGGTTTGTTTTCTCATGGGGGTTTACCATCCACAGCAAAGGGCAGTAACTCCACAACTCACACCACCTTTGCCCCATGCTGCAGCCAGAGCTGAAGGTTTGGGACATGGCACTAAGAGCTGCATCTTCACGTGCTGTTTTTGGGGGAAACCTGGGCCATGTGGGTGCGTCTGGATGAGGTGTGACACCTGCTGTGGTGTGGATGTGCATATCCTTTGAATAACGTGCAGATAGTTGTATAGCCCTATGGGTTTTGCTCAGTCTATAAGGCATCTGACCTTTCTTTCGGTCTTTCAACAAGCCAATTTACAGTCTTGGAAGGGACCACCCAGAGTCTGGTTTCATGGCCAACGGAGGGGGAAGGGAGGGAACTCTTCAAAGAGCAGAGGAGGCAAAATTACTACCGTGGTCTGTGGATTAATTTCGTGAACCGTGAGGCTCGGAGTCGGCTGCCAGCCCCCTGCCCTGGGATCTCAGCAGAATGTGGTCCCTGTCCCTCAGCAGCAGAGCTCTGGAGGTGATCATGTTTCCCCAGGCAGATCCCATTTCTGGAGGCCATCGGGGCGATGTACCCTGCTCCTGGGAATGGTGCTGGGAGGCATCGCAGGGGCTGCTCTGCCTGTGCCTGGGACACACACTGTCTGATCTAAATACCCCCCCAGCAGCTTTGGAGGCGAGTGCCAGAGAGTGTGGATTGCTTGTAGCTGCCCTGTTTGCTTGAATGGCTCTGCCTCCCCTCCTTTGAAGATGATGACTGCCTTTTGAAAACAGGAGATCAAGAATCTGTTCTCTGACAAGTTGAAAGACACTATTTACAAATGTTTATCCTGGAAAATATTTATAAGTCTCCCCTTGGGAGCAGAGCCATACAGTACAGTGGCCTCCCTTGCACTGCTTGTGAGTCCAACCCGCCCAGGTCGGTGCGTGTCCTGCCCGGGGAACTGCTTCTTCCCCACAGCCATTCTTACTGACCCCACCGTGTTTACGTTCCTGTTATACACAGGGCTGTATTTAATGCCAAACTTCCCTTGCAAGGTCCCTGCCTTGAGAAGAGCTGCCAGCATTCAGCAAAGGGTAGAAGTTAAATGGCTTCTCTCTGCAGCTGCTCTAAAGGTGTTTTGGGATGTTCACACCAGGTTGTTAAAAGGCTTCTCTAATCTCATAGCAGCATGACAGGCTACTGCTGCTTCCCAAATAGTCTGTGTCCTTCATTCTTGCTCCGAGAAGCAGCAGGGATGCAAGGGGTGACCGGCAGCAGTGGGGGTAGTGTGGTACCCCCCGTGTGCTGCCTCTCTCGCTGTCCCTGCCCACGGCAGAGCGAATCCTGGAGCCAGGTGGAGGTGAGCTGTGGGGCTGGTGGTCCCACACCTCTCCAGTGAGGACATGCAAGTGTTCAGGACATGCTGAGTTTGTAATCCCGTGCTCACGTTGTACCCGTGATTTGAATCACTGTCCTGTTTTCTTGCGTTGAGGGGCAGTAAATCCCCCTGCTGATGGTATTTTCTGGGCAGGGAGTGGGGATAAGGGCTTGGATTTCTGCGCTGGTGGGACCGATGGGTTACCATGGACCAACACCACCGGGAAGGAGGAAGGGTGAGATGGCTGTCGTGCAGATCGGGATGCTCTCTTTGGTGCTGGAAAGGTTTTGGAGTTTGTCGCAGTGTCTGTGTCTCACGTCAGCAGTGAGACCTGGTGTGGCCGAGTGTCCCTGCCTGGCATTCCTCAGTGTCCCCGGGGCCAGGACGGGATGGGATGGTGTCTGTGGTGTAGCTGCCCTGGCTCGGGTTGCTGAAAGGGAGAGGGGCCGACAGCTGCGTGGCCGGCAGCTCCCCGCGAATAGAAACCCCCCGGATCTGAAACTGGGTCAGAAGCGTGACCTGAAAGGCCCTGCTGGGCTGCAGGAGTTTTGGGCTGTGCCTCTTCCTCCGCTCCCTGGCTGCTGGGTACCCGCGTGTGTCTCATCTGCCAGAAATTCGGTGTTAAAATGGTGAGCAGGGGGAGGGTGCTGCTTCTGGTGCCGTCTGAGCAGAAGCACTTACAGGGGTAACGTTCCCACTTGGCTGCTGCTTTGTGCCCCGAGACCTTTCTGGCCAGGATGGCCGGACACCGCGTGTGTCTCACCCGCCAGAAATTCGGTGTTAAAACGGTGAGCAGGGGGAGGGTGCTGCTTCTGGTGCCGTCTGAGCAGAAGCACTTACAGGGGTAACGTTCCCACTTGGCTGCTGCTTTGTGCCCCAAGATCTTTCTGGCCAGGGTGGCCGGAGGTGTGTTGAAAGCATCAGTCCTCAACTAAGTGAAGGTGCTGCATTTGAGCTGGGCTTGTCTGTCAGCAGCCAGACCTGCTTTCTGTGGCGAAGGACCCCCAAGGTGGCCCAGGGAAGAGCAGGGCTCTGGGGCCAGCAGAGCCCACTGGCCACAGATGTCAGAGCTGCAGGAGCCACTGGGGCTGGAGACCAGAGTGACCGCACGTGTCCGCAGTGTGCTTCGTCTTAATGCCTTGTTTATTTGATGTCCTGTTTGTTCTGGCAAAGCCCGATTGCCTGCTGAGATAGATAACTGAATGCTGGAAAACAGCGTGAGCTAATTCTCTTTCTCAAAAAGAAATGTCTCGTGTTTGCCAGAAGCAGCTTTTCTCCCGGTGGCTGGTAAGTGGCAGCCGGGGACCCAGGAAGGGAGGGGGGAGTCTCTTTGCCTGTCCCCAAGGCAGAGGAGGTGGCACGCTTCATTTTGGACATGCCTTTGGTGTCCAGAGTAGATAAATAGACCCAGATATTGGCTTCAGGCTCCAGTTGCCCCACAGCTATGGGGCACGTAGGATGGGCTGCCATGAAAGGCTTTGGCTCTGGATGGTGCCTTCCCTCTTCCCTTGTATCTGTTCCTGTGAGGGGTGTCCGGTGCTTTTGGGAGTGACATGCAGTGACAGGCAACATGGAGGGGACAGCCACGGTGGGGACAGTCAGCAGCCTGCCCCAGAGGGACTGCCTTCTGTCCCACCACATAGCGAGCCATTAATTTCCTGTTATTAGTTACAATAACACAGCCCGTATTTAAAAACAACCCCCCGTTAGTCCTCCCTCCGAAAGAATTCAAACCTGTCATGAAATTTAGAGGAGGAACATTTTCCCAGACAGCCTGTCCAAAGCAGAGCATTTCTGTTCTCGTCAGTTTCTGGGAATAGCAACGGGTGCATCCGACAGCGGGGCTTTCCTGGGGGTGCAGGGGCAAGAAGTGCTGTCCCAGGGGGGTCCCATTGGGCTGGACCTGCCGTAGCCCCCCCAGGAAGAGGTGCCTGAGGCAGAGGAAGGTTTGGGCAACCTGGCACCAGCCTGAAGTTGTTGGGATTGAGACATGATGAAGGACACGGATCTGTGTTAGCAAATAATGTGTAGCCCTGCTCCCTCTTGCTATTCCATGACTTCTGGTCGATGATGGGCTCCAGACCTTGGGGTGTGCTCGGAGTGCAGAGAGGGATGGTGTAACAGCAGGAGGAAAGGAATAGGGGTTCCTGGTCGTTTGGAAGGGTTAGTGGGAAGGCCTGGACTGGACAAAGCAGTGTTTTTCTCACAGGCCTGTGTGCCAGTTGTCATTCCCTCTGCTGCATTTGTGCCAGCCTGGGCTGGAGGAGCTGGTCCCAGGGACAGCTAGAAGCTGAAGGGGTTGAGGGGACTTGCTTGAAATCCCAGGGGGACAGTAAAGAGCTAGCATCACCCGGAGTGTATCAGCTGAAAAGATGTGGGGTGGAGATTAAAGAATTCCCTGGCATTTCAGTGGCTGATCGAAACCATACTGAAAATCTCTGCCTGGGGGAGTTGCTGCATTTCATTAAATAAAAGCAGCCTTTTTTCATCCTACTGGAGTAAAGCTGCCAGGGGCAGACAGAAAACACGTTGTTGATATCACTCTCATGATAGGATCTTATCAGCTCCTGCCTGTGAATTGTGACCAAGTTTAATTGACTCTTTCCCTGGGTTGGTTTGGGAGCGTTCCTCTTCCCCAGCCAATGAGTTTTCCAGATGCTTACTTTAAAGGGAAAAAAAAAAAAAAAATAGTTAGGGATTTTCTTTGGCCACCTTTCCAGCTTCCAGCTGTTAAGTACTGGAAATGTGTTCTTCATTATGTCCAAGAGAGAAATGTTTCTTTTTTCCGATTGGGGTGGCAATAAATATTTCAAAACATAATATGCTGTAGACAAGTGAGTTAGTATCATTTGTTTTCCGCACAGCAGTCACAGGGAGCTGAGCTGGCTGCAGCGGGGAGCGAACGCCGGCGTGATGGACGGGCTGGGGAGTCACTGGGGTCTTGCCTTAATAGATCAGCTGTCCCCAAGCTGTGCACAGTCACTTTATTTGGGTATGGATTCCATAACCAAGTGTCTGGTTCTCCCTTCAGGCAGCTTTGCATTAATTAAAAAAATAAACTCAAACCCCAGCCCCCAAAAAACAAAGCAGAACTGATTATCCATCCTTAGCAGCCCCTTTGTGTTAATCATCCAGCGCTACAGCTTCCACCAAACACACTGCTGCCTCCACAGCACATCTCCAGCCTCCGACTCCTTTCTCCTCGCCTGACCCCGGAGCAGTCGGGTCCTGGAGTGAGCCCGAGGAGCCAGCCATGGGGCTATTTTGGATTAAGAGGAGGAGGGGTGAATTCCAGCTTGGTGGAGTATTCCCTCCTCTGCCAGTGTTGGCTTTGCTCATAGCGGGGATGCTCCAACTTCCGAGCTTCTAGTTGTCTCGGCCAGGCCAGTGTGCTCTGGGCACTTCCACAAACAGAGGGTTGCAGGACACCACCTTGCGATTATTCCAGCTAAACTTGGATAATTAAGGTGCCAAAATGTGGCACATAGTTTCCCTCTTTGGTCAAGAAGGTGCGTGGGGTTAGAGGAGATAAATTCAGGCATCTGCAAGCGCTGCTGTCTGTAGTCACTGCGTGTGGCTGGGGCTCCCATGGGGTGGTGATGGCAGCGTCTGGATCTGTGGGGATCTTCTCAGAGAGATGGAGAGAGAGGGGTTGTCATCAATGGTTAACAGCAACCCATGATCTGAATCAGCTCATGAAAGTGGTGGTGTAATCAGGGTGCCTCCATGAATAAGCTCTTGGAGCTTATTCAGTGGCTGATGCTGTAGATGATAATTTGTGGTGTGAGAAGAAAAAAAAAATACTGAAAGTGTTGCTGTGGGCTAGTTGAAATTCAAAGGAGTATGAGCCAGTATAACACCCAGCTGGGAGCAGAACAGCAGTGACTGATGCCACTGTAGATGGTAATTTGTGGTGTGAGAAGAAAAAAAAATACTGAAAATTTTGCTGTGGGCTAGTTGAAATTCAAAGGAGTATGAGCCAGTATAACACCCAACTGGGAGCTGAGATGATTGAAAGAGCAGAGCTGAGGGATTTCTCAGACAGGAAAGGCAGGAGGAGCCCAGCAGGTGGGACAGTGGTTTCTCCCAGTCTCTGGTGCGGTCCCTGTTCCACAGCTGAGATGGACGGCTATCAAGCAGGCCAAGGGGTGTTTGGGGATGTGAGGAGACACACAGATACCCACGTGGGAATGGACGTGAGGCCTGTTTGTGTTGTAAATGCCATTTCTGCAAAGACTAACTTGACACTTAAATCACCTGTCGAGCTCCCTCCTGCCTGTGTACCTCTGTGTATGTACTGTGTATAAAGATGTCTCCATCCTTTTTATCTCTTCACTGTTTTCAGTGGCAACAGCCTGAAGATAATGGGAGAGGCAGGATGTAAATGGACTTTTCAGTGGTTCTAGACCTTCATTCCCAATGTGGGAAATGCTTTAAAATAACTGTTTCGCCCACAACGACTGCAACATATTTTTCCCTCCAAAATACTGTTTAATAACATTTTTTTTAAAAGAATTAAAATACCAATAGAAGCAGGAGGGCATAAGCCAAACATTAAGAAAAAGCCCCTGAGGATAAAATGAGTTTGTGAGCAGTTTGGTCTTGAACTCTATGGGAATTGGACTAGATCTGTGAAGTCTTCCCGGATATCCCTGCATAATTTGGAACCCTAAAAATAACACGAAACTTGAATAGCCCGGATGACCTCAAAGCTGCTTTGCAGGAGCCTTGCAGTGTAGCCAGAGTAGGTGAACACCCTGCAGCACATCTAGGTTTCAGAAACCCTTGATGAGATGGTCGGGGAGGGGGGGGATTGCTGATTGCTTCCTGCTCTTCGTTAGCGTCAGGCGTTGATGGATAGGGCTCCTGAGTTTGCTTCTGCAATGAGCGAATAGCGCTGGGGGACAGTGGCCTCTTTTGGAAATGTGAAGCAGAGTCTAAAGGGTCCAATTAAGCCGGTCCCAGGGAGGGCTGTTTTGCAGCAGCCCTGGATGCTGGAGGGGAGCCCGCTGCAGTGATTTATCCCTGGGCTCTGCTGCTGCAGGGTCCCCCCTGCTGACCCACGGGCTGCAAGCCTATGCAAAAAGGTACTTGCAAGGGAGGTCTGGTTTGAAACAAAGCAGCCAATTTCCTTTCACCACAGACAAGCCTTATCTCGGGAGATTACGTTTGTCTCCAATGGAGCCCCTGGTGTCATAACGGGGGGCTCTTCCTGGGCAGATAGAGCTTTGGGAAAAAATCCCATAGCGGCTGCCTGGGCTCTGGTTGAGGCTGTGACTCATGAGCCCTGGCCTGTGGGGGAGGTGCTGGGACCAGGGAGTTCAGGCTTTTGGGGTTTTTTAATTTATTTATTTTAATTTTTATTTAAACCTGGCAGAGGAGAGGAGCTGCAGGGCTTGTTGTCCTGCACTTTGCTGAGTGAGGTAACTCGGGTGCCTTTCTGGTACCTGCTGCTCTGGGTCTGTGCCCCCCAGATGTTTCCATCCTGCTGTGCTCTCAAGGGAGAGGGCTGCCTGCCTCTTGCTGCGTTGGCAGCCCTAAAGATTTCTCCCAATAGTCCTGAATGTGCATATTGTCCATAGAAAAGATCTCTAGGACATGGTTGGCTCAGCCAGAGAGGAAAGGTGTTTTCCTCCAGCTCCTGGGAAACATTTTTCAGTGCAGCCTCACAAGTACCACTGCAGGAATCAACTCCTATAGGGTCATTGTCCTAAAAGGGTTCCACCATGGATTGCAGACAGGCTGCTTAATTAGTCTATTGTACCCAAGAGCAGACTGTGTTTTATGGTCCTGGCACAAACGTAGCTGAGGTGTGTTTGCCTTTTCTCTTCCTCCCGTGAGCCCAGTGGATGCTTGAGGTTAGTGATGGGCTGCAGACAGGTCTGTCCAGTTTGACCAGCGCTTCACCAAGCTGCACTGGAGGAATTTTGTAGTTACCCTGTCCTCATCAGCCAGGGGAGATGACTTCTCCTCATCTATGCATGCGAAACCCCATCCTGCCTCTGCAAGTGTGCTGGAGAGACAGGTTGCAAAAGAGTTTGCACTGGTGTGTATATATATACTTTTTTTTTTTTTTTCCCTTGGCTAATTCATGTTGTTCTGTGACGTTAAATGTTCTTTTTGAAGCTGGGGCAGGAAGAGGCTGGAGATAAGATGACAATAAAAGGCTGGAGTAAACCCTGGAAGCAGAGATAATGCACTTCAGAGAATATGGGTGAACTGGCAGGGTGGAAAGTTCAAGGAAATCTGAACTTCTTGCCTGTCAGGGCACTGACTTTTCTCACCAGCCGCTCTGCACAGCCAGCTCAGCCTCTGGAGGACCTGAAACAGCTTCAGGTTTAACTGGGACCACCTGTTAGACACGAGTTCATTCTGTTCAGGGCTTTATTGCATCATATATATTACTTCACTGAATTTTTTTCTTTTAATCATAGTCCATTTAAAGGATTTTGCTCTTGTACCTGGCCTAAATCACAAGGTCTCTCACGTACCCTCCTCAGCTTTCCCTCCCCTGCATTCTTGTTCCACAAATCCATCTTGTGCTGTCTGACACTTCCACAAAGAGGAGAAATTCATCACTGTGCGTTTTGTCTTGACTTCCTACCCTCCCACCCCAGTGTGTTGGGAAGCCGGCGTTGTGTCGTTAGGGATTCGTTAGCCCGATGGAGAGAGCTCTCCTGCCCGTCTGCGTGGCAGGTTTCTTTAACTCCCCGAGTTCGGGAGGTGCTGAAGGCAGAGGGATGACGGGGAGAACAATGAGCTGTAGGAACTGTTTGCAGGGTCACGCTGGCTCCAGGGGGTTTAAGATGCTTCCAAACCAAAATCTACCCAAGAGCAGACTGTGTTTTATGGTCCTGGCACAAACGTAGCTGAGGTGTGTTTGCCTTTTCTCTTCCTCCCGTGAGCCCAGTGGATGCTTGAGGTTAGTGATGGGCTGCAGACAGGTCTGTCCAGTTTGACCAGCGCTTCACCAAGCTGCACTGGAGGAATTTTGTAGTTACCCTGTCCTCATCAGCCAGGGGAGATGACTTCTCCTCATCTATGCATGCGAAACCCCATCCTGCCTCTGCAAGTGTGCTGGAGAGACAGGTTGCAAAAGAGTTTGCACTGGTGTGTATATATATACTTTTTTTTTTTTTTTCCCTTGGCTAATTCATGTTGTTCTGTGACGTTAAATGTTCTTTTTGAAGCTGGGGCAGGAAGAGGCTGGAGATAAGATGACAATAAAAGGCTGGAGTAAACCCTGGAAGCAGAGATAATGCACTTCAGAGAATATGGGTGAACTGGCAGGGTGGAAAGTTCAAGGAAATCTGAACTTCTTGCCTGTCAGGGCACTGACTTTTCTCACCAGCCGCTCTGCACAGCCAGCTCAGCCTCTGGAGGACCTGAAACAGCTTCAGGTTTAACTGGGACCACCTGTTAGACACGAGTTCATTCTGTTCAGGGCTTTATTGCATCATATATATTACTTCACTGAATTTTTTTCTTTTAATCATAGTCCATTTAAAGGATTTTGCTCTTGTACCTGGCCTAAATCACAAGGTCTCTCACGTACCCTCCTCAGCTTTCCCTCCCCTGCATTCTTGTTCCACAAATCCATCTTGTGCTGTCTGACACTTCCACAAAGAGGAGAAATTCATCACTGTGCGTTTTGTCTTGACTTCCTACCCTCCCACCCCAGTGTGTTGGGAAGCCGGCGTTGTGTCGTTAGGGATTCGTTAGCCCGATGGAGAGAGCTCTCCTGCCCGTCTGCGTGGCAGGTTTCTTTAACTCCCCGAGTTCGGGAGGTGCTGAAGGCAGAGGGATGACGGGGAGAACAATGAGCTGTAGGAACTGTTTGCAGGGTCACGCTGGCTCCAGGGGGTTTAAGATGCTTCCAAACCAAAATCCTGTCTCGAAGGATGGTTTTGAAATTAGTGAAGTGTTACATCTTGTAGGAGATTGAGAGGGCACTTGGGCTCTCTGCCTTCCTCTAGGTTTGGACCCACACTGAGAACCAGGCGAGCTCTCCTTTCTGACTGTACCCATTTCTTTGCTTGGCTTGAAACGCCCTTGGGGGTACCGTGTTGGTAGGCACCCTGCCTTTATTGGGGTGTAATTGAACCACAAATGGTGTTCTCTGAGCTGGGACAGCAGCAGTACGATGTAGGTGCCACATACAGTGATTTAGTTCAGCAATCCCAGGCTGATCAGCCCTGGCCCGTGCTGTCTCCGTACAGAAATTGTGCAAAAAATGATGGCCGTGCTGTGCTGCTGCCGCTCTTTAATTACGGAGCAGAAGAAACGAAGCAGTATGAAAGGTCAGCCCAGATTTCTTAGCGAGGAGATGTTTGCTGTTTGGAGGAAGTTGAGGAATTTTGGCCCAACGTGCACTGAAATTCCTGCCTGGTTGTGTGGGAGCCCTTGGACTGGGGAAGGCAGCTCCGCTCCCAGGTCCACTGAGTCTTCGCCTTGGCTTTTATTTGTAAGGACTTTGCATCTCACAAACTGCATCTACCCAAACTGGTGGGGGCTCTCACCCTCTGCTCTCCCCAGCCTCCTCCCAGGAAGGTTCTTGGAGAAGGGGCCACAGCCTGGGCAGAGCCTGGAGGACCCAAGAACACCAGGGGCTTTGAGCTCCACTGCCCTGGACCCCGGACCCACGCTTTCTCCCAGCTGTGCCCATACATCTGGGTCTGGAATGTGCCATGTTTTAATGACTTGCTTTCGTCACCATTGCTGCCAAAGTCACGGATTCCTTCTATATGTTTTAAAAGCAAACAATCCGTGACTGTGGGTGCTTTATTCTCTGCATCTCAGCACACAGGCAGCTGGGTGGACAGTTAACCAAATTAACTGAGAGCTGTTAAATTATACTCGGAGGAAACGAGAAAGCTTGGGAGCAGTGCTGAGCTCTGCCTGGCAAACTCTTGGTGAAATACTCTCCTGGTGACGTTGTCCTTGGCTGGTAGAGGGATGAACATGGTCTTTTAATGGAATCCTTTCTTTTCCCTGTTCTCAAGGTCATAGTTTCTGCGCTGTTGGACTGCATGTGGATAAACAGGAGGTACCAGGCAGGGCCATCGTTATTAAAGTATTACAGCTCTTGACTTCAAGCCCATTTTTCCTCTATCCCAGGAGTGGATGCCCAGGGAGCCCTTAGAGCCTGTATCTTCAGCTGCTGGGACAGTGTGGCAGTAGGTAGGGGCTGGGCTGGGCTCTCTTCCAGCCCTGCTAGAGCTTTGTCTGCAGAGATGGGCAGTCACTGGGGAGGAAAAGAGGTTTTTCTCTGAAGTTGGACTTTCTCCCCTCTGCACAGCAAGGAGTAATGGATAGAGGGTTTTTTTCAGCTGTCTGGGGAGAGGTTGTGGCAAAAATACTGTGTTATCCTCTCCTTTGTATGTGTGTGTTGGCTGTTGTTCGAGTCTTCCTCCACAGAGCACCCAGTTGGTGTTCTTCATCTGTCGGTGTAAGGTTGTTCCCTGAGCACAGGGGGCATTGGCGTGAGCTGCTCTTGGGGGAAGTGGACTAGATGGTCTCCAGAGGTCCCTCCCAACCCCCTATCATTCCGTGATTCTGTGAGGTTGTCAGTGTGGACAGGAGCATTGGAGGATGACCCAGATGGATGCAGAGGGAAGTGGATTTAGAAGGTTTATTTGCAGAGCAGCGCCATGCTGGAGCTCACCATGAGGCACTGAGTCCTTCACCCTGGGCATGGGAACCAGCCACATCCTTCCAGGTCGGGCATGTCCTCATGGTCTAAAATTTGCAACAGTAGGATAGGACACTCCAAGGAGATTATTTTTTTTTTAGCCTCTTAAAGTCTAACTGGCATTAAAAACTGAGTCAGTTTTTTCCCATTAGCAAAAGTAAATCTCTGAGGATTGTGGGGCACAAATAAAACTGGATCTGCCCATTGGGTCTTCTGTTGCTGTTCTTTGCTTGGATTGTAAATTGGTTTTGGCTTCCAGCTGTTGCCATGGCATGGAAAAAAAAGAGAAGGCTGGTTGTCTATTAATCACCATTTTGAACTAATAGCTCAAAAAGACTTTCCCTCAGAGATCTCATCTCATAGCCTATTGTTTTCATTTGCATTATATGAATCAGTAAATAAAATAGATGCCCTGAATCTGTTAGGTAACAGATTTTACATGCAAGATGCTGAAATTCATAAAGAAAAACTGTAAAGAATAATGTGGTGAAGTGATGGGCTGGGTTCTGTATTTTTGCAAAAAATAATACTCTCCCTGTGTGAGAATTGACAGCCCCCTGAAGAGCTGCTGCTTCTTGCTGTCTCGAATAGCTGCTGTCGGATTAAAACCCTCAAGTCATCCTTTTTCTTAGCAATTTCAGATTTAGGATGCAGAGATGCCAATTAGTACTAGCAAGCAGGAACTCCCTCATTTTTCTATTTATAGAGAGGTGCATTTTTTCTGTATGTTTTGGGATTACTAGAGTCTTTGCTGGTATATTTTTTGTCTTGCTAAAATTAGTCACAACCCCCTGTCAGTTCAAGGGAGGAGAATTAAGGCAATGCACCAAGGGACTCTGCAAATCAGCCTCAAGAACAACGTGGGGTTTTTTCCTGCTCAAAGCCATCATCATGTAGGTGGCTTGATTTAAAAAAACCTGATTTGAGTGACTTCCAGTTAAATTCCTCTATTATACCAAGTCTTTCCAGGGCATCTGCTCATTGCTCACGGGTCACATGGAGCTGCTTCAGGCAGTTTGGCTTTTTTGCTTCTGCACCAAGTGCCTGTTATTTCACAGCTGGGGCTGCAGAAGCCCCTCTGTCTGTTGGTGCCTCTTGTGCCTCCAGGAGCCCACAGACCCATGTTCATTTTCCAGTTTTCTTCCTTTATCCACTTTCTTTCTCACCCCTCTGTTCAAGTAATGCCTTACTTCAGTGGGAGGAACACAGCCCTTTGGAAGAACCTGGTGTGAATTGCTGCTAATCTGCCAGTGACTAATTAGGATGCTGATATTTTCCCAGAACACCTGACTCCCAGAAAACATCCCCAGAAGCTTCCTACAAGCATTTAACAGAGACAATTGACACCTCAAGGTAAATACTCTGAGGATCTGAAATCCTGGATGCAGGTACCGTGTCTTATCTCTGAAGCATTAGGAAGTTTTGAGGGTGTCTTTACAGCCACCGTTGTGCTGGGTTTCCACTGGTGTTTGCAAGAGGATTAAAGCAGCTGGAAGGGTCACAGTCCTCGGGGTTGGGGCACTTGCTCCTCTCTGTCCCACATCCTCAGGACTGGCCTTGTTGGGCCACCATTTGTCCCCTTTATGGGCTGCCCAAGGCTGTCCCCTGTGTGGTGGCAGGAGAGCCCACTTAGCCATTCCCCGAGGGTGTGCTAGTTCAAGTTTGGGCTAAAAGACAAATATGTAAGTCTTGTCTCTAGGGGTTACTTCACACTTTTCCCAGCATCTGAGAAGGTGCGAAGGCCATCTCAGCAGAGTGCAGGGTATCTCCTAATGCACAGTGAGAGCCTGGTGTGGGCAAAGCCCTTATCTGTGAGTGACTGAAGCCTCATCCCGAGGAATTCCAGCCATCCCTGCTGTGCTGGCCCCGTTTTGCTCTGCTGTGACACCTCTGGTTACCTACACCCACCGTGGGCACGTCTGGCTTCAGTGACACCCGGGTGGTACAGCGACACAGAAAAGGGACAATGCTCAGTTCAGAAGGACCCCACTCACTGGGGTTTAAGCACAAGCTTGTGTTTGAGCAGGTAGAGGTTGGTGTGTCAGCACCCCCTGAATGCTGTGCCTGTAGCTGGGTGGCACTCGCTGTTTGCAGCTTCAGGCAGGCACAGATTTAACGGGATTCTCCCCAAATCCCGCATCCTGCCCAGACTCCTCCATGCCTTTTACTTCTTTAGCATCAGCCACCTGAACCTGCTGCGTATCAGGCTCTTGCTGCTGCCCCTGTTGGTGCTCATTTCTAAAACTTGGTGTTTCTTAAGCCGTGCAGCCTCACAGAGCCACAAGAGGTGCCCCAGCTCTGCCCTGGCTTGTGCAAGATGCCACGGATTTGGTCTCACGGGGAGTGTTGGCGGGAGGGGTGCG
>NW_015090780.1:3763133-3839834 GCF_001431845.1 Calidris pugnax
GTGGGGGGGGGGGGGGGGAGGGGGGGGATTGCTGATTGCTTCCTGCTCTTCGTTAGCGTCAGGCGTTGATGGATAGGGCTCCTGAGTTTGCTTCTGCAATGAGCGAATAGCGCTGGGGGACAGTGGCCTCTTTTGGAAATGTGAAGCAGAGTCTAAAGGGTCCAATTAAGCCGGTCCCAGGGAGGGCTGTTTTGCAGCAGCCCTGGATGCTGGAGGGGAGCCCGCTGCAGTGATTTATCCCTGGGCTCTGCTGCTGCAGGGTCCCCCCTGCTGACCCACGGGCTGCAAGCCTATGCAAAAAGGTACTTGCAAGGGAGGTCTGGTTTGAAACAAAGCAGCCAATTTCCTTTCACCACAGACAAGCCTTATCTCGGGAGATTACGTTTGTCTCCAATGGAGCCCCTGGTGTCATAACGGGGGGCTCTTCCTGGGCAGATAGAGCTTTGGGAAAAAATCCCATAGCGGCTGCCTGGGCTCTGGTTGAGGCTGTGACTCATGAGCCCTGGCCTGTGGGGGAGGTGCTGGGACCAGGGAGTTCAGGCTTTTGGGGTTTTTTAATTTATTTATTTTAATTTTTATTTAAACCTGGCAGAGGAGAGGAGCTGCAGGGCTTGTTGTCCTGCACTTTGCTGAGTGAGGTAACTCGGGTGCCTTTCTGGTACCTGCTGCTCTGGGTCTGTGCCCCCCAGATGTTTCCATCCTGCTGTGCTCTCAAGGGAGAGGGCTGCCTGCCTCTTGCTGCGTTGGCAGCCCTAAAGATTTCTCCCAATAGTCCTGAATGTGCATATTGTCCATAGAAAAGATCTCTAGGACATGGTTGGCTCAGCCAGAGAGGAAAGGTGTTTTCCTCCAGCTCCTGGGAAACATTTTTCAGTGCAGCCTCACAAGTACCACTGCAGGAATCAACTCCTATAGGGTCATTGTCCTAAAAGGGTTCCACCATGGATTGCAGACAGGCTGCTTAATTAGTCTATTGTACCCAAGAGCAGACTGTGTTTTATGGTCCTGGCACAAACGTAGCTGAGGTGTGTTTGCCTTTTCTCTTCCTCCCGTGAGCCCAGTGGATGCTTGAGGTTAGTGATGGGCTGCAGACAGGTCTGTCCAGTTTGACCAGCGCTTCACCAAGCTGCACTGGAGGAATTTTGTAGTTACCCTGTCCTCATCAGCCAGGGGAGATGACTTCTCCTCATCTATGCATGCGAAACCCCATCCTGCCTCTGCAAGTGTGCTGGAGAGACAGGTTGCAAAAGAGTTTGCACTGGTGTGTATATATATACTTTTTTTTTTTTTTTCCCTTGGCTAATTCATGTTGTTCTGTGACGTTAAATGTTCTTTTTGAAGCTGGGGCAGGAAGAGGCTGGAGATAAGATGACAATAAAAGGCTGGAGTAAACCCTGGAAGCAGAGATAATGCACTTCAGAGAATATGGGTGAACTGGCAGGGTGGAAAGTTCAAGGAAATCTGAACTTCTTGCCTGTCAGGGCACTGACTTTTCTCACCAGCCGCTCTGCACAGCCAGCTCAGCCTCTGGAGGACCTGAAACAGCTTCAGGTTTAACTGGGACCACCTGTTAGACACGAGTTCATTCTGTTCAGGGCTTTATTGCATCATATATATTACTTCACTGAATTTTTTTCTTTTAATCATAGTCCATTTAAAGGATTTTGCTCTTGTACCTGGCCTAAATCACAAGGTCTCTCACGTACCCTCCTCAGCTTTCCCTCCCCTGCATTCTTGTTCCACAAATCCATCTTGTGCTGTCTGACACTTCCACAAAGAGGAGAAATTCATCACTGTGCGTTTTGTCTTGACTTCCTACCCTCCCACCCCAGTGTGTTGGGAAGCCGGCGTTGTGTCGTTAGGGATTCGTTAGCCCGATGGAGAGAGCTCTCCTGCCCGTCTGCGTGGCAGGTTTCTTTAACTCCCCGAGTTCGGGAGGTGCTGAAGGCAGAGGGATGACGGGGAGAACAATGAGCTGTAGGAACTGTTTGCAGGGTCACGCTGGCTCCAGGGGGTTTAAGATGCTTCCAAACCAAAATCCTGTCTCGAAGGATGGTTTTGAAATTAGTGAAGTGTTACATCTTGTAGGAGATTGAGAGGGCACTTGGGCTCTCTGCCTTCCTCTAGGTTTGGACCCACACTGAGAACCAGGCGAGCTCTCCTTTCTGACTGTACCCATTTCTTTGCTTGGCTTGAAACGCCCTTGGGGGTACCGTGTTGGTAGGCACCCTGCCTTTATTGGGGTGTAATTGAACCACAAATGGTGTTCTCTGAGCTGGGACAGCAGCAGTACGATGTAGGTGCCACATACAGTGATTTAGTTCAGCAATCCCAGGCTGATCAGCCCTGGCCCGTGCTGTCTCCGTACAGAAATTGTGCAAAAAATGATGGCCGTGCTGTGCTGCTGCCGCTCTTTAATTACGGAGCAGAAGAAACGAAGCAGTATGAAAGGTCAGCCCAGATTTCTTAGCGAGGAGATGTTTGCTGTTTGGAGGAAGTTGAGGAATTTTGGCCCAACGTGCACTGAAATTCCTGCCTGGTTGTGTGGGAGCCCTTGGACTGGGGAAGGCAGCTCCGCTCCCAGGTCCACTGAGTCTTCGCCTTGGCTTTTATTTGTAAGGACTTTGCATCTCACAAACTGCATCTACCCAAACTGGTGGGGGCTCTCACCCTCTGCTCTCCCCAGCCTCCTCCCAGGAAGGTTCTTGGAGAAGGGGCCACAGCCTGGGCAGAGCCTGGAGGACCCAAGAACACCAGGGGCTTTCTGCTCCACTGCCCTGGACCCCGGACCCACGCTTTCTCCCAGCTGTGCCCATACATCTGGGTCTGGAATGTGCCATGTTTTAATGACTTGCTTTCGTCACCATTGCTGCCAAAGTCACGGATTCCTTCTATATGTTTTAAAAGCAAACAATCCGTGACTGTGGGTGCTTTATTCTCTGCATCTCAGCACACAGGCAGCTGGGTGGACAGTTAACCAAATTAACTGAGAGCTGTTAAATTATACTCGGAGGAAACGAGAAAGCTTGGGAGCAGTGCTGAGCTCTGCCTGGCAAACTCTTGGTGAAATACTCTCCTGGTGACGTTGTCCTTGGCTGGTAGAGGGATGAACATGGTCTTTTAATGGAATCCTTTCTTTTCCCTGTTCTCAAGGTCATAGTTTCTGCGCTGTTGGACTGCATGTGGATAAACAGGAGGTACCAGGCAGGGCCATCGTTATTAAAGTATTACAGCTCTTGACTTCAAGCCCATTTTTCCTCTATCCCAGGAGTGGATGCCCAGGGAGCCCTTAGAGCCTGTATCTTCAGCTGCTGGGACAGTGTGGCAGTAGGTAGGGGCTGGGCTGGGCTCTCTTCCAGCCCTGCTAGAGCTTTGTCTGCAGAGATGGGCAGTCACTGGGGAGGAAAAGAGGTTTTTCTCTGAAGTTGGACTTTCTCCCCTCTGCACAGCAAGGAGTAATGGATAGAGGGTTTTTTTCAGCTGTCTGGGGAGAGGTTGTGGCAAAAATACTGTGTTATCCTCTCCTTTGTATGTGTGTGTTGGCTGTTGTTCGAGTCTTCCTCCACAGAGCACCCAGTTGGTGTTCTTCATCTGTCGGTGTAAGGTTGTTCCCTGAGCACAGGGGGCATTGGCGTGAGCTGCTCTTGGGGGAAGTGGACTAGATGGTCTCCAGAGGTCCCTCCCAACCCCCTATCATTCCGTGATTCTGTGAGGTTGTCAGTGTGGACAGGAGCATTGGAGGATGACCCAGATGGATGCAGAGGGAAGTGGATTTAGAAGGTTTATTTGCAGAGCAGCGCCATGCTGGAGCTCACCATGAGGCACTGAGTCCTTCACCCTGGGCCTGGGAACCAGCCACATCCTTCCAGGTCGGGCATGTCCTCATGGTCTAAAATTTGCAACAGTAGGATAGGACACTCCAAGGAGATTATTTTTTTTTTAGCCTCTTAAAGTCTAACTGGCATTAAAAACTGAGTCAGTTTTTTCCCATTAGCAAAAGTAAATCTCTGAGGATTGTGGGGCACAAATAAAACTGGATCTGCCCATTGGGTCTTCTGTTGCTGTTCTTTGCTTGGATTGTAAATTGGTTTTGGCTTCCAGCTGTTGCCATGGCATGGAAAAAAAAGAGAAGGCTGGTTGTCTATTAATCACCATTTTGAACTAATAGCTCAAAAAGACTTTCCCTCAGAGATCTCATCTCATAGCCTATTGTTTTCATTTGCATTATATGAATCAGTAAATAAAATAGATGCCCTGAATCTGTTAGGTAACAGATTTTACATGCAAGATGCTGAAATTCATAAAGAAAAACTGTAAAGAATAATGTGGTGAAGTGATGGGCTGGGTTCTGTATTTTTGCAAAAAATAATACTCTCCCTGTGTGAGAATTGACAGCCCCCTGAAGAGCTGCTGCTTCTTGCTGTCTCGAATAGCTGCTGTCGGATTAAAACCCTCAAGTCATCCTTTTTCTTAGCAATTTCAGATTTAGGATGCAGAGACGCCAATTAGTACTAGCAAGCAGGAACTCCCTCATTTTTCTATTTATAGAGAGGTGCATTTTTTCTGTATGTTTTGGGATTACTAGAGTCTTTGCTGGTATATTTTTTGTCTTGCTAAAATTAGTCACAACCCCCTGTCAGTTCAAGGGAGGAGAATTAAGGCAATGCACCAAGGGACTCTGCAAATCAGCCTCAAGAACAACGTGGGGTTTTTTCCTGCTCAAAGCCATCATCATGTAGGTGGCTTGATTTAAAAAAACCTGATTTGAGTGACTTCCAGTTAAATTCCTCTATTATACCAAGTCTTTCCAGGGCATCTGCTCATTGCTCACGGGTCACATGGAGCTGCTTCAGGCAGTTTGGCTTTTTTGCTTCTGCACCAAGTGCCTGTTATTTCACAGCTGGGGCTGCAGAAGCCCCTCTGTCTGTTGGTGCCTCTTGTGCCTCCAGGAGCCCACAGACCCATGTTCATTTTCCAGTTTTCTTCCTTTATCCACTTTCTTTCTCACCCCTCTGTTCAAGTAATGCCTTACTTCAGTGGGAGGAACACAGCCCTTTGGAAGAACCTGATGTGAATTGCTGCTAATCCTGCCAGTGACTAATTAGGATGCTGATATTTTCCCAGAACACCTGACTCCCAGAAAACATCCCCAGAAGCTTCCTACAAGCATTTAACAGAGACAATTGACACCTCAAGGTAAATACTCTGAGGATCTGAAATCCTGGATGCAGGTACCGTGTCTTATCTCTGAAGCATTAGGAAGTTTTGAGGGTGTCTTTACAGCCACCGTTGTGCTGGGTTTCCACTGGTGTTTGCAAGAGGATTAAAGCAGCTGGGAAGGGTCACAGTCCTCGGGGTTGGGGCACTTGCTCCTCTCTGTCCCACATCCTCAGGACTGGCCTTGTTGGGCCACCATTTGTCCCCTTTATGGGCTGCCCAAGGCTGTCCCCTGTGTGGTGGCAGGAGAGCCCACTTAGCCATTCCCCGAGGGTGTGCTAGTTCAAGTTTGGGCTAAAAGACAAATATGTAAGTCTTGTCTCTAGGGGTTACTTCACACTTTTCCCAGCATCTGAGAAGGTGCGAAGGCCATCTCAGCAGAGTGCAGGGTATCTCACAAATATTTAAGTCTTGTCTCTAGGGGGTTAGTTCACACTTCTCCCAGCATCCAAGAAAGTGTGAAGGCCATCTCAGCAGAGTGCAGGGTATCTCCTAATGCACAGTGAGAGCCTGGTGTGGGCAAAGCCCTTATCTGTGAGTGACTGAAGCCTCATCCCGAGGAATTCCAGCCATCCCTGCTGTGCTGGCCCCGTTTTGCTCTGCTGTGACACCTCTGGTTACCTACACCCACCGTGGGCACGTCTGGCTTCAGTGACACCCGGGTGGTACAGCGACACAGAAAAGGGACAATGCTCAGTTCAGAAGGACCCCACTCACTGGGGTTTAAGCACAAGCTTGTGTTTGAGCAGGTAGAGGTTGGTGTGTCAGCACCCCCTGAATGCTGTGCCTGTAGCTGGGTGGCACTCGCTGTTTGCAGCTTCAGGCAGGCACAGATTTAACGGGATTCTCCCCAAATCCCGCATCCTGCCCAGACTCCTCCATGCCTTTTACTTCTTTAGCATCAGCCACCTGAACCTGCTGCGTATCAGGCTCTTGCTGCTGCCCCTGTTGGTGCTCATTTCTAAAACTTGGTGTTTCTTAAGCCGTGCAGCCTCACAGAGCCACAAGAGGTGGCCCCGCTCTGCCCTGGCTTGTGCCAAATGCCACGGATTTGGTCCCACGAGGAGTTTTGGCAGGAGGCGTGCGTGGCGCTGGCTGGGCAGGGACAGCTCGCCCAGGAGGATGCTGTGAACATAAAGCAGGGCTGTGTGTGAAATCAGCAAACGGGCCAAATCGTTCTCAGAAGTGGCGTTTAAAGAAAAAATCCTTTGTGGAAAATGCTTTATCAGCTGTTCGCCCAAGCCAAGCCGCTTGGAAAGGGAACAGGCGCTGTTTAGAAAATAATATCACAGGCCGTTGGGTTGCTGTTGCTGTTGGTTGTGACACTGAGCAGGTTCCACGCTGGCTGGTGGGTCCCAATGTTTGGTTTCCAGGAGAGTGTTTTCTTTGATCTCCCTCAATAAAACCCTTGAATTTTGAGGGGAAAAAAAAATAATTTAGAAAAGGGGTTGGTGCAAAACTCAGTCCCTTCCCTTTCCCCGAGTCTTGGCTCTCCTCTCTCCCCAGCCCCACAGAGATGTTTGAATAATTGCAGCTTTGCTGTTCTGCCCCCTCCCACGGGGGTCTCGGGTTTGGGTATGTGACGGGCCAGGGGTGGCTGTCACCTCCCGGAGCAGCTGCCCCTGAGATCCTGCCTTGTCCCAGCCTTTCTGGAGGAAAGTAAGGGCTAACCCACCTCCTGGGGCAGGCAGCTCTGGTTTCTCTTTGAGTGGTGTGGGGCACCATGAAGGGTCTCTGAGCATGGGTGTGATGAGTTGCAACGGGCTCTGCAGACAGTGTGAGGAGATGGGTGGTTTCTAAAACTTGGCTATCAAAATCTTGGGATACAATGTATGGGAAGATCTCATGCAGAACCCTGTCACCCTGCATGAATCATTTGGAAAAAATCCTGTATTTTTAGGAGTGAGGTGTTGACACACACACACAGACGCAGAAGAGGCAGGAGGTGCTGGGAGCAGAAGAGGGAAATGGGGGCAAAGTGTGTGGTTTCGGTCCACGCCCATCTTTCAAACACTGACTTTTGTGCCTTTTTTTTTTTTTGACAGAGATGTTTGAATAATTGCAGCTTTGCTGTTCTGCCCCCTCCCACGGGGGTCTCGGGTTTGGGTCCGTGCAGGGCCAGGGGTGGCTGTCACCTCCTGGAGCAGCTGCCCCTGAGATCCTGCCTTGTCCCAGCCTTTCTGGAGGAAGGTAAGGGCTAACCCACCTCCTGGGGCAGGCAGCTCTGGTTTCTCTTTGAGTGGTGTGGGGCACCATGAAGGGTCTCTGAGCATGGGTGTGATGAGTTGCAACGGGCTCTGCAGACAGTGTGAGGAGATGGGTGGTTTCTAAAACTTGGCTATCAAAATCTTGGGATACAATGTATGGGAAGATCTCATGCAGAACCCTGTCACCCTGCATGAATCATTTGGAAAAAATCCTGTATTTTTAGGAGTGAGGTGTTGACACACTGGTGAGAGGGGATGGGTGGTGGTTTGGCTATCAAAATCTTGGGATACAATGTATGGGAAGATCTCATGCAGAACCCTGTCACCCTGCATGAATCATTTGGAAAAAATCCTGTATTTTTAGGAGTGAGGTGTTGACACACACACACAGACGCAGAAGAGGCAGGAGGTGCTGGGAGCAGAAGAGGGAAATGGGGGCAAAGTGTGTGGTTTCGGTCCACGCCCATCTTTCAAACACTGACTTTTGTGCTTTTTTTTTTTTGTGAGGAGTTTGTTTGATCTCTGGGACTTGAGTATTTTATAAAAAAGTGATGGATAAAAAGCCATGCCTGCTTGGAGGGGAAGTGCCTTTCTTTACTGCTGAGAAGGGTTGAAATGGTTACTGTGTGATTGGAAAGAAAAGGCAGGCCCATACTTAGCAGCAGCTAAATGTGAGAGATTTTAATGAAGGATTCTGCTGTGTGGGCTAGGAGGAAATAAATCTGCTGTAGGACAGCAGAAGCTCAGCAGGGGGGACAGTCCGGCTGTTAATGAGTAAAGCCATTTCTTCAATGAGAATAAATGATTACAGGCAAAGGATGTGAAAGTGGCAGATCACTGACCTAGAGAAATTCAAAGCAAGTCAGAAGCTCGCTGGCTTTCCAGGGCCTTTTCACCTTCCACGTACTTGTTTGTGAGGTGCCCGAGGAGGCTTGATCTCTATTGGCTTTAACTTCTGCCACCACTGCCGAGTGTTTCCAAGCCTGGCGAGTGCTCACTGTGCCCATGGGAGCTGGGCAACCATTTGCCTGCATGTTGGTGGCCATGGGGGCTGCAGACAGAGGTGACCCGTGCTCTTGGGGAGCTGCTTTTCCCTGGGATTGGGGACCGATAGCCCCATCCAGGGCCACCTCTTCCAGGTGGGCTGCATTGGACCAGGGCACTGCCTGGGGGGGCGATGGGCTTGGGAGGAAGCAAAAGCATCGGGGGAAAAATGAAAAAAACCCAAACCACTACTTTCTGCAGTGGTTTTGAAATGGTTTGTCTGGGTTTTCTCTGCTTTCCCTGCTTTGCTCTAGGGTTTGTGGGTATCTGGAGCTGCTGGGCAGTGACCCAGCCTGGGGTGCTCTGTGCCCCTGGATGCTGTAGGTGCCCACTCAGAAGCTCTCTGGGCTGGCCCCTGCTCCCGGCCGTGCTGCACGTATCCAGGAGGCCTCGTGTGCCCCTGAGGAGTGGGATTTATTGCCATTGAGCCGTACCTGCTGGCCTGCTCCACCTGATCCTTCCAGGAAATCCCAAGCAGGAATAGGGCTGGGAATGCTGTCCACGCGCCCGCTCCACGGGGATGTTTAGTGGTGGTTAGGAAGAGATGAACCGCTTTGTTTTTACATGGTGCTATTTTAATAAGTCAATGCCAAAGGTAATAAATCTGTCCTACAGAAAATTAAAGAGTGGTTTACTGTATAAACTACTCCTGCACGCTCCAGGGCATTGCTCCCGGCCAGCGTAGCCTGCTCGTACCTTGCTGTCAGAGGACAAAAAAAAGGGCTTCTCTTGCTGTTTGTCAAAATGCAGTTGCCAATATTCCAACAGCACGAAGATTTATTCTGTTTATTGAATGTTACTGGATGGCTTTGGGCACCTCGGAGGAATATCAGTGAGAATTCACTAAAGAGATGCAGCATGTGGCTGGGTCCGGTTTGCTGTCTTGGTTCCACATGGACCTCCCAGAGCTGGACAACTGAAGTCAGTGCCTTGAGGGAGGGAATAGAGAGGAGAAGTGTGAGTTTGCCATTGTGTGCTGTTCCTGCAGGTGGACGGATGGACGGACAGAGAATGTGCTGCTCCAAAAGCAGCTGAGTTTCTCTTGCCTCTCTGGGTCCTGGTGTTACTCTTCAAGTCTGTGCACTGCCACACTGGGCAGGAATCACAATTATATTCCCATGGGATTTTGGTGCTGGATAAAGCTGCCCACCATCTGACCATACAAAGGGATGGAATGGAACAGACAGACGGACAGAGAACATGTTGCTCCAAAAGCAGCTGAGTTTCTCTTGCCTCTCTGGGTCCTGGTGTTACTCTTCAAGTCTGTGCACTGCCACACTGGGCAGGAATCACAATTATATTCCCATGGGATTTTGGTGCTGGATAAAGCTGCCCACCATCTGACCATACAAAGGGATGGAATGGATGGGAGATGGAGGAAATGCCCTCATCTCCACCTTCCTCTCCTGGCTCTGGGACTTGCTCCATCCTTCCAGGCACTGGGGCAGCCACAAGTGATTGTTACTAAGGAAACAATGCTTCAAAACCACCACCAGCAACATCAGCCAGATGTAGGGATGTTACTATTTTCAAAGAAAGTTGGTTGCTAATTAAAATACTCCTGTCAGAATTTCCTGGCTGAAAACTTGTTTCGTGAAATCCCGGGTGGTGGTTGGGGGTTGAGTTGTACCTGGCACGTTTTCAGAGGAGGTGAAAGCAAAGGGTCTGCCAGGAGACAAGTGTGTGCATCAAACGTGCTGCTTCACCTCCTTCCTCCCTGGAGAAGGGAAGAAAGACTGCCCAAGAGGCTGGGAGCATAGAGGTTTTTATTCATCTGACTGATAATAGGAGCTAAATAAAGGCTTCGGAAAAAAACCCGACCATTTCTCTTGCAATATTGGTTGGGCAGAACTGTACTGGAACTAAACATGGAATGAAAAGTCTGGCTTTTCTGCCAGCTCTATTTTTAGAGCTACTGCTCCCTCTTTGTATCTCTCTGAGTTTTCTCAGCGTATGCACTTGAAGCAGGCAATCTGCCCTTATTTATTCCGGCAAGATAAGGATGGTGCGTGGAGGGGCAGGGCACTCGCCAGATTTGACAAAAATCCCTCTGAATACCAGGATGCGGGTCCTGTTCCAGCAGCGGGGTCACTGCGGTCGCAGACTCCCGAATATTTCTGTGCTCCATCTAGTAATGACTCCAACCCTGACGTGCTGGGGGGAGCGGGTGTGTGATTTTGGCTGGCTGCTTTGTGTCCCAAAATTGCGGTCACAACTGGAATAAAATTCAGCCCAACGGGCTGGGCTTTGCGTCACATTTCAGTGTTTGTGCAAAAACCAACTCTCACTGTGCACCAGTTTGACTGGTTCATAATCCGTGTTCTCCAGAGGCAGGGGACTTCTGAGAGCTGGAAGTGTGAGAGGAGGCTGGATTCAAGGACATTTAATTAGGAACATTTCTTTCCAGCACGGAACTGGACAGCGAGGAGGACCCCCCAGAAACTCCATGGGATTTACTGACTATAAACCCATAGCTGGCTTTGCAGAAAGATAAATGCAGAAGACGGGGATGTGCCTCACATCTCTCTGTGTTTGTGGTTGCTCTTCATTCAGAGCAGACACCCCAGAGCCTGAGACCAGAACACATGCAGGTGATGCTGAAGCCGCGGTGAATTTTGTCCGGCTAAAGATTATGCCAGATTCCAGCAGGAGCATTCATGTATTCCCTGGAGAATAAAGCTGGAGGAGGATTTGCAGTGGAGGGAAGGTGTAACTGGCTGGTGCTCAGCCCTGTTCCTGTGCCAAGAGGCAGATGTTGAGCTGTGAGAACTGGTCCTGCAGAGACAGCAGCTGCTGGAGCTGAAGCCTCTTGGGCTTCGCTAATACCAGCTCTGTTGAGAGGGTATCAGGCAGAAAATGCTGCTTCTCCCAAAAAGCTGTCTTGTGTGCCCTGACAGAACACAGGTCAAAAATTAAGGCAGCATTTAGGTCTGATTTTCCTTGGATTTTAGGAACTTGAAAGTGGTGTTAGCTTACCCCTTGACTGGGCCCACAGATCTTGTGGCAGCAGGGAAGTGTGTTGGGTGACCGCTTTGACTTCTTCATTTCTGGATGGCACCGGTCCTTAGCAGTGCAAAACCTGAGAGTGGTGACAAATCCCACCCTCCTGCCCATTTGCAGCTGCAGAACGGCCTCTGACCTGCCGTGCTTCAGGATCACGTGGATATCCCACCTGGATCTAGTCCACTGCTCCTCGAGCATCTCTCTCAATCTCCCTTAGCCTACAGCCAGGCGTGAGCCCGGGTACCACCAGTCTGTGGTGGGAGCCAGCACAATCCCTGATACATAGAGAAGCTGCCCCGAAGCTGGAGGAGAAGGTGCCCCGGAGCCAGAGGAGTGTCTGGCAGGAGCCTGGGGAAGTTTTTGTCCGTGTGTCCTGCTGAGGAGGAGACCAAGCTGATGCCAGTCCGTGGGGCTGCACCCCTCCTCCTGCTCCATACCCTCTGGCAGCGCTCAGCCCCCTCACTGACTGACCACAGCAAGACATGTGCTTTATGGATGTCTTGGTGGATTTAAACACCTCTTCCTTGTCTTTTTTTCCCCTTAAAAAGTCTCCTATTGGTTGTCAGGGCTGTTTTGGAAGCACGTTATTATTAATGCTCACCCTCTGGCTGGACATGGTGTGTGGCCAGGGCAGGGCTGAGGTGGGGGCTGCTGCTCTGCCCCCCCAGCACTTGGTTATGGCTGAGAAGGGCACAGAGCCCTCCTTTCCCTCCCCTTGGAGAAGTGTCCCTCTGGGAACCTGTGAGTCTTTGGGGGCTGTATGCTCATACAGCACCAGCTTTGTACAAGGAGGGACTCCTGAGCTATAAATCTCAGCTTTTCAAGTACTGAACTCCCTTTTGGATTGTTTTTGACGTTAGGAATTTTCTCTGATAAGAGAACTTTATTTGCCTTTAAATATCACTTTGTGACAGGATGATGGAGTGGGAATTCTTGGAGCGAGCCCGTGCCAGCCGGGGAAGGGAAATTCTGCTGCGGCTTTTGTTTGTCTCCAGCACTGACATTTTAGCTCTTTAAAAGAGTACGTTTATTTTATTCTTGGCAAGGGTGTGTGAGCACACGTCGGGGTCCAGACAAATGGGAGCAGCCCAGTGTCAGAGCTGGGCTGAAGCCAAGTGGGTCTCCTGCTATCCCCTCCCGGTGGCACCTGGGGAAGAGGAGCTGTGCTGGGGACTTTTCTGCAACCAACTTAAACCCACAGGTTGGGTGGGTGAAGCAGGGCTGCCATGTAGAGAGCCTTTAAAAAAAAACCCAACAAACACAGATTCTGTGATATTGTGTGCAAGGTGCGGTCAGGTGTTCCCAGGCTGGCAGGTGTATAAAGTCCAGGATGTCACCAAGTCCCCCAGAACAGCTTTGTGGCACTTAGCAGCTTTTCATGATCACCTTGCAGAGCTTGGTGGTGGGGACCAAGCCTTTACCTTGCCAAGCCAGGATGAGATTCCCTTGGTAGGGCTCTGGCAGGGCAGTGGTTTATAGTGGTGCCAGCTCGGGTTGAGGCTAAGTCGAAGGTGTTGCCCAGCACAACCTTCCAAGTTCAGCCCGTAGCCACAAAGTCTGTGTTTTATTTGCATTTGGACCAGTGGGAGCGGAGCTCCCTAATCTGTCTCTCTCCAGCAGCCCCGTTTTATCACGATCCATTTAGATACGGCGGATTTTGCTCCACAAGCTGCTTGCGAGCAGCAGGATCTGCAAAGTGCCAGCTCCTTTATTCAGCTTGGGTACCACTAAGCTCTCCCTGGATTTCATGATGCCTTGAGCAGCCAACTAACTCTGTGTTCCTTTCTTTCAGCTCTTCCACGTGGCGTACGTCCTGATCAAATTTGCCAATTCCCCTCGTCCTGACCTCTGGGTGCTGGAGCGATCGACTGACTTTGGCCTCACCTACGAGCCCTGGCAGTATTTTGCCTGTGAGTATGGCAGTGTTGTGAGACAGCTGCAGCTCTAACGCCAGGCAGTGAGGCCACAGTCAAAATGGCTCTTTCTGCAAGCCCTGGGTTTGGAGTTGTTTCTGTTGATGGGGTGTGTGTCCCCTATTTCTCCTGCTCAATAAGGCTGCAGGAGTTGAAGCTCAGGTCAGAGCAGCTCGGTGACGTTGTGGTGCTTCTCAGAGCAGGAGAACTTTCATGCTTTCTGGGACTACGTGTATTATTTAAAGTATTACCATTGGTGCCCACACAAATCTCTCTGGATGCCAAAGTTGGCACCAGTGTCAGTGGCTGGGCATTGCTGATACAGGTCTGGAACATGAGGTTTCTTATTGTCTCCTCCCTGCCCTCCTCTCTCTGTCTGCCCTGTGCCGTATCCGTGGTGGCACATCTCAGCTCCTCCAGAAGCAAACCAGTGGCTCATTTCCAAGGGTCAGGAGGCAGAAACCAGTCCCCTTGCTCTGGTTGGTACTGGAGGTTGGATACAACCTGTGCAGGGCAGGAAACCGCTGTCCTGCTGCTGTTCAAGGTGGGATCAAAAACGGCTGGAGAGGGTGGCTGCAGAGATCCAGGCTGTGCGTTTGCCTTCCCCATTCTCTGATGAAAACCTGATCCCTTTAGAAACAGCTGGTTCTGCAGCGCTCTTCTCCCAAAGGGTCTGTGGGGTAGCCAGATGCTGAGGAACTTGTTACCCACCAGCCTCTCCCAGAAGCAGCAGCAGTAATTGGGAGAAGATGTGAGTTAGATCCACAGCCAGAGCTTAAAGCCTGGCAGAGGAAGGACCTGGGAGCGCTCGGAGGCCTCTAGAGGCTCATATTTCTGGCTTAACCTGTCACCCTCTGCTTTACCTTTGCTGGCCTTTTGTGCAAGAAAGAGCTGCAGACATGTTACCCACCCTGTTGCCTTAGTGTGGTAGCTCCTCTGCAGTGCGGATGTTTTCCCCTCTGCTGTGTGCTGGTGGGGAGTTATTGCTGTCAAATTCCCTGCTTTCCTTTTTTTTTTTATCTTCTCTGAGAATTTCCCTTCCAGCTCTGTAGCCTCTCCCGGGGCCCCTTGTGGTCACGTTATTGCCTGGTCTGGGGCTGAGAGGGAACTTCTGGCCCAACTCGCTTGTTCCTGCGTGTGGTGGCACCACTGCAGCATCGGGGGTCCTCTTCCCACCCTGGGGTCCTCCTCCCACCCTGGGGTCCTCCTCCCACCCTGGGGTCCTCTTCCCACCCGCAAACATCAGCCCCTGCTGTGACTCCCCCCTTCAGAAATGACATGCAGTGACACAGCCCAGTGGAAAATTCCCATGGAACTAAAGAGGTGGCTGCTCCAAAACCTGCCAGATCCGCTAGCACAAGAAGTCCTCTGCGGAGGTTTATTTTTGGCACGGGGAATTCTGTAGGTGGTCTCATAAAAACGCTGGTCAGTTCAGCAAGAGGGTTTAAAAGCAGAAATGTAAGCGTTCTCCACAGACCCCAGCGAGCCTTGCCCTGGGTGACACTGTCCCCGTGCTGCCCCTGGAGCCCTGCTCCTTGTGGGAGATGTCCCGTTCTCCAGGCAGCCCCGTGCCCCCCAGCCAGGCTGCTGGGATGCTGCTGGGCTTAGCTCTGCGGGAGGAGGGAAGAGATGGGTGTCGTGGAAAAGCATCTCTTGGGGAGAAGGGGCTGGAGGGACCGTGAGGATGCCCATCCTCCCTGCACTGCACCCGCCCTCCCCTCGGCCACCAAAGGAGAAGCAGGAGTGCCAGGGAGAGATTTTTGCTGGTGTTTATCCCCGTGAAGGGTTCCCCACGCAGCGTTTCAAATGGGGACAGGACATGAAAGATAGCCCGTCCCAGCTGTCCATCCAGCCCCACGGAGCCTCGTCTGCCCCAGCTCAGCATCTCAGCAGGATTAGCCCCTTTGGTCTCGCTTTGCTGGGCAGTGCTGGGGGAAGGCAGCCACAGCGCAGAGCTCCCTCCTTCTCTCCGCTCAGGGTGGGCTTCCCACTCTGTGGTTTAAGGTTTATGAGTTGCTGTTGTAGCTTACAGAGTGCCCGGCTTCTTGTGTAGATTCACAATAACTGAAGGAGACTTTTTGATTTTCCTGAGGAGCTGCTCTGGCTGAGCATCCCGTCTCCGTGCCCGGCCGTGCTCTGGAAATCAATCATCTGGAGCCAGTAGTGACAGGCTCCTCTCCTGGGGCTGCAGAATAAATTGCCTTTAAAAAAAAGCACCTGGCGAAGCAAAGCCTGGCGGCCGGAGACCTGCTGTTAAATGTTTCCACACCATCTTCCTGTGGATGCAACTGAGCTCCTGCTGTTGCCAGAACAGTGTTTCGTGGAGCGAGGCCACGCTGCTGGAGATGAGGTGTGGGCGGGTGCAAGCCAGAGGTGAAGGCAGGGGAGGCAGAAGCTCTTCCTCCCCCTTCCTCTTCCTCCTGCCTGGCTTAGCCTCCTCCACTGCGGCACATGGAGTGAGGGACATGCCTCCTGGAGGCACACTGCAACAGATTTTGGAGTGTTATTCCCATGAATTAGGCAAATGTTTCCCCATCAGCTCCCTGTATGAGCTGAGCAGCACTGGCAGGAGCAGCAGATTCTCTTGGCTGCCTTTTCCTCCCTCTTCTCCCTGTGGAAACACCCTCAGGAGCTGCTGTGGTGATGTGTCCTTCAGCACATGTTGCTGAGAGCTCCTGGCACGGGTGAAACGGGAGTGGGATGGGAGCAGCAGCCTTTGTCCCAGGCTCTTCTCTGGGGAAACAGCCCCAGAGGGTGGCCCCGTGAAGGTTTTTCCGTAGGTGGATGTGGGTGCTCCCCATCCTGCGCAGTCAGGTCCTGAGCTGCCCCAGTGTGTTCACTGGGGTTTGATTGGCTTTGCCAGCACAGGGATGTCGGACATCCTGGGGACAAGGGTGCTGGACTCACAGGAGGGAGGCCAGGACATTCCTGCAGCTGGAAGGAGACTCCTGGCGTGCAGTGTCCCCAAGGCAGGTTGCAGGGCCAGCAGTGTGACTGCCTGGCCATGCTTGTCCCCTGGCTTTAGCCAGCCTTGCATTGCCACTTAGTGGCAGGAGCCCTTGATTGCTGTCCCCAAGGGGTCCTTCTGGGCGGCTTCAGCATTTCTGTTTTATAGCATTTGTTTAAGAGCAGTTGTAGAGTTGGGAGCAGGGTGGGAGAAGATGTCCTGCAGGCAGTGGCTCTGCTTCTCCCAAACACCACAAACCCCCTGCCCATCCCAGTGTCTCCACCCCAATGGGACATGGCACAGCGGTGGCCATGGCTTGTGGTTGCTCCCACTGTGTGGTTCTGTGATGGCTCACTCTTTGGGAATTACCCGAGAAGTTGAGGAGCCACACGATGGTGATAGTACAAGCCCCTACATCAGGAGCAGAGCAGAACAATGGCCGTTCTCACTTTCCTCATTTACTAAAGTGATGTGATTTGGGGGATTTTCTGACCATGCCTATTGCTCTCATAGTGACTCCTTTCCTTAGTGCAGTGTGTGTTAGCAAGGACAGAGTTAACAATACAAAGCAATCTGCACGTAGTAAATGCTTAACAAAGAGTATAGACCCTTGTCTCCTGTTGCTCTGTGTGGGAAAATCAACGCAGGGCTCTGACCTGTTCCTTGTCTCTTACTGCTCTCATCTCTGGTTGGTAACAGCTTCCAAGAGGGACTGCATTGAGAAGTTTGGCCTGCACACCGTGGACCGTATCACCAAGGATGACCACGCCATCTGCACCACTGAGTACTCTCGGATCGTGCCGTTAGAAAACGGGGAGGTGAGCAGTTGCAGGTTTTCATCCCCTGGAGTTTCCAGGATTTCTCAGTGACTGTTAATTGGTTCCCTCTAGACTTTTGGGTGCTGCCTGAATTACTCTGTTAAAACAAATGAGACTGGCAGGGAACTGATTCAGTTGTCCTGAAGGGGAGGTAAAGATTGAGTTTGGCTGAGGGAGAGATTAATTTCTTAATTACAGAGATCTATTTTCTCTCCTTGCATTCACAGATTGTTGTCTCTCTGGTAAACGGGCGCCCGGGAGCCATGAACTTCTCCTACTCTCCTCTCCTCCGGAATTTCACAAAAGCCACCAACATCAGGCTGCGCTTCCTGCAGACAAACACCCTGCTCGGGCACCTGATGGGCAAAGCTTTAAGGGACCCTACAGTGACAAGGAGGGTAAGACAGGCCTTCATACCTCTTGCTGATGAGGTGGAAGTGTTTGAGGGCTGTGTGTGCCGCCTCTGGAGGGAAGACATCCCTGGATGTTGCCCGTGAGGGTTTCTTCTCCCTGTATTTGTACTCCCCAAGCTGAAGGCATCTGCAGTGGGTGCTGCTGCTGCCGTGGCTGGAGCTGGAGGCTGCTTGGGAAGAGCTGTGCTCAGTGCCAGTTGTGAAGCTTATTAGTACAGATATTAATGGCCAAACTTTCTTGTGCTCTCCAGTACACCGTGAAACTGGGAAACACCTCGTGTGTCACACGTGGCTTTCTGGATGTGCTGGGAGACCCAACTCGTAACTAATGGGCTCTGTTAGTGGTGGCAGATATTGCAGCCTGCAGGGCCGAGCTTGTCACTCTAAGGGAAATGTCCCAACAGATCATTTTACTAAATACAAGTCCTGCTGAATTCTGAGTAGGGCAGTTGTGAAGCTTATTGGTGCAGATACTAATGGCCAAACTTTCTTGTGCTCTCCAGTACTACTACAGCATCAAGGATATCAGCATTGGAGGGCGCTGTGTCTGCCATGGCCATGCAGATGTCTGTGATGCCAAGGACCCGAATGACCCTTACAGGTATGTTTTTCAAAGTCACAGTTCTGTGTAAAAGCTTCTGAATTGTTATGCTAAGAATGAAAGATGCCAGTGTGGGTTGTGTCCTGTCCTGAGCTCGTCACTGTGCCGGTTGTTGATGGCTCTGCCCTGAGAATGAACCAGAAAACGGTCCTGCCAAAGTAGCAAAAATTAAACACTTTGTCAGGCTGTTTTTCAGCCAGATCAGCTCCCTGGTCTGGTTTCCCTGCCCACAGCTTTGCCATCCTCGTGGGAGCAGAGCACTGGAATGGAGGGTAGGAGTGCGAAGCCAACACTGGTGTTGGACACGGAGGTTTCTTATCAAAGCACAGGGCTGGTTTCTGAACTTGTTCAGAGAATTCTCTTGCTTCCCAGGTGGCTTCTTATGAATCAGGGCAGCCCTCTCAGATATAGATTTCTTGTGCTCTCCAGTACTACTACAGCATCAAGGATATCAGCATTGGAGGACGCTGTGTCTGCCATGGCCATGCAGATGTCTGTGATGCCAAGGACCCGAATGACCCTTACAGGTATGTTTTTCAAAGTCACAGTTCTGTGTAAAAGCTTCTGAATTGTTACACTAAGAATGAAAGATGCCAGCATGGGCTGTGTCCTGTCCTGAGCTCCTCACTGCGCCGGTTGTTGATGGCTCTGCCCTGAGAATGAACCAGAAAATGGTCCTGCCAAAGTAGCAAAAATTAAACACTCTGTCAGGCTGTTTTTCAGCCAGATCAGCTCCCTGGTCTGGTTTCCCTGCCCACAGCTTTGCCATCCCCATGGGAGCAGAGCCCTGGAATGGAGGGTAGGAGTGCGAAGCCAACACTGGTGTTGGACATGGAGGTTTCTTGTCAAAGCACAGGGCTGGTTTCTGAACTTGTTCAGAGAATTCTCTTGCTTCCCAGGTGGCTTCTTATGAATCAGGGCAGCCCTCTCAGATATAGATGGTCTCCCAAGAAACCAAACCCCACTGTTTGGTTCTAAGAACCCTAGATTGAGTAGGTACGTAGCTAGACTACTCATTACAAAAGAGCAAGAGCATGCAAAGCAGTTACATTTTGGCTCATGGGACTGTTCCCATCCGCCTTGGCAACTTGAAATGCCAAAGAGCTGCTTCAAACCATGAAAATGCTGCTGCTCAGCCATCTGTTTGCAGACTGAATGTTGCCTTTATGAAAGGGACGGGTAGATTCAGCTGGACGAGGGAAAGCTTATATTTCTTTCTCATCAGGATCATGTAGAGCTTTTGGATCTTCTAAAATAAAATTCCAGGGAGTCCCAGCCAAGTCTAAAAGCTGCTAAGTGTTAAAACAAAGATGTATTGAAAAGCAAGTGTACATTAGTGTGCCTAATGCTCTGACAAAGGGAAGTTTGTAAATATTTGAGTGTACAGTTCCTTGGTTTTGTTTTGGACTTTGGTGTCGCTGGATGCACAGTGCACCCCTGCACCAGGGAAAAAGGGCTTCATGGTGCAAAGTGATTCTTTAGCATAGAAACACCCTGACATCATTAGATAGATGGCTCAGGGCTCTCTAGGAAGGGAGGAAAAATTGAGGGAGGAGAGATGTGTTGGGAACCTTGTTGAATGCCACTTGTGCTGACGACTGTCCCTGCCTCCCAGAACTCCCCTCCTCCACCCTCGCTTGGATGCGTTTGGCATCTTCACTCTTGGCCCCAAACCACGCTCTAACGTTGCAGCACGTGTTCAGCAGCAGCTGTTGCATTTCACCCAGAGCAGATCGCTCTTGCCGGGAGGAGAAAACATTTCCTACTTGGGTGCTTCCTACAGTCAGCACATAACATCTGCGAAGTCCTTTGGGATACAGCGGGACAAAGACGCTGGTAAATAACAGAACTTCTCCTGGCACTGCTGTGCCCTGTTAGCAAGCCCAGCAGCATGTAGAAGTCAGCAGAAATATGATACTTTCAGTTGAGAAAATGAGTAATCAGTGAAATGCTGCCGTTCTCCAAGGCTCCAGCAGCAGCTGTGTCCAGCCATCCCACCGGAGCGGGCACCGCTTCATCCCATCTTCGGACCCAGCACAGAGCCAGCACGGCCATACCTGCCACAGCACTGCAGGAGAAGAGGCTTCGCAGAGGCAGGTGGGGCTGGGACACACTGTCCCTTCATGTCCTGGGCCCCAGCTGTCAGAAATCCATCGTTCCCTCAGAAATCCATGCGCCCCGTCGGAGCAGGAGCTGCGGTGTGTCCCTCTGCCCCTTCGGAGGCTGATGTGAGACAGCAACGGGGCAAAGTGCAAATAGAGGGAGACAAGGAATGTGAATTGGCCCAGCCCTGTTAAAAATCCCAGTTATGTCTCAGCCTGTCTGGGAGGTCTCTGCTGCTCATTTGAACTTCTCTCCTCTGCACATGCCCGTGTTTTTTGTGCCTCTTGCCCAGAAAGGCAGGATGAGCACTTTGATAGAGGTGAGGTGAGCAAGAAGTCTTGGCAAAGCCTTTAGGACGTGATGGAGCATGTTCGTGAGCTGACTTCCTGGCCATAAATGATAATGTTTATCCAGCTTTGGAAAGCTGCTCTGAAGTGCCAAGTTAGGGAGGCTGCACGTCCAGCTGTGTGAAGTTGGCAGCACGTCTGGTCCCCGTGTGAGTGTGCAAGAGCCTACGGCATGTGGGCAGATAGAGCCTCCTCAAAGGTCCTTTGCAGTTTTCACAACTGTCTCTTTGCCCCAAGAGCGAATGGGCTGAATTAAGCAGAGGGAAGGAAAGTTCTCCTGGTTAAAGGTGAACACCAGCAGGATCAGGCACAAGCCTTTCTCCTGGCAAACGCTGTGAGCAGTGCGATAAACATCAGCGGGGACCTGGCACGTTGCAGATGGAGAGCCCAGACAGCAATCGTGTGTTAACACGCTGGTGGTGGTGGTGGGAGCTCAGGAGAGCCCTGAAAGAGCTCTGCTTCTTGTTTGATAAGAACAACTGCTTCCCTGGGTTCACTGCCCCATCCCAGATGCCACAAGCAAGAGAGGAGACAACCAGAGTCCAGCTGCTGTTCCTGTCCCTGATGCTGAAGATAACCAGGAAGGTAAGGGCAGCCTGGCTGCTCAGAAGCAGATCTGCAGGAGATGAGGGCTGCTTTCCCAGCTGGATCCTGCCCGCTAGCTTACTCTTTCCCATTTTGGAAGAGAAAGCACCATATGTGCTGGTGGGTTTGCGCCGTCTGCGAATCCCTTTGGCAGGTGGCTTCCCCTCAGCACAGTTAGAAGCAATTAGAGGAAGGGGCTTTTTTTTTTTTTCTGGTCTGTGCATCTCAGATGTCCTGGCCAAATCCAGCTGCTGCAGCTCTTGTGTGCTGCCCTCAGCTCCGACACAGCTGCTCGCTGGAAACTGTTTATACTCTCTTATCGAGCATCAGTTCCAGTGGGAAGACTGTAGTTTTATTTTTTTTTTGCAGCAGAACGACCAGGAAATATGTGCTATGTGAACACAGCCGCTCCCTCCGCTTCCTTGTATATACTCAATCAATGAAACATGTAAATATTGTAGCTTATGCACATTTGTCCATAACTCATTAGTGGCGCGGGCTCGGCACAAGGTACGGCAAAGCTGCCGTGATAGATGAGCAATCTGAGAGGTCGTTGCTAACTCTGGACAGCAGAGACTAAATAAATAGCTCCTTCTCCAGCTGAAATGTGCATCTTCACTCATTGAGTGCCATCTTTTTGCATTCTGGGAACCGAACCAGTGCTTTTCAAACATCTCCAGCATTAAAGAGCCGGGGTGTGTGGCTGGAGCCACATCCTCCAGCCAGGGAGATGAACACTGCTCAGCAGGTTTATAAGTTCCCTGACTCAGTGACCGTCTTTCTCCACACATGTGTATATTGTTGTTCATCTTGACCTCCAGCTGCTGCCATGGAAAATAACCATAAAATTGTGTTTCCTTGGAAGTGCTGAGTGAGTCAGCCAGGTGAGAGGTCTGCGCCTGGTTTCGTTACAGAGGCATGGCCGAGGTTTGCCTCTCACTGAGTCTCCCCCTTGGGTCTGCAAAACACGGGGAGAAGAAAGTTCCTGGGGAATATTTCAGGGCTCATTTCTGCCACTTGGGCTCCAGCCAACCCCTCTGGGCCTTGTTTTTGTGCCTGGGCTCTGCCAGCTCCAGCCCAGCCTGTGAATGAGGGTAGGGATGCGGCATCGCGACTGTGGCCAAGCGTTTCATGGCATCTGCAAGGGGAGCACCACCAGCAGAGCCAGGACCTCCTGCCCCTCAACCCCTCTGGCTGTAGCAAACATGCTGAGTGTGGATCCTGCCTGCACGCCCCTGAACTTCCAGATCATCCCATATTTCATTAAAATGAGTTTGCTTGTCCCGTGCTGCTGCCTCTGGCTATTCCCTATACAGACACTTGCAGGTCCCACCTCTTAAAAATACACGTGGGTGGAAACCATGGCACTCAGCTCACTGCAGGCACGGAAGAGTGTGTCTGCACTCCTGCATTTCACCAAGAATGACTACTCCATTTGTTCCTAATGTTTTAAAAAATTACATTTATTTTTAAACACTGCTTTTGAATGGAAAAGCATTGGAGGAGGGAGAGATGGGAGTGGCAGACCGACCCTGAGGGGAAATGAGTAATTGCACAGATAAAAGCTGGAACATGCTGTATTATCCATAAGTCTAATACAACAGAAAGCGTTTGTGTTGGATGGGAATCGCCTTCTGCTAAGTGGAAGTTTTGGAGATGATGTCACTGATGTTAATGAATCACCGTTGCGGTCGAGCAGGGACGAGATCCGTCCGTCGACCGTGGAGATTTCTTGCCTGGCGCCTCCGGAGCCGCCTGTTTCCCCAGCACAGCCCTGCCTGTGCCGGCTGAGGAGAGCCTGGGGCCAGCGTCTGCTGAGAGACTTCATTCACACTTCATGGCCTTCCTCTCTGCAAGCACAGGTGTGACCTGGAGGAGATGAGGGGACCTGTGTGGTCAGACATCGTGTCCCTGCACCACGCTTCTCTCTCTCATTTGCTTCAGTTCTGGTTTCCACCACTGCCACCTCCATCCATTTCATGTTTTATTGTCTGTAGAACTGGCCGGTCAGTAGAACACTCATTTTTCTGTAATCCTTGTCTCCCTGTGAAGAAAAGAGGAGTGATGGTGGAGGTGAAGGAAGGGAGAGAATGGCAGTGGAAGAGCAAAGTCTGGTGTTTGGCTCAGAAAAAAAACATTAGCAATCAAAAAGTTTTTTTAAAATGGCTTAGAAGCCTCTTCTCTAGAGATTTGGATTAACAAACGTTGCTCATTTGTGTATGTGGTGCTAGGCAGCAGGGTTATGTGGGGGTCCCCATCCCACACATCCTTGTTATCCCCCTGGCGTGGCTGTATCTCCGTCTCTCTCCCCTGCAGGCTGCAGTGCGACTGCCAGCACAACACCTGCGGCGGGTCCTGCGACCGCTGCTGCCCCGGCTTCAACCAGTTCCCGTGGCAGCCCGCCACCGCCGACAGTGCCCACGAGTGCCAGCGTGAGTTGGGGATGGGTTTCTCCTCCCTTTCCCAGCTGTTTTTGCAAAGCACAGATTGACCGTGCTTCCCCCAGCCCCTTGGTGTTGCAGCGCAGAGGAGCCCTTCTCTGCAGCGGTGGGGTTCATGGTGTGGGGCACTGGGTGAAGTGGGGGTCACTGGTTAATGGTGTTCAGCCGAGGCTCACACAGGGAGGACCCACCAGCTCTGTGCAGGACTTTGATTCTGCTTGTGTTCCAGTTCTTCCTCTCTGTCCAAGGGTTCGTGCAAGGCAGGTCTCGTTGCTCAATTCTGTCTCCAAGATGAATTACATGTGGATGTGTTTATGTACAGGACATTTTTATTTGTCCAGGACATCTTTATTTGTCCAGAGAAACCTTTAGTAAATGCCGACGGTGGAATTTCTGCTGCACGGGGAACGCAGAGCAGGGAGCACAGCCCTGGCACACTGTCCCTTACAAACATGGGACAGCAAAGGACAGTTGGATCTGAATCCTGGGGGTTTGTACAGAGCAGCCTCACCGGGCGCTGAACTTTACAGCTCACCTCCGTCCCGGATGGGATAAGAGAGGCAGGAATGTTGCCCTCTAAACCAGACTACCTGGGGCCCTAAAGTTGGGTAATTTCTTTTTCTCGTCCGTACACGCCTGCACATATTTTAGTTTTGATTTTGCTCCTGCTGCGTTTTTCCAGTTGCAGACTCAACCCTGCAAAAGAGTTGCTGCTTCTGCGCGTTTGAACTGGGAGGTTTCTGGGAGCTTGGGTGATCACCTAACCCCCCAGATGCGTTCAAGCATCTTTCCTCGTTGAAAAGTCACTCATCCGATGTCAAACCCACCAGGAAGAGCTGGGATCTTGAGATGCAGCTGGTGCCTGGACCTCCCTGGGCTGGTGGCTTGGCTAATGTCTCTCTCTCTTTTCAGCGTGCAATTGCAATGGCCATGCCTACGACTGCTACTACGACCCAGAGGTGGATCGCCACAAAGCCAGCAAAAGTCGTGAAGACAAGTTTGAAGGGGGAGGTGTTTGCATTGACTGTCAGGTAGGCCTGAAGAGCTCCCGTGGAAAAAAGATTTTTGTGTTTGTTTCCACTGTCAGCCTGGAGTCTAGCCTCGCTGCCAGCTCCAGCAGCCCCCTCATGCACCCTCCCTTATCTTAGTTAGGTCTCTCTCTGGAAATGTAGTCTCTTTGCCACAAGTTAGAGGGGTGTGTACCAGTAATGAACACAGCACTTGGGTTCCTGGCTGTCCCCCAGGTAGTACCATTACCTTTCTGAGCCTTCAGGGTGATGTCTGCTGAGGCACAGAGCGCTGGGAGGGATGGGTTGGTGCTGAGCACCTTGGGCAGTCCCTGCCTGGTTTGCAGAGCTCAGGTGCTGCCATCTCTCTGGATCTCTTCTGACCACCAAGATGGCAATCTCCTCCAGCTCTGAAGTTCCCAGTGAAAGAGGGAAAGTAGCTCTTCCACTCCCAAGGTGACCATGAGCTGGTTTCATGCAGTGGCTTGAAACTTTAGGCTGTTTTTTCTTGCTGGGAGGAAACAGCTTGCTCTCGTCCTGCTAACACAAAGTAGTCGGGACATTTTACCATCTGAAGTAACTGAAATGGGCTTGAGCTCAGATATGAACCTGGAGCTCAGACTGGTCTTATGGGAGGATACGCAGTTTGCAGGAAACGCTTTGTTTTCGAATCAGTGTGAAATTCTGAGCAGATTTAGGTCTTCTGTGTGCTGACGCTTCTGAATCACTCCCTTTGGCCCAGAAGCTGTTAGTAAATCCGGGAGATGAACAGGAATCCTGTGGGCAGAGGAACCAATGCCCCTCTAACCCCCTGTCTTTCAGCATCACACCACTGGCATTAACTGCGAGAGGTGCATCCCAGGATACTACCGCTCCCCTGACCACCCCATCGACTCACCCTACGTTTGCTACCGTGAGTGTGATTTCCTCTGCAGGCTGTGGGCACCTGCTTGGACTTGGTGATGTTGGGAAGGGTGGTCTGAAGGATTGGGCTGGGAGATTTTTCTGTAGGGAGTCCACAACTGAAGGGGATGTGGCTCTGTGGGTGTTCCTGCTGCAGCTGGCATTGCCCGTGGAAGTGTATGTGTGCGTGCAGACAGTGTGTGTGTGCAGCACCCGTGAAATCCAAAGTGGTGGCATGTTCTAAGGCTGGAACAAGCTAGAAATGTGTTGTTACTGCTGCTGTTCCCTGCAGGGCAGGCCAGTCTTGGCTGACACCTCTGTGCCCTTTCAGCCGGCACTTTTGGGCTGTTACCCTCCACACACAGACAGGGATTCCAGGCAGCAGTGGGTTGTGTCTGTAGTGCTGGGAGCCCAGCTCAGTCTGGTCGCTGTGACACATCAGCTGTTCTGGGCTGTGTCCTTGCTGCAGTGTCCACCACCACCTCTCCAGGGAAATTGGGGTCTCCTGGAGAAGCACGTTGGGGCTGTGCTGCTTTACGGGGACAGGCCCAGTGGGAGCAGTTCCTCTAAGCCAGACCCCTTTCAGGGAGGCAAAATTGTGCTTTTTAGTTTTGGATAGTATTTACAGCAGATGGAGGGGTGTTTTACAGAGGCTCTGTGTTGCAGCAGTGCTTCTGTTGTGCTGGTGGCTGGCCGAGTGACTCAGTGACAACCACCTCTGGCTTGTCCCTCCCTGCAGGCTGTAACTGTGAGTCTGACTTCACCGATGGCACCTGCGAGGACCTCACGGGCCGCTGTTACTGCAAACCCAACTACACCGGGGAGCACTGCGACGCCTGTGCCGAGGGATACCTCAACTTCCCCCACTGCTACCGTACGTTGTGGGGCACGGGGCCGTGGGGTGGCCAGGTCTGGGACAGCACAGACCCAGCGGGGGCAGGATGGGCCAACAGCTCCAGTTGGGGTACCCTCCAGGTGCCTTTTCCCCATGCCCCATGGCACTCTTGTCCCTGGAGGGGTTCCTGCAGATGGGGATAAGCCCGCATTTGGCTTCGGTGGAAGCTGGGCCAGGTCTGGGCTGAACCTGGCTCTCTGGAGCCCATTTGACTGGAGTCTCATCTCTCCCTTTTTGTGAAAGACTTTCCAGAGTCCAGAACCCAGACCCTCTTTCCAGAGCTCAGGTTAAAAATGGTTTCAGTGGCTCTTTGTTTAGTGGGATTCTGCACATTGTTCCACGTTCAACGTTTTCATTCAGCCTGTTCTGTTTTGGAGCTGTCAACCCTTGGATATCCCAGCAGGATTTCTCTGAGCATGTGTGCTGACCTGTGCAATGTCTCTTTCTCTGTGTAGCTGTTCCAGCTTTTGCTCACAACGATACTGGAGAACAAGTGCTCCCCGCGGGACAGATCATAAGTAAGCAGTGCACTTTTCCTTGCTGCTTTGGCAATCACCGTGCTTTATTACTGTTCTATCTCACCACCCAGTGCAAGAGGAGGTCCTCAGCTTAGCAGGCACGTACGTCGTAAGAGGCAGCCCTAACAGAGTGGTTGTGAGAGAGGAGGCAGCAGTGGGGTGGGGGAAAAGGAAGTTCTATGAGCCCCTTTTTATAGACAGGGAAACTCTAGCCCAGAGTGGCCACGTGATTGTGTGCTTTTTTTCTGGTGTCCAGGCCACGTGGGGACATTCCTTCTGGCCTCCCTGTAAGAACCCCCCCTAAGATCACAGAGGGGCTGTGGCTGAGCTGGAACTGAGCTGGGTTCTCCCAGATCTCAGCTTTTGGGTTAGATACAAACCTGTCCCTCTGCCAGACCCACATGCCCTGTGTTTCCCGTGGGGTGAAGAGCACAGGGGGTCCCTGCTGATGGCCCCTGCCCTGCTGTGGGCGCCTGGGAAGCGTGCACAGGGGGTTGCTCACTCTCTGTGGCTTTCTCTGTCTTGAAATCTCCCCCGTGCCCTCATCCCTGCTCCCCTCCGCCTCCCTCCTCTCTGATGCTGGCTCCGCTGGGTTCATCTCCTCCCTTCTGCTTTTTTTTCCTTTCTTTTCCCACCGAGTCCTCCCCTGTCTCATGCTCCCCAGTGCGCTCCAGATAACCTTTTCCTTCCTTCTCTATCTTCCAGCAAGGTTTTTTGTTTTTTTTTTTTCCTGTGCTGGAATTTCTCACTTCCCTTCTCATTTCCCCACCTCCCCCTCCTTCTGGTTCTTGGATTATTTTTGCCCTTCCCTCCCCCTGCGCTGCTGCTGTCGGTGAAGGCAGGGCTGGCCCAGGGTCTCAGCACCCTCCTGCCCTGGCAGCACCAAGGTCTCGGGTGCAGCTGAGTGTGCAGTGACCAGAGAGAAACCCCAAACCTCACCCTGGGCAGCTGAAGGCTTTGGTCATTCCCACAGAGCTCTTGGGCAATGCTGTGCAGAATCAGCTCTGTCTGGGCTTGTGCAGGCAGCGTTTCTCTGCCCCCTGTGTCCTGCACGTCGGCGTGACGCTGAGGTCTCCCTGAGACCCCACCAGCCGGTTGCCTGAGCAGGGTTTGGTTAGAACATTAGCATCTGGTAGGAAGGTTATTAGGAGGCAAATGCTTGTGCTGTTCCCCTCTTGTAGCAGCTCCTTCCCTGTCCTTGAGGGACCTCTGCCCAGCAGCAGAGATAACTGAATCAGCTCTGTCTGGGCTTGTGCAGGCAGCGTTTCTCTGCCCCCTGTGTCCTGCACGTCGGCGTGACGCTGAGGTCTCCCTGAGACCCCACCAGCCGGTTGCCTGAGCAGGGTTTGGTTAGAACATTAGCATCTGGTAGGAAGGTTATTAGGAGGCAAATGCTTGTGCTGTTCCCCTCTTGTAGCAGCTCCTTCCCTGTCCTTGAGGGACCTCTGCCCAGCAGCAGAGATAACTGACAGCCCTGCCTGGCCTTGCTTGTTGTGTGTCCCCTCTGCAGACTGCGATTGCTACGCCGGCGGCACAGAAGGCAATGCCTGTCGCAAAGACCCTCGGGTGGGGATGTGTGTCTGCAAACCCAACTTCCAGGGAACACACTGTGACCAGTGCTCCCCAGGCCACTACGGACCCGCCTGCCAGCGTGAGTGACTCGGGGTCGGTGGCCCCAGGCTGGCCCTGCCAGGGGGAACGTGCCTCTCCCCGTCCTCCCCTCGCCCTGGGGAGGAGGAATTCTCCAGCCCCGCTTCGAAGTTCTGGGCTCCCCAGTTCAAGAGGGACAGGGAACTACTGGAAAGAGTCCAGCGTAGGGCTACAGAGATGATTCGAGGAGTGGAGCATCTCCCTTATGAGGAGAGACTGAGAGAGCTGGGACTCTTTAGTCTGGAGAAGAGAAGGCTGAGGGGAGACCTTATTAATGCCTACAAGTATCTCAAGGGCGGGCTGAGGGAGGAGGGAACCAGACTCTTTTCAGTGGTTCCCAGTGAGAGGACGAGGGGCAATGGGCACAAGTTGGAACATAAGAGGTTCCACTTGAATATGAGGAAGAACTTCTTCACAGTGAGGGTGCCAGAGCCCTGGAACAGGCTGCCCAGGGAGGGTGTGGAGTCCCCTTCTCTGGAGATTTTCAAGACCCGCCTGGATGCTCCTGAGTAACATGCTCTGACAAGCTCTGGGTGGTCCTGCTTCAGCAGGGGAGTTGGACTAGATGATCTCTATGGTCCCTTCCGACTCTAAAAATTCAGTGAAAAAATTCAGTGAAGTGACAAATTCCCATGACTTCTGCTGGTATTTTCCACCCAGCCCTGACCCTCCAGCATCCTCCCAGCTTGTGGGGGGGCACTTGAGAAATTCCCTATGGATGTGAGCAGTGGGCCGGGGGTGTTTGCTGTCAGCTGTCCCTCCACATGGTTTCTCCAGCGACTGTGTTTCCACCCCAGAGGAACAGACACTCTGGTTCCTTTCCTAGGAAGGGGCAAGACCCAGAAGCTGTTTATTTACTGGTGCCCTTGTTGCTTTCCAGCCTGCCAGTGCTCCGGCCCCGGCCAGTACGATGGCACCTGTGACAGCGAGACAGGGCAGTGTCTGTGTCGAACGGGATTTGAAGGGCACTTGTGTGACCAGTGCGCTCCTGGCTACTTCAACTACCCCCTGTGCCAGCGTGAGTATTTGTCCTGCCACGGGCCCCAGCGGGGTACACACAAAGCCAGGGTCTTCTGGCAGGGTTTTGAAGGACTGGGAAGGGTTTTTGTGGGCGTTTTAGGGGCTGTCGGTACCTGAAGGGGGCCTACAGAAGAGATGGGGAGGGACTCTTTATCAGGGAGTGTAGTGATAGGATGAGGGGTAAGGGTTTTGAGTTGAGAGAGGGGAGATTTAGATTAGATACCAGGAAGAAATTCTTTGCTGTGAGGGTGGTAAGACACTGGAACAGGCTGCCCAGAGAAGCTGTGGCTGCCCCATCCCTGGAGGGGTTCAAGGGCAGGTTGGATGGGGCTTGGAGCAACCTGGTCTGGTGAGAGGTGTCCCTGCCCAGGGCAGGGGGTGGAACTTGATGATCTTTAAGGTCCCTTCCAACTCGAACCATTCTGTGATTCTGTATGCGGTGGGCAGAGATTGAGGGTTTGAGTGCTTAGAGCAGTACCTCAATGCCCACCTGAGAAAATAAAACATGTTGCCATGAGCTTTGCCCCGTGGTCCCAGCGCAGGGCAGACGGTTTCTCCCTGTTGCAGTGTGCGGCTGCAGCGCGGTGGGGACGCTGCCAGGCGGCTGCGACTCCCTCGGGAGGTGTTTCTGCAGAGCCGAGTTTGCGGGGCCGCGGTGCGAGCAGTGCAGTCCCGGGCACCACTCCTACCCCCACTGCTACGGTAAGGAACCCCCCGTTCCCTTCCTGATGGGCTGCTGCCTTCTCAAAAACATGCCGATTTTTGTGAGGCTTCGGTGTTTCTCAAATTCAAAACCCAGGTGGTTTGCCCTCTGAATTTGCCAGGCTTGTTCTGGATATTGTGGATCATGCCAAAGCCTGGAAGACAAAGCAGTTTTTATCGGTCACACTTCCTCATCACATCCCTGCTGTGACCTGGTGTCTCAGCCCACGGCTTTTTTTGTCTGTCATTTTAGTGCATTAACCTACTAAACTGCTGAGGAACGTTGAATGGGCTGTAAAAAAAACCTCAGTGTCATTTTCCTGGTAGAGCCGTGACTCGTACTGAAAATATTGCCTGTCTTTCCAGGGGATTAAGTAATTAGTTTAGTTCTGAGGGAAACGGCTAATTCCTTTGAGGGCTGAATGACGATTCAGACCAGCAGAGGTTGGCCACGGATCACGCATTGCATCAGAGTGTTGAGAGTCCTGCTCTTACAGCTTGTTCCTGCGACCCCCGGGGAGCGGTGGACAACGACTGCAGCCCAGCTGGCCAGTGCAGATGCCACATGAATTTTGCAGGACACACCTGCAACCAGTGTGCCCTGGGCTTCTACGGGTACCCCAGCTGCACACGTGAGTAACCGCCGTCGCATCGCAAGGGGAGGGAAGGGAACAGTGTTTTGACTGGCTTTATAATGGTTTTCCTTATCCTCCCCCATCTCCCAGGGTTGTATGTGAATATAATTGGCTCTTGCAGCAGGAATCAGTTTTCCTGTGCGCAGTTCACCTGGTTATCTCCTCTGAGTAATCTCTAATGAGTAAACACCTCGAAGAAATGCTTCCCCAAAGGCATGTGGTTTGTCTCTCCCCGTTCATTCACTGCCACTAACAGCAGGAGCTTGGGTCTGCCTGCTCGGTTTGGAAATAAAGCCCAGTCTGGCCATCAGGCCTTTGAATCTAGACTGGGACACAATCCATTAAGAAACAGACCTACAGAGCGTGGCCCGGGGAGCAGCCGTGGTTCGGGCTCGCTCTCTCTGGAAGAGCTATGAGCAGATGCATGTAAAAGATGCGCTGAATTGCATCTGGCCTCAGCCTGGGGTGCCTGCAGCCAGGGAGAGCTGGGCTCCAAGTCTCAAAATGCACGTTCAGATTGTTCCCTGGTGCCGTGAGATGCTCAGACCTGGCTCCCAAGACACATCCAGGCTCTTTGGGGCTCACTCCACCTTGGTCCATGCTGATGCACAGGAGGAGCAGTGCTGAAACTGACAGGAGTGTGGTTGTACAACAGGGTGAACAATCAGGATTTGGGGTTTCACGTCCGCCCCAAATTCAGGGTGTCTGCTGGCACGGTGAGAGCTTTGCACCCACTTCCCTGGGCGCTGCAGGGCTGCGGGTGCCAGGGCTGAGCGATGCCCATGGCCCCAGATACTCTGAATAGCTCTCCCCGGCTCTGGGCAGCGTGTCCCCGTCTCACTCCCTGCCGGCAGCCCGACTGGAAGCCAGATGTACTCTTCTGTCTCCCAGCAAGAATTTACTGCTCATTAAAAAATAATCTGTGATACAATTTCCCTGAAGCAACAAAAGAGCATCATCACCCTCTTGCACCACACTAAATGTAGAGGTCTGAGCCGCGGCCAGCTGGCAGCGCGCTGCTCCAAATGCTGATGCCGGCAATATGCCTTTGAAGAGGCTGGAGACAGAGATGAAATGGTCTCACAGGAGTCCAGTAGTCACTATTTATTTTTTCTATTTTATTTTTTTTGTCTCCTAAAGCAGTGTCCAAATTGCAGAGCTGTAGGCAAGGAAAAATGAGGAGAACCTGATTATTCGCAGAGCTGTAGAGGAGTCACGGCAAGGAAAAATGAGGAGAACCTGATTATTACTATATTATTATTATTTTTTAAATCTGTTGTTTTACGAACAATGTAAGGGAGTCTGGGGGGTTGTCAGCCCAAAACGTCCCCTTTGGCAGGGATTTGAGGAATGCTGGCTGGGCAAGGAGGACATGAGCAGCTCCTGGGCAGCTGCTGACCTTTCATGTGATAGGGCAGGAGGGTCTGCCCATGCTCACAGGATGCCCCAGAGCTGTTGTCCTGCCCTTGCCCCCCACTGCCGGCAGGGCCATGGCTGTGTGTGGGGCTGCTGCTCACACACAACGGCCACAAGGCACCCTGATGGCCACCCAAGGGATGGCTCTTGGGTGTTTGGGTGCAAATAGGGTCTTATCTGTCACTGGTTGCTGACCTTTTGGGGGATGAGATCACCCATTCCCCTTTTCCATAAACAAAACTCCTCTCCCTGTCCCGAAATACACATAAATGTATATTGAATAGGTGTGATAAACAGTGCAGCTTCTATTGTTTGCCTTAAAAAATGGCATATTTTTAACCAAAAGCAAAGAATGAGCGTGTATGTTATTTATAACCCGTGTTTGTGGCTGCTTTGATGCCGGTGAAGGTCAGGCGGACAAATGCGGTGGGTGGTGGGAGGCCGTGAGCGAACGCAGGCGTCGCTGTGCCCTGCGGCTCCAGCAGTGGCTTATCCCCTCTCTTGCAGCGTGCCAGTGCTCCCGGGAGGGCTCCCTGCACAGCACCTGCGACCAGGAGACAGGGCAGTGCAGCTGCCGGCCCGGCGTGACGGGGCTGCGCTGCGACAGCTGCCTGCCGGGCGCCTACGGATTTCCCCACTGCGAAGGTACCGTCCCGCTCCTCCCTGATGGGGGGAATGCCAGTGTCTTGGGACACAGCGCTGTGATGCTGGTAAATCGTAGAATAGGTTGGGTTGGTGAGCGTGTATGTTATTTATAACCCGTGTTTGTGGCTGCTTTGATGCCGGTGAAGGTCAGGCGGACAAATGCGGTGGGTGGTGGGAGGCCGTGAGCGAACGCAGGCGTCGCTGTGCCCTGCGGCTCCAGCAGTGGCTTATCCCCTCTCTTGCAGCGTGCCAGTGCTCCCGGGAGGGCTCCCTGCACAGCACCTGCGACCAGGAGACAGGGCAGTGCAGCTGCCGGCCCGGCGTGACGGGGCTGCGCTGCGACAGCTGCCTGCCGGGCGCCTACGGATTTCCCCACTGCGAAGGTACCGTCCCGCTCCTCCCTGATGGGGGACACATGGGTGTCTTGGGACACAGCACTGTGGTGCTGGTAAATCGTAGAATAGGTTGGGTTGGAATGGGTTTGTCATCCCCCAGGAGCTTTGTAAGGAAGAAATACCCACCTTTGGGAACAGGGAAGGGTGAGCTCTCTGTTCATATAATCACCGCCTTGTGCTTCTCTCCTCCAGTGGGCTCCTGTAACCCAGCAGGGTTGGTGACTGCAGATCCCTCACTCGCCCCGGTGAGTATCAAACGAACCCACCACTCCCTGCAGGTCATTCCTGTGTGATCCCTCTTACTCATTTTGGGGCAAATCCTTCTGTAAGCACATCCCGAAAGCCGGCCCCCATGAGCTTTGTAAGGAAAAAACACCCCCTTTTGGGAACAGGGAAGGGTGAGCTCTCTGTTCATATAATCACCGCCTTGTGCTTCTCTCCTCCAGTGGGCTCCTGTAACCCAGCAGGGTTGGTGACTGCAGATCCCTCACTCGCCCCGGTGAGTATCAAACGAACCCACCACTCCCTGCAGGTCATTCCTGTGTGATCCCTCTTACTCATTTTGGGGCAAATCCTTCTGTAAGCACATCCCGAAAGCCGCCGTTACCAGAGTAACACACCCCACATTCAGCCACCAACGCTGCCAGTTCTCACCTGCCCTTCTCTCTCCCCAGGGCTCCTGTGCGTGTCGGGCATATGTTGAAGGCCCAGCTTGTGACAGATGCAAGCCCTTGTACTGGAACCTGACTCCGGAGAACCCCTACGGCTGCACAAGTAAGGAAATGGCATTTGCATGGCCCCAAAAAGTCCCTTCCGTTCTGTAGTGGGGTAAGACCCAAACCCAAGCCAGCGGGGACCACTCCCCAGGGCTCCTGCGCGTGTCGGGCGTACGTTGAAGGCCCAGCTTGTGACAGATGCAAGCCCTTGTACTGGAACCTGACTCCGGAGAACCCCTACGGCTGCACGAGTAAGGAAATGGCATTTGCATGGCCCCAAAAAGTCCCTTCCGTTCTGTAGTGGGGTAAGACCCAAACCCAAGATCTCGGGTGCCATCACTGCTGGGTGACAGTGACACCCTTCCTTCCTTCCTTCTTCACCCTGAAGTGACATGTCAGGGCTGGAGTGGTCTGGGTGACGCACCCCTCCTTGGAGAGGGGAAAGGCTGGAGCCCGAAGCTTTTTGCTTGGGGTGAAACACAGGACTCCTGCAATGAGTTGTGTCGTTCTCAGCCCCCCCTGCAGACTGCACACTTAATTGTTAATGGCCGAATGTGCAGAAAAGACAAAAGTCTTTGGTAGTTGTGTCCTCAACACTAACTGTCCAAAATAAAAGGAGAGATGTCGTTCTCGGCCCTCCCTGCAGACTGCACGCTTAATTGTTAATGGCCGAATGTGCAGAAAAGACAAAAGTCTTTGGTAGTTGTGTCCTCAACACTAACTGTCCAAAATAAAAGGAGAGCCCTTGTGCAGTGCTACCCTCTACTTGCCCAGTTCCCAGTGCTCTTATCCCAGCTGGTGTTCTCTGGTGTGATGGGGACCATCCCCCATCAGGCTGCTTCTCAGGGGCTGATTGATCTTCTGGTTTTCTTGTTCATCTCCCTCTCTCCAGGCTGCAAGTGTGATACCAAGGGCACCATCAGTGGAATTGCAGAGTGCCAGCAGGTGGGTTTGCTCCTCTCTGCCTCCAGGCACCTCCGAGTGTGTCCTGTGTTGGGAGCATTTCAGCTCTGTCTCTCCCAGCAGCTGCTGGAGAGGCCTGTCCTGACACTGAGCTCTCAGAGGTTGCACCACAACCTGGGTTCGCTTGAGAACGTAGGATTATGACCTGTCATAAATTAGGCACCTAAATATTTCTGGCCCAGGATGCCTGGATTTTTGTTTGCCTGCGTTGTTGGATAATATAACTTATCTGGCCCACCCACGCGCAGGAAGCAATGTAGAGCATGAAACTCAAAATGCTTCTCTGCTGTCTCAGACTGGGACCCAAATAACTTGAGAAACGGCTTAGCCGGGACAAGCGATGGGAGGGAAGGAGCTTCCATGTCTGCTCTCTCCTAGGGTGACGGGCAGTGTTTCTGCAAACCCAACATCTGCGGCCAGTTCTGCTCAACGTGCAAGGATGGCTACTTCAACATGGAGAACGCAAATTACTTTGGCTGCCAAGGTGAGCCCCCTTTGTGATGTGTGGGGTGGAGGAGAGGGAGGACAAGCAGCTCCACATTTACCAACTGACTGTTGGCCTCGGACAGAAGGGGCAGGAGGTGTTTCACCTCTTGCTTTTGATCATACCATGGCCCAGAGAGGGGGTTGGGTCTTGCTGTGGATCTGGAGACCTGAGTTCGTGGTTGTGGTACTGTTGGGCACAGGTCTCATCAGATAGGAGAATGAAAGGCCAGGAAAGGTCCCCCTTTGGGTGCCAGAAACCATTGTGTTTTAACCATTGGCCATGTCCTTGCAGCTCTACCCCTTCCTTCTGTTGGGAGCAGGTGGGCATGGACGTGTAGGGTTGGCTGCTCTCCATCGTGGCCATGGGAAGAGGGAAAGGAGGAGATCCAGCCACTCTCAGCCAGTCCCACATGGTCCTGGCAGGGCCGGGAAGAGGGAGCGAGGCGGCTGCTGGCGGCGGGGCTGCGGCTGAGCCTGTGCAGGCCTTCTTCCTCCTGCAGCCGCCTGGAAATAGCTCCGCGCTGAGGTGGAAGAGGAGCCGATCCAAGTGGGGCTGGGGCCAATATGAAAACGGATACAATGGAATAAAAATAGTGTCCCCGGCCTCCCCGCCCCGCCGGGGCCCGCCTTTGATTAGTGACCAGGAGCCTCGTTAGCGCGGCGGGAATGTAAACAGGCGCTTCCTGCCCGCAGGCTGCCAGTGCGACGTCGGCGGGTCGCTGGGGCCGTCCTGCGAGGAGCGGAGCGGAGCTTGTCGCTGCCGGCAGAGCACACGAGGTCCCACCTGCACCCAGTAAGCTGCCAACGGGAGACACACCTCGGGGTGCTTTACCTCCTGTTCGCTCCCTTGGGAAGGGGTGTCCTTGGCCACGCAAGGATGGGGACCTCACCTTCTGGGCCGCTGCCATGTCTGCCACATGCCTGGCAAGGTGTCCTCTTGCCCTTCCCTCCGGATAGCCCGGCAGGTGACAGTGCTCCCTCTCTTCCCCCAGACCCGCACAGGACCATTATTTCCCTGATCTTCACCACTTGAAGTTCGAGCTGGAGGAAGGCACCACGCCGGCCGGCCGGGCTGTGCGCTTCGGCTACAACCCCCTGGAGTTTGAGGGCTTCAGCTGGCGAGGATACGCACAGATGTCCTCCATCCAGGTACGCCTGGTGTCTCCGTCCCAGCCCAGCTCCCCCTGGGGAGGATGCGGCCGGTGGAGGACTGACGTGCTTTTGGCACACATCTTTCACTCCCAGTGACCCCCCAAGGCACACGATGGCCAACATAAACAGCAGAGGGTATATATAGCCTGTTTGCACAGATACTTCCTGTAGGGCCGGGGACGGCATAGACTGATGAGGGGAAAGATCCTAAATTGGGATTCCCCTGACATCCCAATCCGGTGAGACAAAGGTGGTAGCTTGGTGGTTACTTACAGGGATGTCTATAAACTGTCTCTGGGTTTTCTTGCGGCTCTTTCATTTGACTCTGCTCTTTCCTGTAACTCTGCATAACCTTCCCTCCCTTTTCCAAAAATAAACTAGCTCCTTAGCTGCCATGTTCAGCTTGGACCTCTTGTTACCGTTCTGCCTCCGCTCTTGCTGTTAGATGGTTTGCTGTAACGATGGTTTGCACTAACCTGGAGTTGTCTAAGCCCTGTAAGTGAAGCTATTCCATCTGTTGACCTTTTTTTTTCCTCCTTGGTGGATTCTTCTGCATGGCCCCTGCGGAAGTGTCGCCTCTGTGTGTGTGTTTGGGGACGGGATGCAGGGCAGTGATCTCTGACAGTCTTGTCCCGTGTAAGATGTTCCCTACTCTGCTGTGTGTACCTTCAGTCTTCTTCACTTTGGTCATGCTTAGGTGAAATAACAGAAGAGCTTAATGCGTTAGTCATTTCCCATTGCATTTGTATGCAGGAGCTCAGCAGCAAACTTCTGTAGGCTCCCTTGAGAAAATCCCAGCCCTAGAGCTTAGGGATGGAGCTCACGCTCAACTTCATGGCTTTTGTTTTGCATCCAGTGTTGGTATCTGAGGTAGAAATAGGCCTTGACAGAAGGGATAGCACATGGATTTCTGCTGGCAGGTCTCACCTGTAGTTTGCTGTCTGCAAGATCCTTCCAGTTTGCTCTCCAGTGGCACGGTGGTTTGTAACTGGAGCTGTCAGGAGCACAGAATCCTCATTAGGAGTCCCCCTTGGCAGACCCCAGCTTTGCCCTGTAGGCAGGAGGGTGTTAAAGCACATGCTTAGATCTCTTTCAAATGGATTTGACCTAAGCATCTGCTTAACTGAGGTCTTCCTGAACATGGTCCAGGCAGGGAGAGGCCTGAAGCACCCATCAAGGGCACATGTTCCCTTAGTCCCACCAGTCCTTAGCGTTGCAGGCTCCCGAGGACGAGGCACCAGCTCCATTTGCAGCCTCCTCTGAGGGCATCTGGGCCCCGTAAACACAAGGGCAGGTGCTTCAGTGTTTGGTACCCACTGGCTGGTTACAGCACAAAGCCCCAAAACAACATGCCAATAACAAAAGCATGAACTTCTTAAAATCTTCCTTCTGGCATGGATCTGCCCCAGGGATAGCCGAGCCGCCCTGCTGGGCCAGAGCATCTTCCAGATGTGGGGAGAGCCTTTCCATCCCCTTCCCACAGGCAGGTTGGCCCCAGAAGGGACCCGTGCTGTGACTGTGCAGTAGGGCCAGTGTTGTAGGGCCAGTGCTTGTGTCCTCCTTGCGCTGTGGCATGTGGCTTTGGGAGCAGTGAGCCGAGCGGCTGCGCTTGGGCTGGTAGCTGTGGGCGGTGGAGGTAATTGAAGGTGTGCTCTGCTTCTCTCCCCTTTCTCTCTCCCACCAGCCCAAGGTAGTGGTGACTCTCAATGTGACCTCCCCCGACCTCTTCCGCCTCGTCTTCCGCTACGTCAGCCGGGGGCCCGCCAGTGTGGAAGGGAGGGTCTCGGTCGTTGAGGAAGGAAAGTTTAATGTTTGTGGCAACTGTAAGTGCATTTTTCGCTTTTAGACTTAACTCAGAGCGTCCCACGCTGCGACACTGCTCCTCTGCCCCTTCTCCTGCCCCAGGTGTGCCCATCTCAGGTGTGCCCATCCGTCTCAGGTGGCCGGCCAGAGCCGAGCCAGGGGGTGTCGAGGGAGGGGGAAGAGGCAAGCAGGCAGGTAGGCAGGCAGGTAGGCAGGCGGGTGAGCCACCAGGAGCTGCTCCCCCCCAGTGACATGTGCCCCGTGTGCTTTTTTGCTTTTTGCAGAATAAAATCAGAGTCACTGTAGACGTGAAGGAGGCAGAGCTCTATCTGTTCCATGTCATCCTGAGGTATATTAATTCAGGAGGGGCCACTGTGTATGGCAAAATTACAGCTTATCAGCCACGAAGGAGAGGTAAGGACCCCAGACCGCTCTGCTCCCCTGCACCATCGCCACCTCCTCCCCATCCCAGGCAGCCTTCTGCATCATCCTTTCCAGAAGACGCTTCCATATGGCTTTATCCCATTAGTCCTGCTCTTCCAATTGAAAGGTTTGAGTTTGCAGCCCCCCTTATTTCACAAAGCAGCAGCGAGCTGCCCCCCAGCCCTGGGTTTGGAAGTGGCGTGGAATTGCACATGTTATACAGGCATTGCACTCTGGTCCAACGTCTTCTTATCAAGCTGTGAGCTGCTGGAGGACAAGAAGAGCCACCAAAAGATGGCTGAACAAGCCTAGAGAGCTGGACAACAAATATTCTGGGAATCAATACAAGCCAGACTGCTTGGGGACAGCCCTGAGGCCATGCGAGTGCCCTAGGGAGTGGTTGGCTGATTGATTTTACCCCTTCAGATGCTACAGCCCCATCATCCTGCTGAAGCTCTTCTTCCAGACCAATTGTGCCCAGCACAACACTGACAACACCAACTACCTAATTTATCAGCATGTGAAGTCCTCTCCTCTGTCTTGAATTGACATGGAAGGTGTTTTACCTTTGATGAGATATGCGAGATAGAAACGCCAAGATATTATTCTTCTACTTTTTTTTTTGAGAAGAAATATAGCTGGTTATTTTTAAGGCCAGTAGTGTTAAGCAGCAGAAAGACAAGAGGAGCGTGAGCCGTGCTCACGCTTTAGGATCCCACCAAAGCTCAGGAAGTATTTAATCGACCCAGCAGCAGAGCTCATTTGCCTTAGAATGTGCTTCCCTCCTTGCTCAGAAGCAACATGATTTTTCTAGTGCTGAAGACAAGCTGCCAGACTGATGTACCAGCGATGGGATCCGGGAGCACAGCTTCCTTGGTAGGAAGGGGTGCCTTCTGCCTGGGTGGCAGCTTCACATGGGAAAGGACAAGCAGCCTGGAAAGAAGATAAGTTGGAAGATGTGACATGCAAAAGGGGAAGCCTTTTCCGAGTATATGATTTGCAGACCCTTTCTCTCCCACCCCACCTCCAGAAGCCATCTCAGTTTGAGTTGTGTGTCATCTCAAAGGGATGTGAAACTTCAGCTTGTCAAGAAATCTTCCCCGTTGCCTGCTCAGGGAAATCTCTTCATTCCTTGCATCCACACCTCTGTTTCCTCTCTGAGAAGGCCAGGGCTCAGCCCCAGCTGGTGCCGGGGTGTCACAGAGCATGTCCCACGCGTGGGAAGGGGCTGACCCATCCCAGCAGTAGCACAAGCCCTTTTGCTTTAGCTTCTGGCCCTCTGCATTATGCCTTGATGTCCATGTACCACACAAGGACAGTCAGCGTGCCGTGTTCCCCACTTCCATCTTCATCTCACCTGCAGCCACACGCGGTGAATCCCTCCCACACGTGCTCTTCAAAGTGCTCCTCAGCCTGCCAGACAGGCAGACACTCTGCTTCCAGGTGCTGTCCCCTTACTGCATCCAAAGTGAAGGAATTCAAAGGTGACAGGACGGTGTGAGCTGAGCCAAGGAGCCGTTCAACAGCAGCAGGATCAGGCCTTAAACCCGTTCTGTCCTGTTAATTAAAATGAATGTCTAAATCTCAGGTGCAGAGTCTGTGGCCAGCAAGAAAGACAGGAGCACAGCCTGGGGGTGTGAGAGTTTGTCGGGATACAGGTATCTCACCTGTGGAGCTGGGGTCACAATATCCCTAAGGAAGAACGTATCTGGGCAGTTCTTTTTGTCTGTCTCAGAATAAATTCTTCACAGACGAGTTCCTTCCTTCTCTAGCTGGCAAAACGCTCCTTGGTGTGCAAAACTGCATGCTTTGCAGTCCGGGGATGCAGAGCACACTGAGGGCTGTGGATTAGCATTAAGGATTGCAGTGATTTATTATTGTTTTTTCTCTCCCACTAAGCAACTGGTCAGTTTCAGAGTGGATGTTTCTCTTGCGGGAGAGTGTGGGATTGTGGTGCATCTGCTACAGCAGCGCCGAGAGAGCAGGAGCCCGGGGCTCCCTGCTGCGCTGCAGGGCTGCTTCCCTCGGCGTAGCCTCCTATTTACAGCCCCTGGTTTCCCATCCCAGTCCCTTCACAGCCTCTTATCCCTCCCGCTCCAGGTACAGAACAGACCAAGCAGATTGTCTTTGCTCCCAGCACGGAGCCAGCTTTTGTCACCGTCCCCCAGAACAGCTTTGGGGAGCCCTTCGTACTCAACCCCAACACCTGGTCTCTGGTTGTGGAAGCAGAGGGTGTGCTGCTGGTAAGGACCAGCCCCTCGTTCTCCATCCACCACAGGGGGCTTCAGCAGCCCCCAGGGGCAAGTGTCCCAAACATAACCATCTCTCCCATCTCTGCTCCTAGGACTATCTAGTTTTGCTGCCCAGCTCGTACTATGAAGCTCCAATATTGCAGCTGAAGGTGACAGAGCCATGTACCTACCAACCAGCCCCCGAACAAGCCACCCAGAAGTAAGGATTCTCCACATCTTTGTGCTGTGTGGGACCTACTCAGCTCCTCTTGTCCTGGGGTTAAGAAATACATACAGTCCACACTCTGAGAGGGTCTGGATGCAGGAAAACTGCTTAATGGAGCACTTTGTCATGGTTGATAAAGCCTGCTGAACCTCTGTGGAGACATAGATCTCCTGCTCGTACTATGAAGCTCCAATATTGCAGCTGAAGGTGACAGAGCCATGTACCTACCAACCAGCCCCCGAACAAGCCACCCAGAAGTAAGGATTCTCCACATCTTTGTGCTGTGTGGGACCTACTCAGCTCCTCTTGTCCTGGGGTTAAGAAATACATACAGTCCACACTCTGAGAGGGTCTGGATGCAGGAAAACTGCTTAATGGAGCACTTTGTCATGCTGAACCTCTGTGGAGACATAGATCTCCTCATCCATGGCACAGTCTGTCTGAATGAGCAGAGTCTGGTAGTGCTTAGAGCATCTCAGTGCCTCTGCTTGCTCTGCCAGGACCTCTCTGTCCATGTTGGCCAGGAGGCTGGTAGAGCTTTGGACACCCATTGTCCCCTCCACTGTAGCAGTGGCCCCCAGGATAAGGCACATTGTGAGGGGAGAAGCTTCTTTGTGTTACTGCCCTCACTAGTACACAATCATTTGCTTTACACACTCCTTTGGACAGTGGAACCCTCGTGTTGTACCAAAGCCTTTTCCAAATTGTGCTGGGATCGGGCCGCCTGGGTGCTCTTGACTCTCAGAATCATGGTGTAACACCCATACTTTGCAATTATTATTTTTGTTTTCTTCATGCTTTTAGCTGCCTCCTGTATAAGTACCTGTCTGTGGAGGGCTTCCCTGCGGCGCCAGGGGTGGAGGCGGTGTGTCGGCTGGACAACCGGTTGCCCAGAGTGTGTCCCACCGAGCAGCTCACCCCCTCCCACCCTCGGATGGCCACGTGCAGCGGCAGCGACGTGAGTGCCACCTCTGCTTCATCCCTCGTGTGGCACTGCCATACTCACCCCTCTGCTCCCACCGCCCCCCGGGCAGGCTACCAAAGGGCTTTTCACCCCCCTACACCCCATCGTTGCCCCCCCAGTCTCCCAGCTGTGTGCTTGCCTGCCCTGTTGTTCAAGGCACCCAAAAACCGTGTCTCGCATGCACAGGGCTTGCAAGGACACGCGTGGTACGTGGTAAGAGTTGGCCTGCTGTCCCCTCAGCTGCAGAGGGGGCTGGTTTGTAGCACAGGCGTCCTGCATGGACTCACTATGGGGAGTGGGACAGGAGCCCCCTGCTCAGTCATCTCCCTCTCTGTCCTCCAGGTGGAAGTCCAGCTGTCCCTGCCTGTTCCCCAGCCTGGGAGATACGTGCTGGTGGTGGAGTACGCCAACACCAACGCTCTGCAGACAGTGGGCATCGCTGTGAGCTCCCCACACTTGGCCATGCAGCAGGGCACGTTCATCTTCTACCCCTGTGTCTACAGGTATGGTCTTCTCCGAGATGGAGAAAGGGTTGGGTCCTCCTCTGACACGGCAAGGACAGAGCCCTCCCCACTTGAGCTTTTTCTGCTTCATCGCATGAACAAAGCAACACCTCAGCTTTGTACGTCTAAGCTGTGGGTGTCCAAACCCATTCTAGCTGGACGTGGATTCCTGTGATTAGCTGTCCCTGGGAAATACATACCTGGGCCAGTGTAGCCCTCTAATGCCTCTGCCAGGAGATAATCTGTTACTCCTGTTTGCAGCTGGGTAGATTGGTAGATGCTGCAATTTAGGGAATGGCTTTCAGGCAGGTTTATTGAAGCTGTTGGTGCAGGTCAAACTCAAACCCTGTCCCTTATTGTAGAAGTGTCTGACTTCAGACTCCAACCTTTACAATAGGAAACGAATGTCTGGGATGTCCTTGGGAAACTTCACTCTTATGACTTGCCAGAACAGGCATCAGAATATTTACAGGGACTTTGTGTAAATACCTTCAGGACATGTAGTGGTCACGACAAGAAATGGGTCATGACCCTGCCCAAGGCTGGCTTCAAAATCTGTGTTTCTCTTACAGTTTCCTGTGTCGTGGGATTGCTGTGGATTCCCAGAGCCGCATGGCAACTTTTGAACTTACCTCAGAGGCCACCATTCAGTTCACCTCTGATCTGGCTGACTTCTTCCTGGTGAGGCTCCCTGTTGGCAGGCTGCAAGCAGGAGAGGCAGGAGCAATACCCAACCTGTGGAAGTTTCCTGTTTCCTAGTCCTGTTTGGCCTGGATACTAGATCTTAATCAATGTCCTGAGCAGTCCAAGGTGGAGAGCGTGGTCAGCGGTGTGTTTTGAAGTAGATCATGAGACTAGGATTTTGGAGAAGATGAGGAGAAGCAGCTGCTCTTTGCAGAGGGAGCTCTGTGGGAGTTGGGAGTTTCTTCCTATTTTACCTTGAAGGCATTCGCAGTTGTTTAGCTAAGAACAGAAGAATCCCATAAATATATGGGAGTCCTAAACGCCTTAGGGCTTGTGCCAAGGAAGAAGGGGCAATAAACAGAGGTGTGACCTGCCACACATTACCTGAGGTGTCTGATAAGTGTGGCCAGCCTGAGGGTGGGCACAAAAGCTGCTGTGGGCTCCCAGTGGCAGAGGCTGTCACATAACTGGGTGTCTTTCTCTCTTTCACGTGTGGCAGCACAAAGTGTATCTCATACCTGCTGCGCAGTTCACCATGGAGTTCATCCAGCCAAAGGTACATTGCATCAGCGTCCATGGCACGTTCTCATCCAACAGGTAAGAGGCTCGGGTCCCTCAGGGTTTTAGCATGAGCATGGCTGTTTCCAAAAGGTCATTCGGGTTTTAGCATGAGCATGGCTGTTTCCAAAAGCAGTTGCTTCCCTCACTTCCCTCAGGTTTGGAGCCTTTTCAGTTCTTGACACAGTAGAAAGAAATGTGTGGCTGAGGTGAAACGCCTTGCCCATGTCCACCAAGCGGGCAGCCAGGGAGTGAGGGCTGGAAGTCAGGCTGCTGGTCCTTTATCTGAACACCACACGGCCTCCCGTGGCAGACACTCAGGTGTTGTCCTGAGCAGGCTTTTCTGTGTGTGTTCACATACGGCAAGAAACACTTGCTGTATCTGAATTTTTGATACCACTTTGAATAAATATTTGCACAGGAATTGGCCTGTGGAAGGTTCCTGTTTTTCCTGCAGAGCTCATGTCCCAGAGCCCCATAGGTCCTGGTAGAAAGTTCTCCCCCAGTGGGCACACTTTGTGATCTGCTGGGTGTTACAGGACCCCCGTAGCCTCTCCCTTCCCTTGTTGCAGATCTTTAATCCCATTTTCTCCTTGTTTTGCAGCAGCTCCTGTGTTCCCTCGAGGTTCCTGAAGCTTTCTCAGTCGATCATTCTGGAGGGAGGCCAGGCTCTGCCCATCGCCCCTGACGTCCCCCTGGCTCAGGCTGTTCATGTGGCTCCAACGGGGGTCCCGGTGGACCCTGCCCCTCGGCCTCCCACGGTGATGGACCCCACTGCAGAGCTCATCCTCCTGCAGCCACCACAGGTAGTGGTGTGGTTTGTTGGTGCTGTGGCACTGGACACCTGGGGCACGGAGAAGCTTTCCTTCTCTGTCAAGTAGCTTTAGCAATTAGCAAATTAGCAATTTTGCAATCAGCATTTTCAGAATTAATCGCAGGTAGTGGTGTGGTTTGCTGGTGCTGTGACACTGGACACCTGGGGCATGGAGAAGCTTTCCTTCTCTGTCAAGTAGCTTTAGCAATTAGCAAATTAGCAATTTTGCACAGGTAGTGGTGTGGTTTGTTGGTGCTGTGGCACTGGACACCTGGGGCACGGAGAAGCTTTCCTTCTCTGTCAAGTAGCTTTAGCAATTAGCAAATTAGCAATTTTGCAATCAGCATTTTCAGAATTAATCTGGACTTTAAACTTGTCCCTGAACTTGTAATTCCCCTGGGCTCTCCTGCCTTAGCTCCATCCAACCCTGCTTGGTTCTCTGGGTTCCCAGGAAAAGCTTTGCGGGTGGCACCGTTAGAGGGGGGAGCGTGGAGACATGGGGGGGGTGATTCACCAAAAGTCTCAAGACCTGACAGTTGTGCAACAAGAGCACAATTTGTGCAATAATAAAAAAAGTACCCCAGTTGTGAGTACAGGGGTAAGATATGGTTTTTTGCCTCTTTGTTCCCCTATTTCGGGCCAGGCTGCTGTTGTGTTCAACAGTCGGATCCAGACCCTGGGGCGCTACGCGTTCATCCTGCACTACTACCAGCCCAACCATCCCGCCTTCCCCGTGGAGGTGCTGATCAACGGTGGGCGCATCTGGCAAGGTGAGATGAGCAGGGACCTGGGGGAAGCTCTTGCTCGTAGGTAGAAGCCTTGGAGTGGGTGCCAGAAAATAAGTGTGGGCTCACTGAGGAGTGTAAAGATTAAGCAAAACTGACTTATCTGTTCCAAATGTGGGAACCAATAGGTTTGTTGTCTTTTCAGGTCAGACCACTGCCACTTTCTGCCCACATGGCTACGGGTGCCGCAGCCTGGTGGTTTCTGAGGACCAGATTGTCCTGGATGTTACCGATAACGATCTGACTGTGGTTGTTCGAGTGCCAGAGGGCAAGCAGCTGTGGCTGGTGAGTGTCTCCCTGGGAAGCTCCTGGGCAATGCTGGACCAGGCTCCAGCCACACGGCTCAAGAGGGGCTGGAGTTTGTCCTTGAGGACTTCTGTCACTGTCTGACCGCAGGAATGTTTCCCACCATCACTTGGTTTCTGAACTACCCTAGAAAGTTGCAATCTGCAGCCTTCGAGGTGAAGAATTAAGGGCAGGACTTGCATCTGTATATGACAGTTGTCCTTCACTGTGTAGTTTTGAAACCAAAACAAGGCAGAAACTGAAGCTGTTGCTTTGCATGGGTGGCTTGTGATAATCCAGAATAAGCCTTATGCCTGCCCCAGCAATATTTTATAGTGTTGTCCAGGCAGGTCTCATTATGGGAGCAGGTAGCACTTGTTATTCTCAGGGAACAGAACTAGAAGATGGACCAAAATTTGAATAAATGGCTGAAAGACAGAACTGGAACCCAGATGCCTTCTTATCTAGATGTTTAAGATGACAGTGACAGCTGAAGCACAGCCAGTGCTGCCCTTTTGGGGTAGTCTGCCTTTTTTTTTCTCCAGTGAATTTGGGGAGCATTAGATCAGACTTAACCTGATGGACAAACATCAACAGAGAGTGATCTCTGGTCTTTCCAATACTTGGGCACTTTGTGTGTTTTGTTCTGTTAGCTATGGAGGTTGGCTCACCCATCTCGTCCTTGCTTTGCAGGATTATGTCCTTGTGGTGCCTGAGGACAGCTACAGCTCTCAGTACCTGCAGGAGGAACCCCTGGACAAGTCCTATGATTTCATCAGCAGCTGTGGTGTCAACAGCTTCTACATCAAGTGAGACCCTTGGCTTTAGGTGGCTGCTCCACTGTCCACAGCCTGCACAGCCCTTGGGGAGCAAAAACCTGTTCCCTTCACACGTGGCAGGGGAGGGATCTGGTTAAGGCTTTCCTGATCCAATGACCCAACTTGTGGGTATTTAGGGGATCTCACGGCGCTCCCACTAAATCAGTACTGGTTGCTGCAGGAGATCCTGCTGGATTTTGGGGTGGTGGGAAGGCTGTGGGGGTGTGCAGCACACTGACTCCTCCTGCCTTCCCCTGCAGCCCCAGCACGTCATCGAAGTTCTGCCGCGACTCCGCCATCTCGCTCTCCCTCTTCTACAACAACGGGGCACAGCCCTGCCGGTGCCACGAGGCAGGGGCACGGGGCAGCCAGTGCCAGCCCTTCGGCGGCCAGTGTCCCTGCAAGCCCAACGTCATCGGGCGAGAGTGCTCCCGCTGTGCCACCGGCTACTGGGGCTTCCCCAACTGTAGGCGTGAGTTGTCCCATCTCCCACTCCTCTTCCCCAGCACTTGCTGATTTGCCTCTTGCAGGGCTGAGGCTGATTTGGGAAACGGCTGTGTTTTCCAGCCCCTCTAATGGCTCCACTTGAATGAGAACAGCCCAGTTGAGCTCTGCATCCATTGCCTCGTGCTCTTCCTTGGGCTGCCTGGGTCTCGCTCTCCCAAAACCCAGCCTCTTTTCTTGCCCCTTCCAGCCTGCGACTGCGGGACGCGTCTCTGCGACGAAGTGACGGGGCAGTGCATCTGCCCTCCCCACACCCTGAAGCCAGAGTGTGTTGTGTGTGAGCCCCAGACCTTCGGCTGCCACCCCCTCATCGGCTGCGAGGACTGCAATTGCTCTCGGCCCGGCGTGCAGGAGCTGACAGAGCCCGGCTGCGACGTGGACAGCGGGCAGTGCAGGTGAGGGACCCCCGTCCCAGCACCATCCCTGGTCCCTGCCGGAGTGATGGGACACGTCAGCAAGGAGCAAAGGTGCAGGATGGGGAAATCCTCACCAACCTTGTGTCAGTGCCAGTGTGGGTGAAGCTCCAAAAGCGCTGCTGCTCCTGGCACAGCAGCACAAGGCAGAGGTTTCTAACGCCGAGGCTCTTCTGTCCCATCCAGGTGCAAGCCCAATATCATCGGGCGACAGTGTGACCTCTGTGCCCCTGGCTACTACCACTACCCCGACTGCCGGCGCTGTGACTGCCACCAGGCTGGCACCGAGGCGAGCGTGTGCGACCCGGTCACGGGGCAGTGTCACTGCAAGGTCAGTCCTTCAACACCTTCACACAGTGCCTTTCTCCTTGGCTGGACTCTCTGCTCGGGCTGGGGGTGTCTGTGTGCCAGGAGGGAGCAGGGCTGGAGGAGGAGAGCGTCTGTGGGCCTGAGCTGCCTGCTCCAGCCCCTCTGCAGGGCTCACAAGTGCTTTCTCCGGGCGAATTTAATGTTTGAGAGATGCTGTGCCAGCAAACCTGTTCAGGGACTGCTTAAGCATCTTTCAGCATCACATCATGGCGCTCTGATCACTCATACAGATGTCTCTCTCCTCCGCTGGGGCCTCATGAGAAGCAGCTGACGCTGTTGAGCTTTCCTTGTCTTCCAGGAAAATGTGGAGGGCCCGAGGTGTGACCAGTGCCGCCTGGGGACATTTTCTTTGGATGCCAGCAACCCCAAGGGCTGCACCAAGTGTTTCTGCTTCGGTGCCACTGATCGCTGCCGCAGTGCTGAGAAGCACCGAGCTGAGGTGAGAGGGACCAGGGGCCACCAGATCTCATTGACCTGGCTCTCAGCTGCCCTTGGGTCTCTGTCCTGCGTTAATCCTAATCCCCTGGAAGACAGACTGTGAGGGGGGTTATCTTTGTCTCCCATTTCCCACTTTCAGCCCCTTTTCCTGGTCTCGGGTGTGAGGGTGGAAAGTCATGGCCTGGGGGGACTGTGCTGGGTGGGAGGCAGGGGTGGTGCTCAGCTTTCCAGTGGCTTCATCAGGATGTGTGCGAGGTTGTGGCCCATTACCATCCTTCCTGCTGCTCTGGGACTTGCTCTCCTGGAGCATCAGCACCCAAATGCTTCCTGTAGCATGGTTGCTCTTCCCCCCCAGTTTGTCGACATGAACGGGTGGCTCTTGTTGAGCAGCGACCGCCAGGAAGTGCCGACGACTCTGAGCCTGCGGGAGCAGCTCGTCCGCGCTGATCTCAAGAACCTCCCAGATGCCTACCAAGAGCTCTACTGGGTTGCACCCAGCTCCTACCTCGGGGACCAGGTAAGAGCACGGTGGCAGCTGGACCAGCAGTCATGGACATCCCTGGTGCTGCCAACACGTGTGCCAGCAGCGTGCCTGCTGACGTGCAACACATTGCTCACACTCCAGTTGAACACGGAGAGCTCTGACTCCTCTCAGCGGTGTGGACTCACAGCAACATACACGATTTGTCTCTCCCGTAGGTCTCCTCCTATGGTGGGCACCTGCGCGTTGAGCAGCGACCGCCAGGAAGTGCCGACGACTCTGAGCCTGCGGGAGCAGCTCGTCCGCGCTGATCTCAAGAACCTCCCAGATGCCTACCAAGAGCTCTACTGGGTTGCACCCAGCTCCTACCTCGGGGACCAGGTAAGAGCACGGTGGCAGCTGGACCAGCAGTCATGGACATCCCTGGTGCTGCCAACACGTGTGCCAGCAGCGTGCCTGCTGACGTGCAACACATTGCTCACACTCCAGTTGAACACGGAGAGCTCTGACTCCTCTCAGCGGTGTGGACTCACAGCAACATACACGATTTGTCTCTCCCGTAGGTCTCCTCCTATGGTGGGCACCTGCGCTATGAGCTTCACTCTGACCCGCGGAGGGGTGATGTCTTCATTCCCATGGAGTCCCGCCCGGACGTGATCCTGAAGGTGCAGGAGAAATTCCCCGGGGCCCCCTGCTAACGCACGAGCTGGATGAGGCGGTGACTGACACCTTCCTTGCTTTTCCCAGGGAAACCAGATGAGCATCATGTTTCTGGAAGGCACCTACCCATCCCCAGGGGAGGTACACGAGGGCCAGCTGCAGCTGGTGGAGGTGAGTTTGAACACACAAGTGTGTACCAAGTGCTCAGATGGTACTGAAAGGACAAGACTAGCACGTAGACAGCGGGAATAATGCTCTGAGCTCAGTATTTTAGGTGCTGCCTGTTGCAGCAGAACTGGCTGTGAAGAACCAGTTAGATTGGTGCTAAGGGGAGACATCCCAGCAGCAGGGAAGTGAAGGATGGGCTTGGATGTTCAGGTGCTTGTGCTTCCTGCCGGTAACATCAGGTCTTCTCCCACTAGAGCAACTTCAGGCACACGGAGACGCACAACCCTGTGTCTAGAGAGGAGCTCATGATGGTGCTGGCAAACCTGGAACAGCTGCAGATCCGGGCGCTCTTCTCCCAGCTCTCCTCATCCGTGTCCCTGCACCGTGTGGTCCTGGAGATGGCAACAGATACAGCCACGGGCATCCGTGCCAGCAACGTGGAGCTGTGCTTTTGCCCAGCTAACTACCAGGGGGACTCCTGCCAGGTAGGGGTGAAAAGGAACATGGTACTTCACGCAGAGGGAGGTCAAACAGCCGCCATTTGGGGCCTCAGCCACCTCCTGTGCTTGGTGCAGGTGGCAGCCGTGGGGTTTGGGTTTTGTACAAAGCAGTGGTGCCAAAGTGCCAGCTCCCAAACCGACCCCTGAGGGCTTCAGTTGAAATTAAAGCTTGGGTTGTGCTGGAGGAAGGAAGGACATCTCCCAGGCCTCCCCCAGGCCTCCCCCACACCAGTTCCCCTCCCACTCAGGGTGACTGAGAGCAGTGGATTAGCTGCATCTGCTGCTTGAAAGAGGCACGATGGGGAAACCATTCAGGTGCTGCAGAGCAAAATTAAGTGCTTGCAGTACCTTGGAAGAGCCAGGTCGTTCTGTCTGGCCAGTTATCTCCTGTTGACGAGAAGCAGGAAGAAAGTGCACTGAAAAATCTTTGTTGCTGCTTTTAATCTCTTCATCAGTACATCCCTGTGGGAATTCTGTTATGGAAACTAAATTAGTCTCTTTGCCTGAATATATCAGGCTGTTTTTCGTATCTCCATCTTTTTCTCTCTCCTCAGGAATGTGCTCCAGGTTACTACAGGGACACCAAGGGGCTCTTCCTGGGAAAATGCATCCCGTGTCACTGCAACGGCCACTCAGATCAGTGCCTGCCGGGCTCTGGGATATGCCTTGTAAGTAACCAGTAAAACACCGTGATATTTTGGGGTTGTAAGGTCTGTAGTGTGCAATTAAAAAGCTCTTCACAAACCAGCTGAGCTGGCAGGACCGTGCCTAAATTGGAGCATTAGCTGCAGGTGCCACTTCAGGGGTGGTCCCACTCAGAGTCAGCTCAGGGTGACATTCTGGGAAAGAGGAAGGACAGAAGCATCCAGAATATCTGAAGCACCATTTCTTGCTGTCGGTGCTGAGCCTGTGGTCCACCTTTTCCTCGCAGAACTGCCAGCACAACACAGAGGGGGACCACTGCGAGCGATGCAAGGATGGCTACATGGGCAGCCGCTCTGCCGAGGAACCCCTGCAGTGTGTTGGGTGTCCCTGCCCTCTTTCAGTTGCCTCCAACAAGTAAGTACCCTCGGATGGGACTGGGTATTTGGTCTCACTGCTAAACTGCTGGGAGCCATGCTGTGCCACATCGGGGTGCTGGCAGGTGTCCCAGTGCCAGCCTTGTCCAGGGCCCCAAACCATGTCCGTGGCCTCTTCCCTCAGGCCCCAGCAGCCCACGCCAAGTGGTCGGCTCCCCTGGCACCACGTCAGGGGTAACTGCACCTTCTGTTCACCCCTTTATCGTTTCAGTTTTGCTGTCGGTTGTGTCCACAAGGGCTCCAACATGCAGTGTCTCTGTAAGCCTGGCTACGCTGGACCCAACTGTGAGAGGTAAGGGTGATGGCACCGTGTTTGGGGGCCTCAAATGCACTAGTCCCTTGCAGCCACTCCGAGTGGAGACTGAAGAGGAAAGGGGTGGCTCTGCCCCCACTGTGCTTAGCTCTGGTGGGATTTCTTTCAGTCCTTTTCAGCCTGCAAATGCCCTATTGCTGTCTCTAGGGCTGATATATTGTGTTAGGGTGGGTGTATTCCTTGGCTGTGCTTTGCCTTAACTTGCAACCTGTGATAAAGGCACCTTTCTGAGGTATCACGAGGCGAAACACAAAGTGCTTTGAGATCCTTGAAGGTTGCAGCAGCCACAAGTGCTGGATGCTGTTGCAGTTGCACAACTCAAGCACGGTGCAGGTGTGAGCTGCAGGGATCCCTCCCCGTGCCCTGAGGGTGTTTGAACTTGCCGTGTTCCTCCAGGTGTGCCCCGGGGTACTACGGCAACCCCTTGGTGATCGGCAGCTCGTGCCAGCCCTGCGACTGCAGCGGGAACACGGATCCCAACATGCTGTTCAGCAGCTGCGACTCCCTGACGGGCGCCTGCTCGGGCTGCATGCACCACACGGCCGGTGCCCGCTGCGAGCTCTGCGCCCCCGGCTACTACGGGGACGCGGTGGTGGCCAAGAACTGCACACGTGAGTGGGGTGGGCAGCAAGCACCGGCAGGGGGGATGGACAGACCCACTGGACGTGTTTGGCACCTCAGCCAGGCCATGCGTCGCCCCAGGGAGTCACACACTGGGTTGAACAGGGAGGTCATTCTCCCCCTCTGCTCTGCACTGGGGAGGCCACAACTGGAATCCTGCGTCCAGTTCTGGGCTCCCCAGTTCAAGAGGGACAGGGAACTGCTGGAGAGGGTCCAGCGTAGGGCAACTATGATGATTAAGGGATTGGAGCACCTCCCTTACCAGGAAAGGCTCAAAGAGCTGGGGCTCTTTAACCTCGATAAGAGAAGGCTGAGGGGAGACCTCATCTATGTTTGCAAGTTCCTAGAGGGTGGGTTGAAGGATGATGGAGCCGGACTCTTTTCAGTGGCTTCCAGCAATAGGACGAGGGGCAACGGGCACAAGCTGGAACATGGAAAGTTCCACTCAGATATGAGGAGGAACTTCTTTATGGTGAGGGTGGCAGAGCCCTGGCACAGGCTGCCCAGGGAGGGTGTGGAGTCCCCTTCTCTGGAGATCTTCAAGCCCTGCCTGGATGCTCCTGAGTGATGTGCTCTGGGCAACCCTGCTTTGGCCGGGGAGTTGGACTGGATGATCTCTAGAGGTCCCTTCCAACTTTGTCAAATCCATGAATCCATGAACACATTGCCAGCATTCTCTAAAGATGATAATAAGAGAAAAAACAAAACGTGCCCCCAGTGTCACAACTCCACAACCTCCATCCACCCCTGAATGTGAGCTGCCAAACTGTCCCCAGGCTGGAGCAGCTGGACCCTGAGTAGCTCCCGCAGCAGTGGTGCTGGTGCTCCCTCGGTGTGGGGCTTTGCACAGCCCCCTCCCACGCTGCTCATCACCCCCAAATTGCAGCTCACAAAAGGGAGCTGTTGTGGGAATAAGTTGTCGGGAGGAGCAAATCCAGGAGGAGAGAGGCTCTGTCTCTGCTGTGACTGGGATAAGGGGGAAATGGGATTCCACTGGGAATAAGGTTTGTGAGGGGCTGAGGGAGCTCTTCATTGTATAACTGGGTGTATTTTTCCCTGGCAGAGTGCAACTGCTCGCCTTGTGGGACTGACTCGTGCCACCCACGAACTGGCCAGTGCTTCTGCAAGACTGGAGTGACAGGCCAGCACTGTGACCGCTGTGAGGTAAGGGCCACCTGCCTGCTGGGATGGTGTCTGTCCTGAGCACGGGGACGAGGGGCAGCCCCCATGTCCCCAGCCCCATGAGCAGATGACTAAGGCTGGGTTTGTATAATCTGCCTGTACATCTTGGCCGTGTTAATATGGCTTTTGTGGTGGTAAAAACACTCCTAGAAAGCAAGGCTGGGGTCCCACATCACCTGAGCCTGCCCCAGGAGGGAAGACAAGTGCCCTCTTGCTGAACAGGGCACCCACTGTCCTGCTTCTCCCCAGGAGGGCTACTATGGCTTCGAGGGATGCTCCGGCTGCCGGAGGTGTGACTGCGACGTCGGAGCCGTGGGGAGCAGTTGCCACGCACAGACGGGGCAGTGCAGCTGCCTGCCCGGCGTCAGCGGCTCGCGCTGCCACCAGTGTGCCCCGGGCTACTGGGGCTTCAGCGAGAGCGGCTGCACACGTGAGTCCTGGGGGCTGGGTCCTGTGTGGAGGAGTGGGACAAGGTTTTGGTGGCCCATGGGCTTGTCACATCCTTAATGGTGACAATCTACTCCCTGAGGTCCTGTGCACGCTGCTGGGTTACATGGGGAGACCCCCAGCGTGTGGATATGCAGCAATGCAGTTGCACAGCTGGAATAGACCCGCTCCTTGCCCTCTCTCGGGTGGTGAGGGCACAAAGTGATGCCACGGGCATGTCCCTGTTATTAAACTCGGCAGGGTGTGAGTGCAGAGGGGGCTCCTGCGACCCGCGCACCGGCGAGTGCACGTGCTCCAACGGGCTGACGGGGAAGCAGTGCGACGTCTGCGCACACGAGCACGAGATCCCCGTGGCAAACGGCCCGGACAGCGTGAGGTGTGAAGGTCTGTGTCCTGTGCTCCTGGGGGGAAAGGGGTGAGGGAAGCCCCAGGAAAGGGCCTGTGCTGATGGCTCTGTTCCCCTGGCAGTGTGTGACAGCTGTGTCCTGCTGCTGCTGGAGGATCTGCAGAACATCGAGAGGTCCTTCCCTTCCATTCGCAGTCAGTTGGTGAACCTCAACGCCAGCTCCATCGCCTGGGCTCGCCTCCACGGCCTCAACAGCACTATGATGACTGTCGCTGTACGTGGAGGGTTTAACATCACTTTCTGCCCACGTTTCCTGGCCCGTTTGCCTGATTTTGTCTCTTTTTTTCCCAGAATCAGCTCCGTGAGTACCACAGAGCCAGGAACAAGGTCAGGCAAAGGGCTGATGAGCTGGAGGATGAGAGCATGGACCTCACACAGGACCTGAACGCACTGCAGCACAAAGTATATATTTCTCCATCTTCCTTTTCTAGAGCACGAGTCCCTCCTTTTACCTAAAATGAGGGGTTTGGAGGCAGTTGAGGAGACCAATCCAGGCAGGACAGATCTCCTGTCCAGCCAGCACTAGGCTTGGGTGTCGGGGTCTCTTACTTTGATGCCCAGCTAGATTACCTGCATTCCTCCCTTGGAGGGCTGTTAAACATCTTGTGATGTTTATGGTTGTTTCTTGATTTATTACTTGCTTTTGAGGCAGCTCCAACTTTGGCCAGTGAAAATAAATTCAATAAAATGTCGTTTATAGAAGGAGCGTATGAGGAAGGAACATAAACATGTAGGTCAGTCCTGGATGTATCCGTGCTGTGGCAGGGAGAGCCTGGACCCCATCAGCAAATGAGTCAACCCTCTTTGTTGTAACAGTGCTCAGAGGCCCCAGGACAGCAACGCCTTTTGCAGGATGCAGTCTGTATAGTCTAAAGAACACCAGTTGTGTCTTCAAAGAACTTACAAACTGAGAAAGATTTGATTGGATTTGATTTGATTTATAAACTGTTGGCTCACTTTCTAAGGGAGAGGGAAAATTCTCTACTTGATGTACGTCCCGGGGCAGCTGCACGGACAAACTGCCTCTGTGTATGTGTGTGTCTGCACACGCCTACGCTCTGACCATCACACTGCAGCCCTCTGTCTCCTCTGGTGTCCTGCTCAGGCCCCAGGTGGGCCTGGCTCTGGGGCTTTTCCTGTGTTAGGAGTGCAGGACAGTGCTGTCCTCTGTGCTCTTGGGACTCTTCCAGGGTCCAGAGCCTGTTGCACTGGAGCTGCATTTATTGCTTGTGCTTCTCCAAAAGTGCTAAATAAGAGCATCACGAGATGAATGGCAGTGAGCAGCACGGGGCAGGCTGTCGGAGGAGATGTAGTTCAAGAACTTCAAAAGCTGCACATTCCCAAGCCTTGTAATCCTTTTGGGAATACCTTTCCCGCTGACGAATTCCATAAAACCTAATCTCAAACTTCAGCTAAACCAGTGTTTTTTGTTGTAGATGACAATGACTCACAGAGAAGCAAACCAGATCGAGCAGCACACCAGAGACACTTACCAGAGGGGGGAGCAGCTCCTGCTCAACATCCGAACCATTCAGAACGGCATCGCAGGTGGGTGAGGAGGGCTCTCTGTGGGGCTTTTCCTGCTGGGAATGCCATGCTCCTCGCTTTCAGACCAGCATTCAGTGCTGCATCACTTAGAAAGAGCCATGGAGAAAACAAGGGGAAAGAAAAATGAAATGGGGGATCCCTGCAGAATTCTGACTTTTATTCTGACCGGGCTTATTGTGAGTCCCAGCTGTTTGGCTCAATGCAATCTTTGGAAAAAAAACATATTAAAATAACACAAATGTTATTAAAATGCATAAAACTGGGGCAATCTGCACTACAGCTTCGGGAGAGATTTAGCAAAGCAGGGAGTGACTGGATCTAGGAGAGGAGATAAAGCCACAAACCAATTCTTGGGCTGTAGCACATTACTCTTAGTAGCCACAGAGAGAGAAGTGGGGCAGTACCTCTGGGTGATGTCAAGCAGTTCAGGTGCCTGGGTCCTGCATGAAAGCTGGGTGCAGTTTGCTGAGGGTGATGTGAGAGAGGAAAGATCTCGAGGGGGTTGTGAAGGACCTGGGTTGGCCCGTGCTAATGGGGGATGTGGATTTCTCCGCAGACTTGGTGCGGCAGATGGCCAGGTTTGGGGCAGCAAACACCAGCACCACCTCCACCGAGGAGTTCCGGCAGAAGATGGCCGAGGTGGAAAGAATGCTGAGGGAGATGAAGGAGCGGAGCCTGGGCAGCCAGGAGGAGCTGGCACGGCGCGAGCATGAGGAGGCTCAGAAGTGTGAGTCGGTGGCACAGATCCTGCTGGGTCTGTCCATTCCTGGTAGCCTGGCTTGGAACCCATGCCGATGCTACACACCAACATGCTACACACCGTGTTTGGACAGTCCTGTTAATAAACAGGCACCCCAAAAAAAGTTCTACAGTAGTTTTAGAGTCTCCGTAACACTCCATTTTTGGTTCCTTTTCCCAAGAGAAATTTTAGAGCAGATTGTACAGACTGGGTAGTTCTGTTTGATGGCCCAAAGCCATAACTCTGAGAACCAGGAGTTACCATTACTGCAGCTGTGAATAAGTCACCCCATGTTTGTCATATTTGCTGTCCCAGGAAAGGGGTTCAGTGTAACAACCCACCACCATCAGCAGCTCTGCCGTCCTGAGGGCATCCGCAGGATGCAGGAGCAAGGTCCGAGGTTGTGCTCCCACTGCACAACTGGGCACACTGGTGCTGCAGGAGCAAATGCTTCTGACTAACAGGCGGTGGCCAAACATAGTTCAGCAGCTGGAATTATAAACTAGATCTTGCTAAAAATAAGTTAATTTGTTCACAGTGGGAGTAATCAAGCACTGGAACGGGCCTCAGGTGGGGTTTCTCCATCAGCTGGAGCCTCTCAGGCATGGCTGGGTGTCTTTCTGAAAGAAATCCCATCCTTCTCCCCAGCACTGGGGGTTTGGAGATAATTTGCATGAGATCCTGTGCTGTCCAGGCTGAGGGAGGGAGGAGGGATGGAAAATGGTCACTTCTGGCCTTGATTCCTGCCAAGTGAGACCAGAACAAGGCTTTTCCACAGCCAAGCACAGAAAGAGCCCTTTGCCACAGGAGCAGGAGAATGAATTACAGCAGTTCTCGTGTCCTTGGTCCTCAGTGCTGCACCGGGTGAAGAGCGAGCTGCACGCCCGCTGGGAGTCCAACCAGGACCTGGTGGCCAGCATCCGGGACCGGCTGGCCCAGCACAGCTCCCAGCTGATGGATCTCCGCGATGCCCTCAACGAGGCCGTCAACAAAACCAGGCAGACGGAGGACTTGAACAGCCTGAACCGCAACAACCTGGAGGAGAGTCAGGTAGAGCTTCACCAGGTGGTCCCACACCACCATGCAGCGAGGGGGGGGCCACCCCATCCCTGCTGGTGTGTAACCCCACATTGCTGTGTCTAGCAAAAGAGCCGTGAGCTCCAGAAGCAGCATGTGCTGGTGCAGGAGACCCTGAGGATGGCCAAGGACTCCCTGGCCCAGGTCTCAGACTTCCTACAGAAGATGGAGAGTGCAAAGGAGGTGAGTGATGGAGGGACTTCAGCACGGGCAGAGCGCGAGGGGCTGGCAGCCCTCATGAGTGACGTGTGTCCCTGCAGGCGTATGAGAAGCTGGCAGCCCTGCTGGATGGGGCAAAGCTGCCCCTGACAGAGCGGGTCAAGAAGTTCTCCCCAGCCAGCAGCAAGATCCCCATCGTGGAGCAGGCAGAGGAACATGCCCGGCTCTTGGATGAGCTCGCAAGGAACCTGTCCAGGTGAGGCACTGGTCCTGGCGCTCATTAGTCTGACTGTGTCCTACCAGAGTTGGGGGTGGGAAACTGCAGCCCCACACCATGGCAGGGGAGCAGCGGGGACCATCTCCAAAGCTTTATCCTGGAGCACATGTTGTGATGAGGAGCCCAAAGGGGTCTGTCTGCGGGGACATGGGCAAGAGCCCAGCCTGAGCAGTTTGTGATCTTGATGGCTTCATCTTCCAACACAGCATTATCCAGGGCACAAACCAGGATGGCTTTATCCAGCGGGCGGTCGATGCCTCCAACGCCTACGCCAGCATCATTGAAGCTGTGAAAAAAGCGGAGCGAGCGGCCCACGACGCCGATGAGGCAGCCAGCGAGGCTTTGATGGTACGTGGCGTGGGGAGTGTGTGTGCAGTCAGCACCAGACACCTGAATTCCGAGTCCTGGGCAGCACGTGTTTGCTTTACAGAGTGTCATATCAGAAAACCTTGGGGCCATCTCTAAAGAGCTGAAGAGGAACAGCAGCAACCTGGAGGAGGCTGTGAGGAGAGAGCAGAGAAAACTCAATGGGGGTGAGAGGGGCTTCTTGCAGGGTGTGATGTCCTTCGGGCTGGGCTGGTATTCGACACGCAACATACGCATTTCTTTAATTGCAGCGATTAAAGGCACTCTGCAGACAGCAAAGGACAAGCTGGCTGATCTCCGTGCAAAGAAGGACCAGCTCCTGAGCCAGCTCCAGTCTGTGCAGGACATGCTGGGCAGGGACCAAGGTTTGTCCTGGGGTAGCTTGGCTGGTTCTCTCTGCTCCTTTCCTCCTGCCCAGGCTGTGATCCAAGGGTGCTTTCTCCCTGCTCCTGGCCATCCCAGAGATTTTTTTTCTGCTTTCTTTCCAGAGGACACGAAAGAGATGATCCAGAATGCCAAAGCAGCAGCTGCTGAGGCCAACGAAACAGCGGCAAGAGTGGAAGATACCCTGAGCACCATGAAGAAGAATCTGGATGAGTGGAAAGACGAGTACGGAGGCCTTCGAAACGAAGACCTGAACCAGGCAGTCCAGGATGCCAGGAAATCTGGTGAGTGTTGGGCTGCCAGGGCTGCATCTGGCACGAGCCAGTGCGTGGACAGATGTCCCCAGAGAGCTCTGTGCTTTTGAAAACTCTGCTTTGGAGCTCCAGGCCAAGTTAGAGGGAGGCAGCAGCCAGCACTGGGTGGTTTTAGTTCTGGCCCTTTATTTTTTTTCTCTCCCTGCAGTGACTGTGTCACCTGTATCTTTACTGCAGATTGCATGCTCTAGAGCATTTGCACACCCCACCCCATCAAGGCTGCTGGATTTAGGGGGTCATTTTGTGACTCTGCTCCCAGCTGCTGCTGCGCTGACTTGCGTGTCTCAAAGTTACCTGAGCTTCACGTCTCCCTTTCCTTGCTAACCTTCAAAACCCCCTGCCTTCTCTCCAACCCCAGTGTCCAGCCTGGAAAGCACCATCCCGCTGCTGCTGGGGAAGCTGAGCAGCCTGGAGAACAGGAGGAACAAGAACGCCACGGTGTCGGAGAACATTGTGCGGATCCGGCAGCTCATCACGCAGGCGAGGAACGCCGCCAGCAAGGTGGGTCACGGGAGGGGGAGAGCTCTGCACAGGGTGCGGGGGGCTCAGGGTGGATTGAGGGCTCACCTGAGTAGCATGCAGATGGGAGGGGTATCTAGAAGAGCTCTGGGGCCACCAGGCCTTTTCTCACAGGAATACTCCAGGAAATGGTTTGGCTCGGTGAAGCTGGCCGTGATGAGAGGCCGCAGCAGTGGTTCCAGTGCCGTGGGTCTGGATTTCTCTCCCTCCAGGTGAAAGTCCCCATGAAGTTCAACGGCAGCTCAGGTGTGCAGGTCCGGATGCCCACCAACCTGCAGGACTTGGCAGCCTATACCTCCCTCAAGTTCTACATCCAAAACCCTGAGCCCAGGGGCCGGCAGGACGGGGCAGAGGAGGGGCGGTTCATCTTGTACCTGGGCAGCCGGGAGGTGAGACGGGGCCGTGCGGGCAGGGGGGCCCATGTTGGTGGCATCAACGGGGGGGATCACACCTAGATGTCAGCCCCTTGCCCTTCGCCTGCTCCCCCACCTTTGTGGGGAGCGCAAACAGGCCGTGGGTGCAACCATCAGCCTGGCTGGAGGTGGATGGGGAGAGCCACTGCTTGGCCAGTGTGGCCCTGGGAGCACCAGGGAGAGCATGACTTGGTGCTCCTGCCTGTCCTGGATGCCAGCACGTGGCCCTCTCTCATCCTGCTCTCAGGCCACTGGAGACTACCTGGGCATCGTGCTCAAGGACCACAAAGTGCACTGGATCTACAAACTGGGCAATGAGGAGCCAGCATCCCTCACCGTTGATAAACAGGCCCTGGGTGCAACCATCAGCCTGGCTGGAGGTGGATGGAGAGAACCACTGCTTGGCCAGTGTGGCCCTGGGAGCACCAGGGAGAGCATGACTTGGTGCTCCTGCCTGTCCTGGATGCCAGCACGTGGCCCTCTCTCATCCTGCTCTCAGGCCACTGGAGACTACCTGGGCATCGTGCTCAAGGACCACAAAGTGCACTGGATCTACAAACTGGGCAATGAGGAGCCAGCATCCCTCACCGTTGATGAGGATATTGGGGAGCAGTTTGCCACCATCAGCATCAACAGGTAGGAGACGGATGGGACACATCCCAAGGAAGTTCAGTGGGAGATTGTCCCTGCAGAAGATGCAGGTAGTGTTGTCCTCAAGCCCAGGCAGGCCTTGGGCTTGCAGAGGTGCTGTGGACTCCATCATGCAGTCATCCCTAAATGATCAACACTGAGATACCGCAAAAAAAGAGCAGGGAGATGGTGCCTTACCCCCAGACCCTCCATGACACAGTACTTGCAGGAGAGAAAAGGTGAAGGTCACCATGGAGGGTCCATTCAGCCTTGTGGCAGCACTGAGTGCTCTCAGTACACTGCTGCTGGGGGGCTCCCCACTGGGAGGTGCCCCCCTTTTTGGTAGGACTGCGTGGGGAAGGCCTTTGCTCAGGGGGTTTGCTCCCTTTTGGGGTTCTCCCTTGTCTTGACCACCCCTCCCTGCTGCAGGATCCTGCAGTATGGGCAAATGTCGGTGATCGTGGAGAGGCAGACGGTGCACGAGACCAAGGGAGACAGCGTGGCCAAGGGGGAGCAGGGGCTGCTCAACCTCGACCCGCGCAACGTGGTCTTCTACGTGGGTGGCTACCCTTCCAGCTTCACGGTGAGACAGGCAGCAGGGAGGGAGGCTCGGTTTTCTAGGAGGTATCAGCGATACCTTTGGAGCTTCTTGGAGAGGAAAAGCCTTGTTTTCATGGGAAAGCCAGGATCAAACTTGCCCTGTCTGTCTGGTGTCATTCCCAGCCTCCTCCCACTTTGCGCTACCCCAACTACCGGGGGTGCCTGGAGCTAGACACACTGAACGAGGAGGTGGTGAGCCTCTACAACTTCCAACGCACCTTCCAGCTGGACACCACCGCCGAGAAGCCCTGTGCGAGGTAGGGCACTGCACCCAGGCTGGGAGCTGCTCTGGTCCACGGCGCTTACCCTCACCCTTGGCTGCCCCAGAGCATGGCAGTTGGCTTTGGAGTGATGCCTTGGGCCTCTTCTTTGTGTGGCTCAGGTCCAAGTCCACAGGAGACCCCTGGTTGACTGACGGCTCCTACTTTGATGGCACGGGTTATGCGGAGATCAAGTTTGAGAGCCAGTTTGGCACGACCAAGCGCTTCGAGCAGGAGATCCGGGTGGTCTCCTACAATGGCATCCTCTTCTTTCTGGAGAACCAGGCAGGTGCTTGCTGCCCTGGGGAGCCTTCATCCATCCCCCAGCTGGTGGACTGGGGCGTTCCCAGTTCAGGGCGCTGGGTAGAAGAGGGCTGTGGACATGGCAGTGCTGCTTTGAGGTCCAGTGCTTTGCTGGCTGGACCCAGACCTCCCAGCAGAGGCAGACACTTGCCTGGTGCCAGAGGGACTCCTCTGAACTCCGAGAGCACCCGTGCACACTTCAGAGCTGGGCCAGGGCTCACAGGGCCAGGCAGTGCCATCCCTGTGCAGATAAATCCCCAATAATTGTCCCAGTTATATGTCAAGGCACTGGTGGTGAGACCTGCTCCCACTGGTGGCTGAAGGGCAGGTCAGGGTGGGTGCTGGGCACCGGGACACGGGGCTGAGTGTCCATCCTGTCTTCTCCAGGGTCAGTTCCTGTGCCTGGCCATCCGGGATGGGAAGCTGGTGCTTTACTACGACTTCAGCACCGGCCTGGAGATGGCAAAACCCAGCAGCAATTCCTCCTCCCTCACCATCAGCAGCACCACCAACAAAGCGGTAAGGGGGAGCGGTCGCCTGCCTGGCTCACTTGGGGGGCTCCTCCTCCAGAGGGGGCACCCAGACTCTTTGTTTAGGGGGAGGACAGCAGGCACCTGCAAGAAGTTCTTTGACTGGAGCCATGAACTGTCCTGTGATGGACCTAATTGTCCCAGGCTGGCGGATCATTTTTTTCTGCTCTGTTTCCAGATCCAGATTTTCCTCCTCAAAATGAATAATAAGAAGCGCATCCTGGTGCGGCTGGAGCGCCTCACCATCTTCATGGTGGAGCAGGAGAACTCCCTGGAGAATGCTGTCTCCTACTACCTGGGTGGTGTGCCCCCGGCTGTGCTGCCCCCCAGGTGGGTCCAGCCTGCGGTGGGGTGGGACAGTCCACATCTTCCTCTCCAGTGACCCTGGGTGGCCCTGGTCCTTTCCCAGCCACATCCAGGGAGGTTGGGGCCCTGCTGGAGCTCTGGGGGTGGAGCTTTCCTCTTCCTGCCTATGATTGTGGGCTTGAATATGGGATGTCTCCATCTCTGGTGAGGAATATGATGGTTGATGGGTGTCATATAGTCCTCCTTTGCCTGGGTGCTTTGGAGCAGCCTTGTGCCTGAGGCACTGGAGATAGCCGTGGCCACCATGGGTCCTTCCCTCTGTTTGAAGGGCTACAGGGCTGGGTCCTGCTTCATAACAGCACCTGATTCTCCCACAGCTTGAAAGCCCTCTTCCCCACGGGTGGGCCCATCCGGGGCTGCATGAAGGGCTTGAAGGCTCTCGGCAAATACGTTGACCTGAAGCGCATGAGCACCGTCGGCGTGAGTTACGGGTGCACCTCGGACCTTCTGGTAAGCACAAAGCCCCAACAGGCTGGGGAAAGTGGGTGCAGGACCACCCAGGACAAGCCAGGGGGGGGTCACAGAAACAAGCATAAACCCCAAGTCCTCGGCGTGGAGGGGTGATGGTGAGGTGCCCCGCAGTTGGGGAGACCTCAGCACCAGCCAGACCCTGAGCACCTCCGTCATCCTCCCAGCACCCCTGCAACGCCAGGGCCGGGCTCTCACCTTGTCTCCATGGTGTCCCTCACAGGTGGCTCGCTCAGTCAGTGTCCATGGCCATGGCTACCTGACCCTGGCCCTGAAGGACGTGCCGGGGCTGCGGGACTTCTACAGCGGCTTCAGCTTCCGGACAAGCCAGCGTGAGGGGCTGCTCTACCACCACACCACCCAGGTGGGCACCTGCCCTTCCCTGGGTGTCCTCCTGCCCTCCCCCGGGTGTCCTGGCGGTCGGGCAGAAATGGTGGCTCCTGCTCTGGGGATGGTGCTGCTCCCTCTTGGGAAAGGGAGGGATTTTGGTGGGGCCAGGGCCTGAGTCCGCGGTGAGATCTGTGCCCTGAGCTCCTGGAGGGCAGCGGGGAAACGGGCCCTTCCTTGGGGTCAGCTATGGAACAGCAATGGGGTGGTTCCTTCTGCAGGAGGGGACGTGCCGGGTGTCCCTCCAGAGGGGCCAGCTGGCCTTGAACCTGCTGGGAACCGAAGTCACCACTGAGAACGCCTATGCAGATGACAGGACCCACTACGTGGCCTTCTACAGCGATGGCCTTGGGTGCGTGTGGTGGTGGAGCAGGGGTGGTGGCAGGGGGGTGGCCGTGGGGACACACTCACCCCACGCTGCTCGTTCCCCGCAGGGTCCGGCTCTACGTGGACGATGAGCTGCAGGGCACCACGGCGGGCACCGGGCCCAGCCGGCGGCAGCGGCGGCAGGACGGGCGGCTGCTCTTCCAGCTGGGGGGTTCGCCGGAGCCGGGTGCACTCAGCAACCTCACCGGCTGCATCGGGAACGTCTTTGTCAAGCGGTGAGTGTCTCCGTGCCGCTTCCAGAGAGCTGGGCTCAGCCCCTGCCCACCTCCCAGCTGGCCCGGTGACAGGGACCTCTTCTTCTCTCTGTGTGTAGGACAACAGAGCCACAGACGGTGGTGGACCTGCAGCAGAATGTGGAGAATATCAACGTCACCATGAGCTGTCCCTGGGGTGAGCAGCCGCAGCAGCTCAGAGTCACTCCAAAGAAGGACAGGAGGAAACCCAAGGTACGAGCAGCTGCTGAAACGCCCCACAACCTCCTCCTCGTCCTCCCCAGATGCCACTATTGCCCCGTCGCTGAGCACATCTGCCCCATGACACCCTCAGAGGTCCTCCCCTTGCTCCATCCCTTGGTGTATCTCATGTAGGTGCCAGGCAGGCCCACCTCAAAGGACCGCCGACACGATCAGGACGGGCTCTGCCGGCTGCACCCCCAGCCCCGCGCAGCCGGGGGCACCTTCCGCTTTGGGGGTGCCCCGAGCAGTCGCTGGGAGTTCGAGGAGATCCCAGCCTCCTTTGGCCACAGGTGAGGCTCGTCCCCTGCTCGCCCCACACTGGCTCAGCCCTGGGGCCCATCGCTTGGGGAGCAGGCGTCCCTTGCCATGGGGGAGCAGGCTGCTGCCATCACCCCCCTGTCCCTACAGGTCCCATTTCTCCCTGGAGGTGAAGCTGAACTCCTCCAACGGGCTGCTCTTCTACGTGGCGGGTGAGCGGGGCACCTTCATGGCTCTCTTTGTCTCCAACGGGCGCTTTGTCTTCCTGCTGGACGTCGGCGGGCGCCGGCTGCGCATCCGCAGCAAGGACAAGTACCGGGACCGGCGGTGGCACACGGTGAGCAGAGGGTTGGGGCCTGGTGGGACCTCCCCAGGCCACGTCACTCCCCCATCACCAGGTGCCCCCACAGGAGTCAGCTGGGTGCAGCCCTGCACCGCTTCCTAATTGCAGATGGGACACTCGTGGTCCCATTGGGGCTTGGCCCCAAAGGGGACAGCAAAAACACAGCCAGGGCTGGCTGAACCTCCGAGCTGAGGTCCTCTCCTGACCCAGGAAGCCCCCAGCACTGACACTGACTTTTGGTCCTTGTAGGTCTTCTTCAGCAGAGACCAGAGCAGAGCTCAACTGGTCATCGATGGGCTGCGAGCCCAGAGTGTTGCAGTGGCCACCGCAGGGCTCTTTGTGGCCCGGACCCCCTTATATGTGGGGGGTGTCCCAGCTGGAAAAGCCAAGGCTCACGTACCAGTAAGGGCTTGGTGGTCCCATGGCATCACCCCATCTCTGCCCCTTCCCAGCCCGGTGGCATCAGGCCATGCCTGCTGGGTTCTGGCTGCTCTGTGCTCACTCCTGTGGCTTCTCTCTGCAGGTTGCATCTGCCTCCAGCTTTGATGGCTGCCTGAGGAACCCACAGCTGGATGGGAGGCCCCTGGGTGCCCCCTCACGCACCTTCGGGGTGACGCCGTGCTACGAGGGTGCACTGGAGAACGGGGTCTTCTTCGCTGCGGGTGGCGGGTCCATCGTCCTCGGTACCCCACAGCCTGGGCTGGCTCCCACAGCCCTGGGACTGGCAGGGACAGTACTCAGAGGAGGTTCCTTGTCCCTCTCCTCACCAGTGGTATTTCTCTTCCAGCTGAAACGGTCATGACCGAGCAGGACTTGGAGGTGACACTGGAGGTCCGTCCCCGCAGTGCTTCTGGCCTCATCTTCTACATTGGCACAAGGAGAAGCCACCATCTTCTCCTGTACATGGAGGAGACAAAGGTACTGGGAGGGTGGCTTCCCCACAGGTTTCTACAGACAGTGGCCATTTCCCACCCATCCCACTGAGCTCTACTGGGTTTGTCTCACTCACCAGGTCACTGTGAGAGCCAACGTTGGGGCTGACGAGTTCTCCGCGTCGGTGACGTGCCCATCTCTCTGTGACGGGCAGTGGCACAGCATCGCAGGTGAGGTGACGGCCAGCACTGGGCTCTGGGGACACTGCTCCACTCACCTCCATCTCCTGGGGAGAGCCCAGGGCCCTTCCTCGGGTATTTAAACCCCAGCTCCCACCTGCACTTAATGTGGAAGATTGTAGTGCTATTAAGTCATTTCCTAATTAGTAAGAGTCTGCACCTGATCTTGTTAGCGCTGTTGGGTGTGGTGGGCAGGAGAGAGGGGTGTCTCCCCAGGTGATGGAGCAGCCAGTGAGACCAGGGATGTCCCACGGTTCTGGTTCCATCCAGGACCATCGTGTCCTGCTCAAAGCGAGAGCTGGATTTGCCCTGGGGCAGAGTGTCTGGAGGGCTCAAAGATCACAGCTGGGACTGGGGTTTGCAAGATTCTGCACTGGAGAAGGAGCCGGTGCTTTCTGGGTGGCTGCTGTGGCCAAAGGACAGATTTTTGGGGCAGTTCTCCAGGCTCTGAGTGTTTCCTAGGAGCCAGGCCAGGTCCAGGCAGGGGTTTTGCTCAGCTCCAGCACTGGGCTGGGCTGGGCTGGAGAACGGAGGGGGACTCACTCTCTGGGTGAGGCAGCGCCACTAACTCTTGTTTTCTTTCCAAGTTACCAAATGGAAGAACGTAATCCAGGTTGATGTGGACACTGAAGGCAACTACACGGTGGGACCCAGCCAGCCTCCGGCACCCAGCACCAGGGCCACCTTCTCCCTGGGAGGGCTACCAGGTGAGTTGGGAGCCATTGCTCTCCCCAGAGCCAAGGGAGAGACTGTCCCAGGGGCGGGACAGAGGCACTGAGTCCCCTGTTAGAGCCAGACCAACGGGGCTTTTACCTCTTCCTTCTGCAGAGCCGGACAGGACCAGCCACGTGTCTCTGTTCCCTCCTCTGCCTCGTTACGTGGGCTGCATAAGGAACCTGGTGATGAACCGGAGCCACCTGGACCTGCCGCGCGCCGGGACCGTCAGGGGCTCCGTTGGCCTTAGGGGTTGCCCCGTGCCATAAGTAAGTGCCACCTCCGTGTCCAGCCTGACCCACAGCTGGGCCCCAGATGTCACCTCCTGGATGTGGTCAGACACACCTGATCTCCAGTGGCTGCAGGTGCAACTCTGGGGCCAAAACCAGAGGGGGGGGGGAGGCCAGGAATCCGGGGAGGAAGGTGGGGAGAAGGGGGCGTTTTGGGGGCAGCTTTCACAAATAGAACCAAAAAGTTGGAGCGGGATGTGGAGACGGGTCTGAGCCCTTCCCCGGTGGCCGCGGGGCTGGGACAGGTCTCGTGGCACGTGGTGACAGGGCCCCCGTGTCCTCGGCAGCGCGGGGGCCGGAGCAGCGCGTCCCCAATCCCCTTTCCCTTCACCCCATGCTCACAACGCACGTAGATTTAGTTCACAGAACACTCGAGGCTATTAATAACAGTCACAGACTGTCTTCTGCTAAGGGCGGCAGATTCTGGTTTATAATAAATGCAATTAGGACAAACTGGATTAATTCCGTCACTTTTGTGTTTTTATAAGCAAGGACTCATTTAACCTCCCCCCGAGGGCGGTCTCGGTTCACCTGCCACTGCCAGGAGAAACGCTCCGAGGGGGGAACTCGGACAAAATTCTGTTCACAGAATTAGCATCTTCTCATCAGATTAATTTATAAAAATCAAAAGAAAGGAAGGAAGGGGGCTGGGGGAGCAGGAAGACACAACCCTGGCTCCTGCTCAGCGCTGGTGGGTGCAGAGAGCTGGGCTGGGGGGGGAGCACGAGGCTGTTGCTTGGAAGGGGAGACACAAAAGTGACCTCGGAGCTGGGGACGGGGTGTCCCCCCCTCAGCCCCCCGTGGCCTTCTCCTGCCCAGCCCCACTCCTGCCCCACACCTTCCCCTGAACCACTCCTCCTCCTGCCACCGCCCTCACTTGTGCACTTACACCTCAGATATCTATTTGTGTGTGTATATATATATATATTTAGCCACCTGGGGACAAATTCTTGCTTCTGACATGGACTTATAACTTATATTGTTATGTATGTTGTGGGGTTGGTCTTTTTTTTTTTATGAAGGGTAAATATTGTAAAATGGGTTTTTAACATGTCCATCTTAAACCAATGTAATTATGACCTGTTTTTAAGTTGTAGTATTAAAGATGGTCTTTGTAAATCACTGGTACATACTTTGGAGTCGAATAAAGTTTTATGTTACTCGTTCTCTTTACTGATGGAGTCAGCACGAGGCTGATGGAGAGGGGGGAGAGGAATCCCCAGCACCTCGGGAGTCACACAGACGGGGCTGTTCCAGTTGTATTTCTCTGCATTTGTGTTAAACACACTGAGAACAGTGTGGCAGATAAAGAAAATTCCTTTATTTGTAGATTTATATAAGCATAATATGAAGTTAGTAATCCTACTGCAGTTGCTTAAGTTAGTATCTAGGAGTATCTGTAAGGAAGAGCAAATAACTTAATCTAAACTCATATCTTCCTCTTCGTCTTTCTTGTCCTTGGAGTCTCCTTCCTTTTGGTCTGACTTGACGCTGTTCTGCATCGCTTTGGCAAACGCTTCTACATCTGCAAGTTAAAACATGGGTGTTCATTATTTAACTTTGCACCTTCTGGGCTGGAGTTTATTGTCTGCACGAGGTCAAGCTCCAATTATTTGGGAAGTAAAGAGTTGATTTAGCAAGACTTTACTCACTGGGAAAATTTTAACACGCATTCACTACAAAACACACACTTGGCTCTCTCTGCACAGGCGCCCTCAGACCACCATCCCCTCAGCAATGGAACAGGAGCTAAAAGCTCCTTGGGGAAAACCCACCCCCCTCCCCTCGGTGGGGGCCCCTCCAGCCTTCACTCATTTCAGCTGAACCATTAAAGGCTCCCACAAAAAAAAAAGGTGGTGCTGAACAAGGTGACTGTGACACCCCTGGGGTCACAGTCTGTCACGAAAAGGGGGCCATGCTCAGCACACCAGTCTCCAAACGCGTGTCTGAGGGTGCTCTGTGGCTGCTGGGGATCAAATGTGTGTCTGAGGGTGCTCTGTGGCTGCTGGGGAACACGGGCACCAGCTCAGTGTAAGAGCAGGGCAAGAGCTGGCTCCTGGCAGGTTCACAGGAGCCAACTGTCACATCCCACAGGCAATGGCTGTGTCCAGTGGGAAAAAAAACCAAGACACTCCCCCAAAACCCCACCCCAACAAACCGCGGTGTTCCCCCCAACACCCACCACTTACCTCCTTTATTTGCGGCATCCACGGCCTCGGTGGGTAACCCAAACTGGCTCATGAGTGGGCCCAGCTGCCCCGAGGCCAGGGCAGCGCTGAACATGCTCAAGGCCTGTCAACAGGAGGCAACAGCATCAGCACCACCTTCCTGTGAGGTTCCTGCAGCCCCAGGAGAGGGGCACACCCCACCAGGCCCCACAGCGCAGGGACAGCCCAGGGCTGTACCAACAGGCAGCTGCTCCAGCAAAACACCACCTGCAAACAGCCCCCGGGGCTGAGTGTCAGCTGCACAGAAGAGCTGCCACAGTTTGAACTAAAACCAGTCTTCCCTGGACATGGAAACTTTGCAGATTGACAAATTTCAGTCAATCAGTGCAACCAGTTCAAACTGGCCCGAGACACATCAGCTTTAATCACAGCAGCCAGCCCCGGAATTAAGAATCACAGAATCTTCTAGGTTGGAAGGGACCTTAAAGATCATCTTGTCCAACCGTCAACCTAATTTTGACAAAAATAGACACCCGCACAACAAACAAGAAGCATCACCATCACTAAACCATACCTCCCAGCACTACATCAACCCGGCTTTTGAACACCTCCAGGGATGGGGCCTCAACCACCTCCCTGGGCAGCCCATTCCAAGGGCTGAGAACCCTTTCAGTGAAAAAATTTTTCCTAATATGCAGCCTGAACCTCCTCTTGAAACACAAGAACTTGTGTTTCAACAGAAACAAGGGATTTGCTGTGAACACCAGCATCTCTTCCTGTCAGTCACTTGCTGTGACCCTTAGGGACACCGCTGACCAGCTACTGCTGACCAGGAATAAGGAATTTGCTCCTGCTCCTGTCATTTGCCAGAACATTTATAATAAAGAGAAAGGGACCACCCAATTCCAGAACTCAAAAACCTGTGATCTGCCCCTGGGTGATGGTGGGAAGGCAGAACGAGTGCTCCGTTAAATCTCTTCCCTTCCCCAGAGCCACTCCCTGCGCTCAACACTGTCACTAACCCCAAAACCCAGGGCAGGCAGACCCCAGCACAGGGAGGGGAGGGAAGGAGAACCGCTCCCCCCACCACGAGGCACCCACCTGCTGGAACTGCGGGGACGTCAGCGTGTTCTGAATCTCCTCCGCCGTCTGCGGCAGGGACTCCCCCGAGGGGAGGTAAGGCATCAACCGCTCCTGAACCTCGGCGTTGGCCAGGATGGGGGCCATGATCTCGGGAGTCAGAACAGTCGCCAGGTCAACTAGGATGAAAAAAAACCAGCCAGCTGTTAGACTGGGCCCAAAACCCCACCTTTTTGTCACATAAGCCAAGTGATCTCTTCAGAGGAGAACCGAAACGCAGTTAGAACGCTGCTACCATCGCTTCTCCCTCTCTCAGCTTCAGAGTGAGAACAAGACTCTCAAAGCAGCCAAGGAACAGCACTCAAATGAAGAAAAAAAGAGCCAAAAAAACAATTTAAGAGAGCTTTCAAAGCAATTTGGAAGAGGACAGGAGAGTCCAACAGCTCCGAAGGACTCCCAGCTGCCAGGTGAGAAGAGGGTTACCTTGCTGTCCTCCCGCTCCAGCCGGCACGTTCATGGTGGCTAAAATGTTCTGGAGGTCACTCAGCTGGATGGGTTGGGTTGGGCTCGTGGCCGAGCTGGTCCCATTCCCCGAACTGGGAGCGGGGCTGGGACTGGTGACCGAGGCGGCCGCCGGGACGGACGGGGCGGGCGTCACGCGCGTAGAAGAAGTCGTGGAAGATGGTGTCACAGCAGCTGACTGGCTGCGAGAGCTGGGGAAGACAATTAGTGTCATTAATTCCCCAGAAAAACAGCTTTGCCCCTCATATTTTGAAAAGCTGCTTTTCTGGCCCCTCCAATGTGACGAGCTCCTGCCCCACTTCAGAGAGGTGACACGATCCCTCCCACACAAGGGACATTTTAAGGTACAAAAGGACTCTGGCCCCGGAGCAGAGGGATCCCTACCTTGAGGATGAGCTGCTGGTCGGGGGTCCCCCACTTCCAAGCAGACTGGCCAGCCCGGGCCCCGTCAGCGCCCCCAGCCCACCTTCCGTAAACATAAAGCGAGAACAGGTTTAGAAATGTCTTTCTTTGGGGTTTTTGTACCTCCCTGCTCTAGAGAGGTCGCTCTTGTACCTGAAAGGTTTTATTTGCTAAAATAAAGGAGGAGGGGGTGAAAGAGCCCAGACCAACCCCCCCGCCCCTTCCTGTGCATTAACAGCTCGTTTGCCCTGTCAGAAACCTGCCTTAGAGAGAGCCGCTCGTTTTAGAAGTGATTCAATTCCTAGATGTACACAAGGACAAAGTGACTTGTTTGTGCCATCCATACGTGACTGCTGTAACACAGCCCTCTCCTCTCACCTACTGGTTTCCAAAAATCCAACTTTCCTCTAATCCTTAAAGCCAAGGCCCTCAGCAGAAGGTCACGGAGGCAGCCTCTGAGTCCCCCCCGTCCCCCCAGGTTTTGCAGCTCCAGACCTAACACAGAGATGCGGCAGCAGAACCAGCCCAGTCCTTACACACTTCAAAGGAAGGACAACCCCACACGAGCAGAGTGCTCCCAGCAGAGCAACAGCAGGAAACAGCAGGAAACCCACACTCAGCCTTTCAGCCAACTGCCAAAAGCAAGAGAGATCAGAATCGGTGCCCCCTACCCACACAGCCCAACTACCCAGGAGATACCGCAGCCTCCAGGGTCACTGGAGTTGTCACTGACCAACTGTCCCACTACAATTCCTTTGGGCCACATCAGCCAAACACCTCCCAGCCGGTGGTTCCTGTATCGCATTGAGACACAGGGCCCTGCACAAGCACCTGCCTTCATCACCCTCCTCCTGAGATCTCTCTGCCAGCAGAGGACAGAAGGACAGTGCTCCACGAGCAAACACCTGGCAAAGTGAAGCTGCAGAACTCCCCAGGTCAGAGCCAGCCCCAGCTCCCTCCTCGGTCCAGGACCCGCTTCCCCGGAGCCACAATGCTCCCATTGACTAACCACAGAGCTCCCAGAGCAGGAGGAACTGCGGGGTGACGCCAGCCGAGCTGTACCACACACCACTCTGCTCCCTGTGTCCTCGCTAGAACCTTCCCCAGGAGCAAGGAAGCTCCTTTGTGAAAAAGGCAGAGTCCTGAGAGATGCAAACCAGCTGCAAAGGAACAAGGTGCTACTGGGGGAAGAGCTCCACAGGGATTCACCACCACCACCACCACCGCTCGCAGAGGCAGGCAGATGGCTTTCTCTGCATTACAGGAGTGAACTTCACGTCTTAGGGCTAGATGTAAAGGCAAAGGAAGAAGAGCTGCTGAGGAAAAGTGTGGAGAAGAAGAGGAAGGCAGTCTCAGGAGTCACATGAAGCTTCGAGAAGGAAGATCTTTTCCAAACACATCCTAAAAAGCCAGAATCTTCCAACACTAACATGAGATTGGCATCTGACACTAAAAAGACACAAGCCAGATTCACAAAACCAGGCAGAGAACCTTAACCACCGCCACCGGCCACACGCTCCTTCGCCTCCTTCCACTCCAGGGTCTCAGAAAATGCTCTGCTGGGCTTGGAGCACGGAGAAGGTTCCCAACAGCCCCCACAGGGACTCCAACACCTCCCATCCCCTTAAACAGCGCCACGATTCAGTCTCTCCCCAGCACAGCCCAGGAGAGAAGGCCCTGACCTGAGCCGTGCTGCTCTGAGCAGAGAGCGCCGGGGGGACACGCTCCAGCCTCCCCCTTCTGCTCTTCCTGCTCCACACACAAATAGTCACTGGGTCAGAGACACACGAGCAGCTCCACAGCTTCCAAACTGGGACATTCACCCTGGCTTTCAGTCCCTGCTCCAGTGAGTATTTAGGAGGAAGAGGAGGGGTTGAAAAAAGGGAGGAAAAAAAAGAAGCAGATGATTCTGAGAGCAGAATCTGGTACTCTTCATTTTCTGCATCCTTTTTTTTTTGCCCCTTAACTCATCTTTGAGGCAGGGCCTTTTGCTTTCTCAGGTGAAAGAAGCGCTATTCAAATCAATAGCACTACTTGAAAATATTGTCAGGTAAGATTTAACCTGGCAGGAGAAAATACCATTTTGGCATAAAGATATTAAAGCATTTTACCAAGTCCTCCTAAGCCCGTTGGTCCGATCAGCTGCATGAGCTGGTTATGGCTCATGTTTCCAAGAAGGCTTTGCAAGCCACCCTCACCTAAAAACAAAAACATTCTGAAACACAACATATTCACATAGGTTTTTTTTCACAGCACTCCGGCTCAAACAGCAGGAGATTAATTGGCATCACATTCTGTATGGAAAAAACAGTTTCAAGTGTTTACTGATTCATGATGCTCATAAAAGATAAATGTAACTTGGCTTCATAAAGAGGTAAGACTCCAGAGAATCTGCTGGAAACAAAGAGAGATTTCTTCTGGCAGTCTTAACTTCCAGCCTGCACCTCTTATAACAGCCCAGTTTATTCTGCTAAAACCACGTTTTACACTTCTGGTATTAACACTGTCCCCAACTCACCCTCCAAAGCCATCAGGAATTTCCTCCTAGGGAACTGTAACTGCTTATTCTAAAAATAATTTTTTTTTCAAAAAAAAGCCTCTCAGGTGAAGGAGCAGAGAATGGACTGTACCTCCTAACGCCGAGAGCTCGTGGCCGCCGCTGGCATTTCCACCCAGAGCCCCGGGCATCGGTGGGTTGTTGAGATACTCGTTCACCTTACGGCAGTGTTCTTCGTCCTTGTCTGTCTTCGGCTCCTGCAAGAAAGTTGCTCTTGGTACGAGGCAAACTGGGAGGATTTTGTTCCAAGACCTTTATTACCGGCTTCCCACAAACCTGCATCCAGAAGAAGAGTCGTTTTGATCCTGCCTTGAACTTCAATACATACACACGGCCGGTGGTGCACTGAGGTACCCTCTTGAATTCACAGTCATCAGGAAAAATAATCAAATCCTGCAAAACGTGGTGGTAGAAACAAATGTTTGAGGAAATACATGATCACTCCTTTCAGCCTCCCAAAGACCTCTGCCCTCCTCCCCAGACCTTTTTCCCCTTGCTCTTCAGAACAGAGAGGATTTGGAAGTCAGGCCACGGTGGCATTCTTGTCCTAATTTGTCTTGGAGAAGCTCTTTCAGCAGAGCCAGCAGGAGAAGAACAAGACAAACCCCAACTTAACACCTCAGCACTGAGACCCAAAACCATACTCACATCCTCAACGTTGCCCGAAGTCCTGTCCTTCCAGCAGAAGTGAATGAGGGAGTCATCAGTTTGCTGGATGTACACGAGGCCTTTTCTCTTGTCGGGGGTCACGGTGCTGCCTTTCAGCGACATCTTCCCTGCCCGAAATTCCACCAGGTATTTGCTCGAAGAGCCCCGGGAGCCTGGCACCAGGCTTGGAAATAACGCGCCCGAAGACATCCTGGGAAGAGAGAAAGAGCAGATGTGAGGAGAAACCCTCCGGCATTCTCTCCTCTCAATACCAAATTTCAGTCTTTATCACACGAGCTCCACAGAAGCCATCTGTGCCCCTGCCTGCGGGATCCCAGGGTGATGCAGAAGAGCTAAAGCAGAACCCGGGATGAAGGCCAGGGATCGGTGCCGGTACCGAGGAGCCCACCTGCCGCGGCACCTGAAAACGACCCCCCGACCTCCCTCCTTCCGTTCCTATCTCGGTCGCAGGGGCAGGGACCTTTACATCCCGAGAAGCGCTATAATTGCTTATAGCATTTCCCGGCTCCCGCTCCAGCCCCCCCGCAGGGATCCCGGCCCCCCGCCCCCCTGCGGCCCCGTCCCTCCCGTCGCGGGCCCCGTGGGGCGGCGGAGGCCGGTGCCCGCAGCCGCTCGGCCTGCGTGACTCTGCACTTGTTCTGAGGCCCGCGGTGCCGCCGACCCCCCGGGAGCCTGGCACCAGGCTTGGAAATAACGCGCCCGAAGACATCCTGGGAAGAGAGAAAGAGCAGATGTGAGGAGAAACCCTCCGGCATTCTCTCCTCTCAATACCAAATTTCAGTCTTTATCACACGAGCTCCACAGAAGCCATCTGTGCCCCTGCCTGCGGGATCCCAGGGTGATGCAGAAGAGCTAAAGCAGAACCCGGGATGAAGGCCAGGGATCGGTGCCGGTACCGAGGAGCCCACCTGCCGAGGCACCTGAAAACGACCCCCCGACCTCCTTCCTTCCGTTCCCATCACGGTCGCAGGGGCAGGGACCTTTACATCCCGAGAAGCGCTATAATTGCTTATAGCATTTCCCGGCTCCCGCTCCAGCCCCCCCGCAGGGATCCCGGCCCCCCGCCCCCTGCGGCCCCGTCCCTCCCGTCGCGGGCCCCGTGGGGCAAGGCGGCACGCGAGCCCCCGCGGCCCCGCGCCATTGGCCGGCGCGGCCGTCACTCAGGGGCGGCGGCCCCAAGCGCCTGCTGTGTCACGGCGGCGCAAGATGGCGGCGCCCCCGCCCGCCCGCCAAGCAGAGGCCGCAGCCGGCGCGTCTCCAAAACCACCTTTATTGCCATTTACAGCTTTTACAGCGCAACGGTCGCGTCCGCAGACCTGTACAGGGCAGGGCTGTCAACACAGGGAGGCGGCGGTTACTAAATATTACAAAAATAAACCCGTTTCAGTGAGGGGGCTCCCTGCCCTCCCACAACTCGAGCGACCCCAATCCCGGGCCTGTGGAGGAGCCGCTGGGCAGACCCCGCTCCCCGAGGGAAGAGGCTTCATCTGTTCTCTTAAAAACATTTTTCAGCAAGAAAGCTACTGAGAAATTATTTTTCATTATTACACAAGAATGAATCCTGCTAATTAGCTCTGGTTTGTTTAGGCTATGTGCTTCCTGTCCTCATTAATCCGGGTGCCGATAAGGATACAAATGCTGCTGCCCAGCTACTGCCTGGGGCTCCCTCAGGCTCAGGAGCAGAGGCCACCGCAGCCATTACAGGTCATTCCCCACTTGCCCCCGTCCCCCCTCGGCCCCTCCGCCATCACCCGGCCCCATCTCCCTGCCCTCACCCCTCAGGGCTGCTATGGAGCCCCATGGGCTGGAAGCGTCCCTCCCGTCGCGGGCCCCGTGGGGCGGCGGAGGCCGGTGCCCGCAGCCGCTCGGCCTGCGTGACTCTGCACTTGTTCTGAGGCCCGCGGTGCCGCCGACCCCTCCGCGCCGCCCCAGCCCAGCCCGGCCCGGCCCAGCGCACCGCCAGACCCGGCTCCTCACGCCCCCGGGG
>NW_015090780.1:3840954-3902770 GCF_001431845.1 Calidris pugnax
TCAGGGGCGGCGGCCCCAAGCGCCTGCTGTGTCACGGCGGCGCAAGATGGCGGCGCCCCCGCCCGCCCGCCAAGCAGAGGCCGCAGCCGGCGCGTCTCCAAAACCACCTTTATTGCCATTTACAGCTTTTACAGCGCAACGGTCGCGTCCGCAGACCTGTACAGGGCAGGGCTGTCAACACAGGGAGGCGGCGGTTACTAAATATTACAAAAATAAACCCGTTTCAGTGAGGGGGCTCCCTGCCCTCCCACAACTCGAGCGACCCCAATCCCGGGCCTTGGGAGGAGCCGCGGGGCAGACCCCGCTCCCCGAGGGAAGAGGCTTCATCTGTTCTCTTAAAAACATTTTTCAGCAAGAAAGCTACTGAGAAATTATTTTTCATTATTACACAAGAATGAATCCTGCTAATTAGCTCTGGTTTGTTTAGGCTATGTGCTTCCTGTCCTCATTAATCCGGGTGCCGATAAGGATACAAATGCTGCTGCCCAGCTACTGCCTGGGGCTCCCTCAGGCTCAGGAGCAGAGGCCACCGCAGCCATTACAGGTCATTCCCCACTTGCCCCCGTCCCCCCTCGGCCCCTCCGCCATCACCCGGCCCCATCTCCCTGCCCTCACCCCTCAGGGCTGCTATGGAGCCCCATGGGCTGGAAGAAAGCCTCTATGGCAGGGCAGGAGGTGTTCAAAGTACCCATTTAAGTCATCTTTGAACCAAAGCCAAGCCCCAGAGGTGGCTGAGTCAAGCCCGAGCCATCTCCAGCCGCCCTCCATCTCTCTGGCCCCACCAGGCAGCTGCCCTGGTACCAAAGTCTCCCTCAAAAACCTCTGTCACCATCTAGAGGCCCAAAGGGTATTCAGTATTTGTTCTAATTTCTTTCTAGATGTTTTTTTCTACATAGCTGTATTAACATATACTAACACAGTTATCTTATATACAGTGTTTAATCAAGTTATAAAAGTGACATTCTTTCAAAAGGTGCAAAGTTATTAACGTTTTGACACGTAAACTACTGAGGCGAGATCTGCATTGAAAATAAAACCTTTTCACTTTCCGAGCTCTAGGAGTCCCGCGGCTCCGGCCAAGCACAGTCGACAGTGAGGGGAGAGTTGTTAATAAGTGTTGTCAATGAAGAACAATAAATTAAAAAAAAATGGTTTTGGAACCAAACTGAAATTTTACTCAAAACTTTACACTAAAGGAAGGGGAGAAGGGGGTAAAGACAAAACCAATGACGTGTTCTTACTTTAGAAATCTTCCCAGTTTCTCCTTAAATCCCATGAAGATTCTATACTGAAGTTTGGATTAAACGCGTTGTTAGAATTTTTTCATGCATTCACATAATCACAAGGCTGTAGGTCTTTGAATTTAAATCATAACTGAGACGAGAGGGACGCTAACCTGTACACTTCTTCTTATAAACATAGTATTTCTTTAGCAATTATTCTACAGTTTTTCCATTAAGGCAAATTCTATTTATATGTATTGTTTTAAAAACACTACTCCAGCATTAAACATACTATTTAGTTTAAGCAAGTTTTAGACTCCTATGAGATGTTCAACTGGCTTAATAGGTGAATCCTTTCAATCCTCACCAAGCAAAGGCTTCCCTACGCAGCCTCCAGCGAGTTTGGAAAGGGGGTTACAGGGCCTGGCCTGGTCATTAAAGTTCATTTTTTTAAATAAAATATATTTTTTACGCTGTCCCACATGGATCAGCAATGTCCTTTTTAAAAAGCAAAGGGTCTGTGCGCTCACTGGGAATAAACACAGCCCTTTTGTCCCCGCCGTGTCACCGAGTGTGGCTTGGGAGTCCCAGAGATGGGCAACCAGCACAAAGTACAGCTTCTGGCCACTGAATGAAGTTGCCACAAGCACGTTTCAGATGAGACCCTCACCGACTGCCCTGGAGTTTTACAGTTTCTCTTATGTTTCCAGTGAAGACAACAACAAAGTTTCTCCTGAATTTAAAGTTAATCCAATCATTAGATGCATGATCTGATACAAAAAGATTTTCTCCATCAGTATGTTCATTTTTGTTCTGCTTTTTAATCCTGTGGCTGGGAGAGAAGCACTTCAAAAATCTACTCTTTGGCTGAAACCACAAATGAGTCCAAACATCAATCAGACACGTTCTTCCACAACCAGCTCAACACCAGCAATTTCCAAATTACTGTAAACTGAACAGCAGCGCAGCCGCTCTCCGCTTTTGCCTGGTTACTCAAGTAAAAACTTCCATAAAAGAGGATGCAACAGTAGGATTAGTTTTAATTACTGGACAGAATTTTTCAGGCCTCTCTCCCCCTTTACCCCCCCTCCCCGAAGTGTACCGCTTGGAAGAAAATGAATGCGTCAATTCAGTAATTGATTATTTCCAGTATTATATGGCTTCCATGGCTTGATATGGAACAACAAAAAAAAAATAAAATCCCACTTTTTGACATCACGTGCTCACAGAAAACTTGTAACAGGTATAATTCTGCCAAAGCTTTAAATTGGATTCTGCTTTTTCACAAGATACAAAACGGACATGACCTAATAATGAAAAACATGCAAACAAAAAACTTCCCCAAAACCTGAACCTGTGGGATTATACACACCAAAGTGCTTCAAAGGAAAGTTTAGCCTAGAAGCTTACACAGTGCCAAAGCTGCCAAAGGTAGTGCGGAATTGCTAAGCCTCCCAGTGGTAGCAAGCAATATATTTTTACATTTTAACCGCCTCGACGCTCCTGCCATGGCTTCCCAAGCTCCTGGGGTTTTAAGAACAGCATTTGACTTCAGAAAAAGCGCCCTTTTTCTGGCGCCCTTCTCCTGCCGTACGCCTGAGGTGATGTTATCACAGGTACACAGTTTAACGCTCACAGTGTCCCAAAGTTGTGAAGACTCTGTAACAAACAACTACAGCTCCAGCAGCTCAGGTTGGGTGTTTGTTTCCCCGAGTCTCTGAATTATTGACTGGTATTGAGAGGGGGGCAGGAGCTCCAGCCCCCCCGTAGTGCTACATACCGTAGGGTATTCACATGCATCTCTCCACGGGGAGTTATCCACAGCACTGGATTTCATCCTGTTGGTACCACATTAGCTTTTCATCCCTGCTCCCAGTTCCAAAAACTTCAGCTTCTTCGCTATTGTACTAAGTTACAAGGATATTATCTCTATTTTATTTAAGTTACGTAGTTTTCAAGGATGTTATGTGCTCTATCGGATATAGCGTATCTTCCTGACAAAGAAACTAGGGAGAAAAATGAAGAACCAAGGGTCCCTTTGAAAATTAGTGAAAAAGTGATTGAAATAATGATTTCAGGTGCAGCTTTATGGAAAGAACACAACAGTATTTAAATATTTGGCAATCCAACGTTAGTGATAATTAAATTCTTGATTGTTGCCGGATAGAATTTTTGTTAAAATTTACTTAGAAAAGCTGGTTTTTGCTATCGACAAAACCAGAGGAACTGGCTTGGAATGAAATCTAGTAACTAGATGTCCAGGTGAGATGAGCAATTGGTTCCGTAATTTCAGTATATGTCTGGACAGTCTGAGAAATTTCTATCAAAATAGCCACCTGAGTACAGCCAGTCTGCAGTCCCGGTGTAGGGGTTAGTGCCTTGATGAAACCATCTGTAAAAAAGAAAAGAACAAAAAGAAACAATAAAAGAAAAAAAAAAATAGAGGGAACAGTTATTAATAGGGGAAAAAAACAACTTCTTTCACAAAACATTGTAAGAACATACTAGTATTTCTTATCAGAAAAAAATTCTTAGGAAATATTCAGAACATGAAAAATAAGGCATTGAACTTCCTACACAATTTTAAGCACCCTGTAAAGCATCTTTTTAATTTTTTTTAATATATAAAGTCAAGGAGGAGTATGAAATGGATTTTAAAATTGCTGTCCTATTCCAAATAAAAATAGTTTTGCTACTCCAGACTATACATTAATTACAGATATTTATTTTTACTTTAAAAGAATATCAAATCAGTTACACAATCCTGTTTGTAAATCTGTCCAAACAGGAAACAGTTTTGTTCTGCGGAGCTGGACTTTGCTCAGAGCATTAACAGATGCTCCCTTTTTAGCCACGTTGACTGAAAACAATTTTATGTTCTCTGGAAGAGATTTTCAAAGGCATTAACTGGAATTAGTCTGGAGCTGCTCCTCCAGGCGCTGGGAAGAGAATGCTTTCTCTTCTGAATTCCATGAAATCATGGAAGCATCCCAAAGTTCTTGCCTTTGAGGAAGCACCTGCAGAAACTGGCCGAGAGCAGAGCCTGAATGCACTGCGGCGCGTCTGTGGAAAGCAGCCAGCAGAGCAGGAACCAAATCACATCTACACCCGAGATGTCACCTGAACACGCTATCAAAAAAGCAATTTCGGAAGTATCCAAGCCAAGAAGTCCTAAGAGTGCCAAAATAAAAGACCCTGGAGAACCACAACATCCGACTAAACCGCCAGAAGCTGGACAGAAATTGGTTAAAGGAGAGACGAGACTTAATATTCAGTCTAACAAAAATGCCACCTCTGTGGGTTTTAAAAAACAAACCCAAAAAAATCCAGCGTTGCCACAGGAGTTAATTATGACCAGCTTCAGCATTTGTTATTTGATAATTTCTCCAGGACGAAGTTATCAGAAATTTTGGCTTCCAGCTACATTATTTAATTGTTGACCCAGCAAATGCTTGAAGTGACACTACAAATTGTGCTGTCATGCAGGAAATCAAACACGGGCTGTCTTCAAACAACCCATTTCAAGCAGAATTCAAAATCCTGAGCACTAAGCAAGTGCCCAGCCTCCTTCCCCCTTACCGTGTCTGCCACTCCACTTCGTCCTTCGCACGCTCCTTGCGAGCAGCTCTTTGTTTCTCTTCTAGCCTCTCTTTTTCTTTGCTAGCCACATCTAACAGACATTTCAAGAGAAATTGGTTACTTGGCAAAATAGAAACACAACTCCAGAAAGCACAGAAAAGACTGCAAAAAAAAGAAATATAGTTCATTTCAGGAAGAGAAAGCCTTTGCTGTGCGCAATCGCACTGAACAACGGAAATCTCAGGCAACAAAAAATGAAAACTGGCATTTCAGAGAAGTTGCTACTGCAAACACGGAGTCAAAACTGAAGTCGTGGTGTTTTATCTGTCAGAAACACTGCACCCAGACAGCGGGAAAGCATTTCGATTAAGTGTAATAGAGTGATTTTTTTCACTATTTGGCCATGTGTTTTTTCTGCCAAACGCCAGAGCAGCCCAGCGTGTGCCTTCACCATGTCCCTCCAGACAAACACCAGAGCAAGAGAGCCCAGGTCTGGCAGGTGCCCCCAAGGTGACAAACACACACATACACCATAACTGGGGACAGGAGTCCTGGGATCCACCTTGGACACATGACCTCTCCCAGACTTTTCTGGGAGAAAACACACATCATACATTGTTCAAAAACATGTTCATTAACAGGGGATGAAAAAGAGTTAAGGCCACTTGGGAAGGAGAAAATGAAGACAGTTGTTCCTGTATCAACCAGCCTCCCTCCAGTCACCCCTCTCCAAACTTACTGCACTATTTCCTCCAGCAAACACATACCCATGTTTCCGTTCTCCATGTTCCTGATATCCGGACGTAGCCGGCAGTCGGTGGGAGCTAATATTGCTTCCATGCCTTTTTCCAGCTCATTGAGACTCACAGCAAAACTGGTAAAATTGTACATCTTAAAAACAAATTAAAGATAACATAGAAGTTATTTTGGCAAAGCGGCACAGGGTTCCCTGCACCCAATGGATACAACAGAACTTCCAAGAGAAATAACAGAGTCAAACCCTCTCCCACTGCTTACCCCAAAAGCAAGGTTGGGCTCATACAAAACTAGATGTTATTTTTTGTTGGAGGGGAGGGATAAGGAAGGGCAGAAGGGCTGAAGACAGTTCCTGTATCAACCAGCCTCCCTCCAGTCACCATGAAGACAGTTGTTCCTGTATCAACCAGCCTCCCTCCAGTCACCCCTCTCCAAACTTACTGCACTATTTCCTCCAGCAAACACATACCCATGTTTCCGTTCTCCATGTTCCTGATATCCGGACGTAGCCGGCAGTCGGTGGGAGCTAATATTGCTTCCATGCCTTTTTCCAGCTCATTGAGACTCACAGCAAAACTGGTAAAATTGTACATCTTAAAAACAAATTAAAGATAACATAGAAGTTATTTTGGCAAAGCAGCACAGGGTTCCCTGCACCCAATGGATACAACAGAACTTCCAAGAGAAATAACAGAGTCAAACCCTCTCCCACTGCTTACCCCAAAAGCAAGGTTGGGCTCATACAAAACTGGATGTTATTTTTTGTTGGAGGGGAGGGATAAGGAAGGGCAGAAGGGATGGAAATCACACCTTTCATTTTTTTAAGCTGTCTTTGCTTCAGAGGATCAAGGCAAATTTTCCTCTAGATGTAATATTTAACAGCATGATTTTTTTGAAAAAAAAATTACCCACACTTAAAAGACCAAAAAGTCTTGTTGAAACTATTGAAGTTAATATCCAGCTGTGCAATTACTGCATTTTTCTGGAAGCCTGTCCTCCAAGAGCAGGCGCAGCAGAAGGGGACGTGTGTCCCTGCAGCCACCCCGAGTGCAGAGACCTCGCAGGTTAACCCAAGACACCGGACTCGTTCTTTCCACCAGCTTCGACACAGCAGAGGTGCTTTCAGCACAGGAATGAACCACTGAGCTCGTGTAATATCACTATTACAGAGCCTGACAATCCGCACACTAAGGACAGACACTTCCATGGGGTTTCTCTTGAACATCACGCAGCAGAGACAGCAAAACACAGACTGACTGGAACAGTTAGTTACCTGCGATGAGTTTGGTGGCCTACAATTTATTCTCCAAAGCAATTTACTGCCTGGTATGAACTGCACCGTGTCTTGAACCTCTGGCATATCGTCAGCCTCATCATTTTCAGATTTAATAACATCTTCACTCTGAAACAGAGATAACTCTTGGCAGGGGAACAAAGGGAAATTGGACAGTTTCATCTAGAGTTTTACACTGACGGTTGAAGAATCTGTTCGAATTTGAGATATTAAACACGCTCCTGTACTTCTGCCTCATCCCTCATGTTTGCTTCACTCTCATTTTTATCTTAATGTCTTGCTCCTGAGATCTCTGAATAGTCTCTCATCACCTATCTACAACTTGAAAGTCTGTTTTAAAAAAAATAATAATAGTAAATTAATGTCTTCCAGAAACCTTTTCTCTAGCTTCCCTTCTATCCCAGCCACAGCTTAGTCTGCCCTGACCTGACTATTCCTTCTTCAGGTTGAAATGAGCAAAGAATGCAATTTAAGGCCATTATGAGAACTGGTTAAGAAAGACAATAGGGCACGTCTGCCTCCAGATATTGCTTCATCATTTGCAAAAGATTTGGATGTGCGATTAAAAAAAACAGATGCGCACTTGTTTCAGTCTGATTTCCTATGATTCAGAGTTTAATAACTATTATCATTGCCAATTTTCTCACTTTGAAGACTGTGTACTTAAGTTTATAAATACGGCAGCTTTCCTTCCAAGCTCTGTTGTTATCAGCTGCACTGCTCTAACGCAGATAGAAAATCAAATGCAGTATCTTCAAAGAGGCTGCTCCCAGAATCTGAGAGAATCTGTCGCAGGACACAGACAGCTACACTGTGGAATTTCACTGGATTTCACCATCAGAAACTTTTTAAAACCACACCCACCAGAAGGGAAGTTTGGGGGAAGTAACACCCGAGAGTGACAGTACCACAGTCTTTCTCCCTCCCCTCACTCCCACCTCCTTTCTATTTTCTTTCTGCCCCTTCTGACACAGCTCATTTATTTTATTCAAAAATATCCTATTAAGTTAAACAAGGCCTGTTTTATACTCCAGAAAACAGCTCCATATGGTTAAGATTCTAATTTCAATCATTTGGTTTGATTATTCATTATTTAAAAGACTCTTTTAGACAACTTTCCATGTCAACATCTGGTTTACTGTTAGATGGTTCCCTATCTAAATATAGATTCAACAGGAAGGAAGGAAAGAGTTGATTTTCAGACGATGAACAGAATCTTATTATTTTTTTTAAAAAAGTCAAAACATTAGCTTGTACCATGACAGACTCCAGAGCCAAAAGCAAGTACTGTTGTTGCTCTGGATTCTTCTGATGAGAATACTTTTAAAAAGAAGTTTGAGCCTTGTAACATTAAGAGTGATTAGCTTCTGTTTAACTTATTTGCAATGAGCAACCAAGGTGATGTGATGAAAAATCCCTACGTGCTTCCAGCCCCCCTTGTTTTCAGGGCTCTCTACATCACAAATTCTGATAGGCTGCATCACCAAAAACTATAACTGGCTTTAAGAACATGTAATTTCTTATCTTTTTTTGTTTTAATGCCCAAATCCTAGTACTTCTACATCTGGAGTTGGCAGCAGAACCACTTTCCTCCTTCAATGACTGGACAACATCAGCTGGGGGTTGATGTTTGATGACTTCTCTTCGACAAATCTCTGTGAGCTCTCTTCAATCCGAGCAGCTCACACTGAAGTCTGACCACACAAGTTCCAAGTGCAAAGCCTGCTCACAGGACTAACACTGCCCCATCTCTGACCCCCAACGAGACACGGACTGGTTTAACCCTCCATTCACCACCACTTCTGACCATTTCTATAAAGCAGATGCTTTCCTTTAATTTCTCATATTTCTTTTCTCCCTAAAGAACCCCTTAACCTTACCGGCTTCAATTTCTTCTGCTCCCCACCTCTCTTCTCATTCTTTTTGTAGGTCTCATACGTAGTGGGGTCAGTGCACCATAAACATTCTGTCCACTTGCCATAGATCACACACAGCTTCTTTCTGCTGCAGAGAAAGCAAGAGAGACACAGATTTTGCTTCTTATAAAGCCTTCGAATCCAAGTCATGCAGATTCTGATCTATGCTAAATACCCAGCTTCCTACTTTTTTTTTTTATTTTATGTTTCTTTGCAGATTTCTTATGATAATGCAAAGAAGTTTCAGCTTATTCCAGACCTCCTGGCATTCAGTCCCACAGAACGTGTCTCCATGACTCAGTCACACACTTTTCCCACTGCTGAAATGAGTGTGGGTGCAACAAAGCCAACATTTCACCAGACAGAGACTCAGAATCACCAAACAGGTTTGGGTTTGAATAAAATTTTCTAATAACCATATTCTTATTATTTTAACGTGAAGACTGGAATTGTGACTGTACAACAGTGAAATCAGTTGTGAGTACTCTGCATCTTCCCTGGATACCTTTACTTCCAAAGACCAGACTGGAGAGTTTTCCTAATAACATTTAAAATTATCATCCTGGAATCAAGGGATTTGATGCTGACACAGGGAAGAGAAATGGGTGACAATCTGCATTGCCACCAACTTTGCAGTCATGCCAGTTGCTGTCATGATGCCAGCACTGAAGAAATGACACAGTGCTTAGAAACAGAGAGGCCAAGAGGCTTTTCTCACTTACTTTTTGTCCTGAATGTATCCCTCTACTCTGTGAAGCTCCTTCCCAAACAGTCCACACGGTTTAAAGTTAAGGACACATTTATCTCCAGTACTGTAGAGGAAATAAGCACATACTTAGAGCAGGAAGGCACTAAATACATTAGTAAGTTTACTTTCTTACCTTATTTAGCTTTTTTCATATAGTTATGATTAGCTGAGGGATAGTTATTTGTAACATTATTTTTCTTTAGTTATGGTTTATTATCTGACCGGGGAATTAAACAAGGCACACACATTTCAAAGCTCCAGAAAATGGACAGAAAAGAAATCAATGTCCACAGGAAAACATCAGCCCGTGAAAGCCAACTGAAAACATGACTGCAATCTGAGTTTCAAGTATATCTAAAACATACCAAAAGTACTAGGAATAATACAGAATGCAGTCTTGTGTGCTACTTCACCCACACTATTAATTAACCACATTTCAGATTATCTGTTTACAGCTAACTGTAATGAGAAATAACTTTTATAAATGACCTACACAGGAAAATCTAGTGTTACGGGCATTCAAAAGTTACCTCTAAATTGTATACCAAAATTCTATTCCTACATAGGCACCAAAAAGTTCCTACGTCAGGCAGACAGAATCCAGGGACCAGCCTGGGGCTTTGGGCCAATGTAAGAGACAGGGTTGTAGATTTGATGCTGAGAGAAGCATCCAAACAGCAGCTGCTGGATTAAAGCTCCCAGTTATTGACAGAAAAACATGTGCAGAAGTAATACAGTCTTCACAAAATTCTCTCCCTCATCATTACTGGAGATAATTTATTTTATACAAAGCAAAAAGCTTTTCTATAGGCAGTTGGCAGAGCAATTGACATGCCCCAAGTTCCCATTATCAGTCATTTTTCTGTGCTGCACCCTTAATTCGTGACATTCTTTATTTTCAAAACTAAAAAGAGAGCCAAATCACGATGACCACGATGATGGAGGTCAACTGCAAGCCTCCAATTAATCCATTTAATGGTTCTGGAGTTAAATTTAATTTCTGTTCTCTGTCAATAGGGTTGAATTTGAATGAGTAACTCGCACACGTAAAATCTTTGTACCCCATAAGCCATCTAGCCCTGTGCCTTTTCATGAATATTATTAAGATACTAAGCCAAGTTCAATGAACATTATGCATTTGTCAGAAGAAAAAAGAAAAAAAAAAGCTAAGACTTTGGACCTACAAAGCAAAGGTTCCCTGTGTAATGTCATGTCACAGAAATCACAACTCTCTGCTTTGGAAGGGAAGTGCCCACCCAGCAGTCCCTAGAAGCCAACCCTCAGCTTCACAATTAGCATTACCTGTGATTTACAATTTCTACCGTTCCGTATTGTTCTAACCACAGTTTTCCAATAATTACATTATGTACACAACAGGTTGGATTTGTCCATGTGTAAGCTTCATTATGTCTGCAAAGAAAACAGAGAAGTACATCGTTTTCCTGAGTCTGAGATGGAATGGAAGCCTGTTTTCAATTCTCTTCATGACAAGGCAAAATATTTAGTGTTCCTGCGAACAGGCGGCAGTTAAATTCAAACAGAAAAGAAACAGACTTTTCTTTATAAGCCAACAATGTGCTGTATCTAAACAGTAGAGCAAGTGGTAACCCCCTTATTTTAATTCCTTCTCACAGAGTTGGAACAGTAAGTTTTATAGTTGCTGCACTTTTGATTACAGATTCCAGCCCAACATAAACAGCCGTCCAGCAATTCAGCATTTTCACTGGCACTTTTAAAGCCGTATGTGATAAAACTGAATACTGGCAGAAGAACACCTTTAGGTATGTGTTTGTCAGTCCAGTTCTCCTGCCAGTATTACAGTACACAGCAGCACCACACACTTCTTCCTCATGCTCTTTCTTGTAAACCTCTATCATAATCTGGAGTACCTTTTTTTTTTGTTGTTGTGATAAAAAAGCACTGAAGATAAATCTGTGAGTCTTCCAGCAGAGAGGTTAGTCACTGCCAGCTTTGAGTCAGGTTTGACACAAAAGGTTGCTCAGATTAACCCACTTGAACAGTTTCTGTTTTACAAACACTGGGTGGAAAAGGCTTTTGAACCCAAAGAGAGTGAAACGGGTCACCAGCTGCAGAAGTGATTTGCACAAATACACCACAAGTTTCCACATGGGTAGATGAGGCTGCTCCAGTGTCACTAAAGGCAATTTTGGGTGGCTGCGTGTGGTTTGGGGGTTTTTCTGGTTGGTTGGTTGACATTAGCGGGACACAATAGCACTATATTCAAGCTTCGTACACATGACATTTAAAAATCCAATTTATTGCTCAATTTCATCCTTTTCCCAAAGATTTACTGAGAAGGAAAAGTCCTAGAATTGAAGAATTTTCCATTTATTTTCATTCTGGTTGTCATGTTTTGTGAGAAACTTTACCAAGCTGAGTTAACAGATCCTAAATCCTTAAAAAAGGCATTATTCCAAAACTGGTCAAAATGTTAACCTGTCAGTCCTATTGTCACTGGCTTGGTGGAGTCAAAGCCATCTATTCTCACTTATGCTGGTAAAAGAAACACTGAAGTTACCTGGTTGGGAATCAATCCACCTTAGGAAAGTTTGCAAACTCTATTTTAATACAAAAAATACCGAAACAAGCAGAGTCCCCTTTGTAACAAATGCCTCGTTCTTCTACTCCCAGTAAGCGTGGAGAGAACACTCCTATTTAATGTTTCCAACTGGTCTGTCATTTTCCAGCACACAACAAAACCAGAGAGTCAAAGTCATTTCCACAGCAAACTGTCCTCAAGCACACTTTAGAACAATCACTACTGCTCAAGTGGGGGAAAAAAAAACCCCAAACCCCCCAAATTCATCCCGCCAGCCTCAGCACTCATTTTTATTCATGAACTACTCGACACCACCAGCTGCACAGCCTAGAACAAAATACCAGCCACTCCTGGCCAGCACTGATAAATCGAAACACTCACTTGTGCTGGAGGAGTGAGGAGGAAGAGCGTTTCCTAAAGCGTGTTTTGCAAACACAGCCCTGGGTAACACAAACCCAGCACTTAACACCGACTCCCAATTTCACTTCCCAAACAGCTCCTCCTTCACCCAGGCCCTGAGCAGTTCTCAATCTGCTCACCCCAGCAGAAGGGGGTGAATCACGACACCGAGAGGCTCGATTTTATTTCAAATCCTGCTGCCAACTTGAAGCAATTACTTAAAATAAATGATTTAATCATTTATACTCCAGTTTAAATCTGTGCCTTGTAATTTGATTAGGCAGAGCAGGAATTTTAATAGTCTTCTAAATAAAGGCTCTCTCTCCAGTAACAAACTTTATTTTTGTCACGTCTGTGTTCTACACTCACATTCATAGCTCCTTCAACATTCATAAGAAATTTCCTGTTTTCATCACCATTGGTTCCCCAAGTATCACCATGTGTCCCCAGGTGGGCCCCTCACCACAAAAAAGCCATTGAGGGACTGGAGTGTGTCCAGACAAGGGTGATGAAGCTGGTGAGGGGTCTGGAGCACAAGTCTTGTGAGGAGAGGCTGAGGGAGCTGGGGGGGTTCAGCCTGGAGAAGAGGAGGCTGAGGGGAGCCCTTCTCGCTCTCTCCAACTCCCTGAAAGGAGGGTGTAGCCAGGGGGGGGTCGGTCTCTTCTCCCAAGGAACAGGCGATGGGACAAGAGGAAATGGCCTCAAGTTGTGCCAGGGGAGGTTCAGATTGGAGAGTAGGGGAAATTTCTACACTGGAAGGGTCATTAAGCCTTGGAATGGGCTGCCCAGGGAAGGGGTTGAGGCCCCATCCCTGGAGGGATTTAAAAGCTGGGTTGACATAGTGCTTAGAGACATGGGTTAGTGATGGGTTTTATCAGAGTTAGGTTGATGGTTGAATCTTAAAGGTCCCTTCCAACCCTGACAATTCTATGATTCTATCCAAGACCAGTTCATATTTTTATAAGCTTTGGAAGATGAGATGCCAGCAGCTTGACAAATAAACTATACTTTCAAAAGAAGTCAATGCTTGATATGGCAGGCAAAGCTGCCTCTTTAGTGAAACCAAATGTCAAGAAGTTTCATAATTAGATATTTCAACCAACCTCAGAGTTAGGCCTGAGGAAAGCTTTTATAAAAGCATCTTTAAGTGTTCAATTGCAGAATACTTTTTCTGCAACTCTTTCTTAGTGGCTGCTTGTGTCCTACTGGGGAAAGCTCAAGAGTCTCTGTGCATTTTACAAGTTAATGTGAAAATTAACTTGTAAATAAATTCTTGCAACCTCATCAGCAATCAGCTCTGAAGGGTCAGCAAAATGATTACCACCTATTTCTTCATCCAAGTAAATGGTCAGGAGATCAACACAGAAAAGTATTTACTTCTCATACTCACTTCAGAAGCTCCAAAGTAATTGTTCCCCGAGGCTCCGCTTCTATGCTCTTCCCCCAAAATTTTAGTTTGGGATAAATTGATCCATGAAAAATAAAGTCCTTATTGAGGCCTTCAGAATAAAATGCACTAATAGGTGGGTGGTGGCTGACTTGCTCAGATATAAACCTAAATCCTAAATCCTCCCTATAACAACAAAAAAAAGAGCATTAAACAGGAAATATTTTTTCAAAATGTTACAAGAGAAAAGAGTTATTTGATACTTTTAAAAAGTTTGAAGGATTTTTAGATTAAACTGAAGGTGAGACTCTTCCCTTTCTAGTCCCACGACACATTTACAGTTCATGAAATGAAAGAGATTGTACTCTGAACAACTCTCACCTTCATACCCCAAACCAATGCACATTCAAACACCCAAATGACTTTCTATCCAAAAAGGGCTTTTGAAGAAATTTTACTGAAATAATTCTTGAAAATACTGAACCTCTTTGGGTGGCAGTGCAAGGTCTGACTGAAAATTCTTTTCTCCACCGCACACATATCACCCATTTATGGGTGGAAATCCTGCAGCCCAACTCCTCTACCTGACACGACCAGCAAGACTGTATTTAAATTAATTAACAGTCTCTGGTCAGGAAATGTCTTTTGTGAAAGAACACACACCATTTTTTCTCTGAATAATTTAAAGAATACTCCGCCTAAACCTAGAAATAAAATTATTAGCTTTTATAACAACTTCTCAAAGGTTCTGAGATAGTTTGGGGAAAAGATTTTTCGCTACAGTCCAAAATATATTTTAGTAGCTTTTTATTTCTTTCACGGAATAAACAACCAAACTAGTATGAGTCTGCCAACTCAAGAACACAAATAGCCCCAGCTCCCAATTTAAAGTAATTATTACCTGGTTAATTCATAGGTTTCTCCTAACAGTGGGTTAAATGGTTTGCCAGTTCTCTCCCACTGAGAAGCTACAGCAGAAACTGCAAAAGCAGCTACAGCCTATAATCAAATTAAGAACACATTGTTATGAGAACAGTACATTAAAGCTCTGAGCTTAATATTTTATATTTGTTGCACATTACAGTATTTCATTATTCTTCCAAAAAGGAAGCACTGTATGTTCAACCACTTTTGAAGAAGAAGAGAGTAATAAAACTTGTCTCTGTCGCAACAATTTTTCACTCCGTAACTTAAGAAATTCTGGAGCCGCTCAACTAATCAATTTAGGGTGACTTAAAGCCAAGATCTCATCTTCACAAGACATAAAACCAGTCACAGTTAAAGCAGTCCTGAAAAGATTTAGGGCCTTGGGCACCACCAGTTGCAGTGTGCTCCTGCACTAGACTTTGGCTCAAACTCTGCACAGCATCAAGTGTGAAAGTGTCACAAACACCCGATCCAGCCACTATGGAACCAGAAACTTGTCCGGACAAATCCAGACGTTCTTGTGATAGCCTCAGAGAAAGAAATACACTCAAGTGAGAAATTGTCTTAAAATAAAGACTCTGGGCGAGAAGAAAGTCTGCTGACTGAAGCAGAAGGTGAGTTACCTGCATTCTCTCCAGGGGGTCTGCCTGGCTACAAGCCTTGTTGATGAGGTATATGTGTTCCATGTATTCTGTTATTCGCTGAAGGAAACTCAATGGCTCGTTGAAAACAATGGGCATCGTAATCTTAGACAGCTCCTACATAACAAAAGGGTAAGTCAATTTCTTCAACACAACACGAAGTTAAAAACTGACAACAACAAGCATTTTGAAAATAAGCTGTGGGTTAGTTTATCAGTACCATTCCTCAAAAGCCATCTGGGAAGCCTATAGCAGACCTCTAAGTGCTAGAGCTGAAGGGCTAGAAACACTGCAGCACGCTGCTAGCCATCTGAAAGAGTAAGCAACCTCAAGAAGTGGTCCAGCCAACTATTAAATTCCAGAAAAATGTTACCTTCTATTCTGTGCTCTACATAAAACAGAAGAGGTTAAAATTCCTGTAGATAGCAGCAATACTGTGCCAACCAGCTCATTACTGATATGTAAGTACCACGCATTCCTTTGAAATCCTCACATACCTTTTTGCATAAAATCTATTTTACTGTGGTAACCACAAATTATTTTTTAAAAGGAACAGTTACATAAAGAATAGGATTTGAATTGCTCTAACAAATTTTAGTGGCTTTATTTAGAGCAACATGTTATTTGCGTCAGAATGTTTCTCGTTTTACACGTGGATACAAGACAGACATAGAGGCCACACAGAGATTTCCAATTCCCCAGGTCTTCTACCCTATCCAAGCAAATTTGGATATTTACAAAGTTTAATTACAAAGTTGCACTCATGACTGAGCCATAAAGCAACACTTAAGTGCTTAAAACTTAAATCTATCCCTTCAATCAGATGAAAGCAATTGTTTTTTGGCACAAACTGCTTACATTATGGAAGGGGGGAAAAAAATCCACAAAAAACCCCCCATGCTAAAGTAAAGCCCTAAATCATATTTTTCTAAGTAAACAATAAAAAAATCCAGAGAAGAGCATTGTGTTAATCAAACCATATTCCACTATTTTTTAAATGGCTTTAGTCTGGTTCTTACAGGACAGCATTAGAAATGCCAATCCACAAACTCCAATAGCTAAAGCAATGAGGAAACAGTACCATTACTAAATGGATGCTGAGATTTAGAGAGCTGCAGTTTAAGATGATGTTCCCTACAGAATAAAAAATGCAAAATGCACCACGTATTAATCTGTGTCTTAAGGTTTAAGCAATAAAATTAACCACTTGAAGTCAGGAGATGTAACATCAGCATATTTCATCCAAGCCAACTTACCAGTCCAATGCATTTTTTTAATATGCTCCACACACTAAAATCACTTCTAGAAAACATCGGGGCGGGTAATGATGTCCTGTAATTAGGAAAAAACAACTGTCATTATCAGCCCCTTAAACAACAAGACATTTTTATTTGTAGGCATTGAATTTATTTATAAATGAAGCAAAGCATTAACCTAGAGCTGACACAGGAAGCAGAGGAGTGAAATGTCTTTTCAGCTCCAGAGAATTAGCCTCTTCCAACATTAACAGAAATGGCCCAGAAGATAAAGAGCCAGCATGTACTCACTTCTCATTTACTATGTGGTACTACAGGTTTACCTGTGCCTCTTAAGTCCATTTTCCTGGATCTCTGTCTCTCCGTTCTGCTCCCCAGTCCTATTGCTTTGGCGTGGATCTAGATCCAGCATTTCTGCAACTTTGTGATTTGCTTCTGAAAAGTCTCCTGAAGAATTGTCGGAATCAAAGCCTGTAGAAAAACCATAAGGCAACAGTTTTCTTAGGAACCTTATTATGCCACAGAGCACCACTCACATTTTCTAACTCTCACAGCATAAGTACACTTACTCCAGGTTATTTTATTTTAAAGAATATCAGAGTGAAAACCCTTTATTAAGTGACCTAATTTCCTATTTAGAGCCAAGTATTGCATTAGAATCAAGCAAGTATTCTCAACTAATTTTTCACGCTGCTGAATCTAAAACCAATTTAGAATCTTGTAAGTTCTTCAGTAGCTCCTAATCAGATTAGCGGTATTGTCTCTTCTTCAGACTGCAGCATGATTACAGTCATTTTATTCAGTTAGGTAGTTTTCTTCAAAAGACCTTAAAAAAAGAAAATGGCCATTTCACAACCTGGCAGCAATCATCCAGACTAAGGCCACAGAAATGTAGGCTAACTGAATTCTTTTTGCCATCCATGTGTGCAAACCATGGAGCACTTCCCTAACGGTGACAGCAAGAACCTGTGGACACCCAGATGAGTCATTCCCTGAGCTCTAGGAGTGACCCAACACGTGACCTACCATCAGTGGATCCAGTTCCATCCACTTGGGAAGACAGCTACTGGAAATACCCTTGTAACTAAGTACCAGCACCCCCAAGAGCAACATGCTTTCAATGGCTTTAACCATTAAAAAAAAAAAAAAAGTTAAAACCAACAGGAATCTACAGGACCAAGAGCTTCTGTAATCATTAAGTGCCACAAGGGTCAATTCTTCATCAAGAACCACAAGACTTAAGTTTCCAGCTTCCAACTTCAGAGTCAGAACCCAAAAGCAACATGAAAACAGGCATATTTGGTGGCACACAGTTCTCACCACCATTTGAAGGAATACACTAGCATCATTTTTTTATTCCTTCATTCCAGCTATCACAACCTGGGCAACCACTCGCCCTTGTGCTGACAGTTACCATCACACCCAGCTACAGCCCTTCCCAAAGTCCAGCTGTGGGCACAGAAAGATTCTGAAATATAGCAAAGCACGTAAAGACCCTAATGGAGTCAAGAAATCAGCTTTGACAAAGATCATTTCAACTTTAAATAGAGTAAAATGTTGTGATCCTCTGTCATTAACTTTTTAAAAATAGAGAGTATCTATCATAAGTAGTACTTCAACCTTTATTTCTGTTTACATCTCCAATAGGGTGTTTTACCTTTATCAGAGCAATTGATGCAAGACACATGTTCAGAAAAAAAAAGCTGCATTTTTTGCAGGGATCAAGACCATGACAACAACATCCAACACTGCAGAAGGAAGTACCACCGATACGATCTTATTTGGCAGACAGCAGGTGTAATGGGTGATGTCATGTGTTAAACCCTCTCCTGCATCTTGATGTCACAAGCATGTAATTACACAGCAATAACCACACCTCAGCAGGTCTGAGCACTTAACTGGAAAGTATGATAGTCATATATATATTCAGGTTATTAAAATGAAGACTACCCTGAAACACCTGTCTTAAACACGTGCCTGTCTTCAGTTAACCCACAACAAAATATTTATCATTTAAAAATGGCATTTCTAATCATGTAGCAGCTTTTTTGGATCCTGTTACAGTACAAGGAGATGGAAAAAGCAAGTACCATAGGGCATAACGCAACAACTTTTATTAGTTTGACTAATGAAGTTGGAAAAACTTCATTAGTGCCCTCACGTGCACGTGCCCTCACCCAGAAAGCTGAACAAGCACACACAACTCAAGGAACAACATCACATTTAATGGGCACTTCAATGAGAAAATACACACCTAACAGATGAGCTTTCAGGTGCACGTGCCCTCACCCAGAAAGCTGAACATTCATTAGTGCCCTCACGTGCACGTGCCCTCACCCAGAAAGCTGAACAAGCACACACAACTCAAGGAACAACATCACATTTAATGGGCACTTCAATGAGAAAATACACACCTAAATGTAAAAGCAAAGTTTCCTAAGAGTAATAAGTCAACTGGCTGATAGGGGAATAGCTAGGAAAAATGTTAGTGGAATTACAGTCTTTATGCTGTACCTGACACCTTGTACATCCCAGCAAACGTTCATTGCTTTTATCCACACCTGTCTTTCTGCTTCTCCATGATTCACAATTGTTTTGCCCTGTTCCTGTACAGCACAATGGCAATTTAGATTCAGGTATATATATATATATTATTTATGGACAACAGTATGGAATTTAGACTCAGGTATATATATATTATTTATGGACAACAGTATATCATTGGTAAGTAAATAAATGCCAATTCAAACAAGTGTCTTGGATACAAACAACAAAAATTAAATCCCTGCTCCAGAAAAACAAGACCTATCAGAAGTGTAGAGTCTGCTTTACTAGAGTGCGTCTCCGCCTAATTGCTTTAAAAAACCAAAACCCCAACAAACTAGGGTGCACAGCCAGATAATTACTAGAGTGTCTTGGATACAAAAAAAACCAAAAATTAAATCCCTGCTCCAGAAAAACAAGACCTATCAGAAGTGTAGAGTCTGCTTTACTAGAGTGCGTCTCCGCCTAATTGCTTTAAAAAACCAAAACCCCAACAAACTAGGGTGCACAGCCAGATAATTACTAGACTTTCAACTACACTTTCAACCCTAAGCATCAGCTGGCTTGTCTCCTATAAGTCTGAAAAACTGTTCTCAATTAAGTTATAAGTATTATAGTTCTGTGAAGAACTATCCAGAGAATGTTCTTACAGAGCAAGTACTTACCTAGAACAAAAGCAATTTACTGAAATGATTTGTTGTAGTTTTTCTAAGCTACAAGAAGAGTCTTTCTCCTGTTGCCATTAAAGCCTCGAACTTGCAAAACTCAGTAGATAAATTTTACTTACACGACACTAGGAGTGAGGATTAAAATTAGGATTTAGAAGGGGGATAGAAATAAAATGCTTAATAAAAAGTCCCAACTTATGAGTGCTAAGAGTGAAACAAAAGCTTTTAAAAAGTTTTACATTTTCAAAGTCAAATACTTAAGTTGGGCACCAACGTTAATCTATTTCAAGAGCGTAAAGAAAAGTGACTTGCCAGTAACTCTAGTTTTCTTAGCCTTCCTCTTCCACATCCTGCAGCCACACCGGTCCCCGCGGCCTGCGCCGCATCCACCCACGGGGGAGAGACACACTCTGCCGTGAGTCACACACACACACACGACACTGCCCCTCTCCTACACTCAGCAGCTGCCTTAAACACCAATTAAGCCTCGTCACTCAAGACAGAAATGGAAACAAAATAGTATAGTACCAAGAACCTTCAGACCTAAAAGGGGCATAAGAGGGATGAACACGCTGGAAGTGCAGGTAGCAAGTGAGGTGAGAGGTATTTTTTTTTTTTCTTCGACAGAAATGACCATTCTCCACTTTGCAAAGCAAGCCCATCTTCCTGGCACACAGCTGTACAGCACAGATCCCACGGGAGGCCTTTCACAGCTGCAATTCTTAAACATTACGGTAGAATCCACTGATTCGGTTTGATCCAGACATTATGAAAATATATAAATTTGGCAGCAGATACCTCACTTCCTCCTCCCCAGGTGGAAGCAATAGTTTACAGGGAACAAAGCCAAGCAATAGGAAACAGCCGGGCAATATCCTCACAAATAGACCTGGATGAGTCTCCTGGGCACACAACAGATTTCCAGGGAACTGCAGGTTAATATTTTAAAAAGCCGTCCACATCCTGCAGCCACACCGGTCCCCGCGGCCTGCGCCGCATCCACCCACGGGGGAGAGACACACTCTGCCGTGAGTCACACACACACACACGACACTGCCCCTCTCCTACACTCAGCAGCTGCCTTAAACACCAATTAAGCCTTGTCACTCAAGACAGAAATGGAAACAAAATAGTATAGTACCAAGAACCTTCAGACCTAAAAGGGGCATAAGAGGGATGAACACGCTGGAAGTGCAGGTAGCAAGTGAGGTGAGAGGTATTTTTTTTTTTCCTTCAACAGAAATGACCATTCTCCACTTTGCAAAGCAAGCCCATCTTCCTGGCACACAGCTGTACGGCGCAGATCCCACGGGAGGCCTTTCACAGCTGCAATTCTTAAACATTACGGTAGAATCCACTGATTCGGTTTGATCCAGACATTATGAAAATATATAAATTTGGCAGAGATACCTCACTTCCTCCTCCCCAGGTGGAAGCAATAGTTTACAGGGAACAAAGCCAAGCAATAGGAAACAGCCGGGCAATATCCTCACAAATAGACCTGGATGAGTCTCCTGGGCACACAACAGATTTCCAGGGAACTGCAGGTTAATATTTTAAAAAGCCGAACGAAACTCTGTTTGTCAAAACTAAATTACCCTGTAACTTAGTTAGCCAGGCATTCTTCTGCTCCGGGACAATCCTCTCACAAAACATGTTGGCAAATAGATATGTGACAGAATTACTGCAGGGGACAGTTCTGACAAGCAGAACCTGACAGCACACAGTCCTTAACAAGTCTGCGACGAGATTAACAACCCAAGGTGACACGGGCTAAAGGCAAGTGATCAAAGCCGTATGCTCCCTGTCTCACAGAAAATTTCAAAGACTCTGAAATTCATCAAAGGATTGACCACTTTACCTGATCCAGTCTCAGAGAACACCTCCTGTGTTTGAGAAAAGCAGATGCTGAGCTGTCACAAATTAACCAAGGCCGCGGGTAACATTTCCATGAGGTTCCCAAGGACAGTACTCATTCATGAAGCGAGGATGTCAAGTACCTGACTAATGAGCAACACTAATAACCTCTGAATGCAAAGAAACTTCTCTCCATGGCAACCCTTCACCAGTCACCACCTCGACTCATCACCTCTATAGCATGGTCCTTCCTGCACGTTTACAGGCGTAATCATCACCCAGTCAGGGTGAAACCATGCGCCAGGAGGGTGATTCCCAACCCCACAGCACAGGATTCCAGCACACGAGCGTGTCTTTGGGATGGGGACAGTGTCAGAAGCAGGAAACTTCTCAGCCAAAGAGATGAAACCCACCACAACAAAAACCAGGGATCTCGTAGGATAGAGTCACGTTCTACAAGTGGGTGTCATTAATTAAAAACTACAGAAAAGCTGTGGCTTCCTCAAGGACTGAACTCACAGTATCTCCAAGGAGGCAGCACAGCACTTGGGCTGCTGCTGGGACTGCTGCAGAATTCTGAAGAGTAACTTCCCACGGAGGAAAAAGTTCAACCTTATTTAGTTCCTGGGATGGGAGCTGCAGATCAAACACCCTCCATCAGAAGAGGGCTGTGATGAGAGCCTGTAAATACACTGGACCTTCTTTTGCTTAGAAACATCTCTCCTGTCATCACATTCCTCCCTCCAGAAGAGTAAGATCAGGACAGGACAAGGAGGGCTCACAGAACTGATGCACCACATCCCACTTGTGAGCAGAGCCAGCCAAGACCGCAAGGTGTAAGAACAGCTCATGCACGGTCACTCAGAAGTCATTGCCACCTTGAGCACTTGCAGGGAGAAACAACCTTCTGAAGGTGAGGAAAGGGGAAAAGAAGAAGAGGAAAGAGGACAAAACCAGAGTGTTCAAACACAGATGACTCAAATTTCTGCAGTAAGAGACAAAGGAATGCATCAATATCAAAGCTGAGACAGACCTCATGCTCAGGGGCATTTTCAGTGGAAAAAAAAAAATAAATCTAGTTCATTTATGGCTCTGGTCCTGAGCTCTTGGAATTGAAAGATTACTGAGGACATACAGGAACAATCCATTGTTATTTCAAGATTTTAATAGTATGACTTGATTTTACAGATGGATCTGGAGTACTAGCCCCTATCACTCCTAGCTGGCATGAATGCAACCCAAATTTCCTTCTCTTCTCCATGACATTGGTGTAACAAGTCTTACACAGCCCCCTGTCAGTCATGTTGCTTCATCCAGCTCCTTCTGTTTACTCCTTAGATGGATTTCCAACCAACATGTCCAAGTTTATGTTACCCACTTGTATCTACCACCCTACCCCCATTCCTCCTGCTTCCATCCTTCCCTGCACTCCCTTTTCATTCCCGTGATTCTACACTAAGCACTTGCCAGCACTTCTCATGTCACCTCTACCACAGGATTGCTGAGGAGACATTTAAGTAGGAGACTTGAAATTTGTTTAAGATCTTGGAAAGCATTTTATTTCGCCACTAAAACCACGCAAGGCTCTTGTAAATAACCATTCATCCTTATTAGTTCAAAGGAAAGTACTATTGATGCACTGCTTGAGTGTGAAGTGATTCATGTTTGCTTCTCTAGAAACAACACTGGATTGCAAAGACTTCTGGCTCCCTATCTTGAAAGCATACTTTTACAGTAATTTGTTTCTGACTAGAAAAACATTTTCTACTTCAATTCTTCAGGATAAGTTTTCCATTTAAAATAAATAAAATTACAATAAAAATAACCCATGGAAGATATTTCACCTTGCAAAGGGTGTTAAAAACATTTACTTTTCAAGATGCTATTAAATTACCAGCATTTCATTGGAAATGAAAGGAAGACTTTGCCACAAAAGGACTGTTACAGTGATAAAATGATAGCCAGCATTAAACTTTAATAACAAAACTTGTTTCCAAGTCTGAACCTGAATCATAATTCTTCTTTTCTCCTTTTCAGAAGATAGCACTATAAGTTTTACCAACAGTATTTTATTATTAGTGCTCCACCACACACACAAGGCGGTTTAGAGCCTTTTTTTTTTTTGGCACTGTGCCCATCACTCACCCGTAACGGCATCATAAAACTCTTCTTCACTATTCATCCTTCAGTGTGAAATCTCTGCACGGCCAATCCAGCTTCCTCTAACGCATCGTTGAACTTGATTTAGAGATTAAGTATCTGCGTGCTGTCAAAGTCTTCTTTTGCAAATACCCAGCTGCTTTAGATGATCTATTTGACAAGAGAAGGAAACAGAATTAGCAAATTCCGCGTTTCTTCTGCTCACAAACATGCACACCTGACAAATACTAATTTTCCTGCTTCTTCCCATGGTAAAAGATGAATGCAAGAATCCATAAGTAAACAGCCTTCTTTGATACCCAAGTCATTGGGAAGATGAATACTACCTACCCCGGGAGCAGCTGATGTACTACACCAGGCTTCTCTCTACATAAACACATCAAACACATTACTGTAAAATATACCTTATTTACTGCAAGCTACATTTCAGGCAAGTACAACCAGAAGGAGCAGAGAACTGAAGGAAGAAAAAGACAGCTAGTAAATCAAAAATTCTCCTCTTCAGCAAGAGGATAAGCCTTATTGCATCCTTAACCAAAAAAGCCAGGAACAAGAAACAGAATCTTATATCTCAAAAATCTCACTGCTGCATAAAAACATTGGGCCTCATCATACATCATGCAGTCAGGATCTAGCGAGCATTAGGGAAGTTTTGTCAGGCTGCTGCTATGAATCCTTGAAGAGACAACTGGAGATTTTTCCCTCTAGAGGGAGAATGTAAAACACCCAACAAACTTGTTCTCAGGAAAGCCAAGCACACTGCAAATAACTTACAGATTTATGAAGCATTTCAGCTCTACTTTATGGAGACACTAAATTAGAGATTTTCCAGATGATTGGCAATAGTGTAACAAACATTTTTACTTCACCCAATTTTTAGTCAAAGGACAATAATGAGAAAACTTAGCTTGCACTCCTACAAATGTTCATCAGGTACCAGCGAGGAGCCAAGCACCCACTGAGGAACGCCAGCATGGCAATGCTATTGATACCTCCTCCAAAACAACCTCAATCTGTCACTCTCAATTTTTTATGATCCTTGAAGATCGCACTGCTTTTGTGACAGTAGTTTTTCCAGAGTAATTATAACGTGCACAATTCCATTCCAATTAAGAGAAACAAAGCCAGAAGCGCACTCCACTCTGAGCAGAAGAGTTTGCCGTGTTTGAAGCCAATTCCTTCTCTCTTCCTCTCTGCAAGAAATCAAACTGCATGATTCCTCCCTGTATTTTAAGTCTTTTTACCTCACTGCCCAGGACAAAAACTATTCAAATGCCTCACACACATAAAATCCTTCCAATTTGCCATTCAGAAGGAGGAGCTAAAATAGCCTGGTTTGGAACTCATCTAAGTGAATGAACATCGAGTTTGCCTGGAAGTGTCACGTCTGTCAAGGTCAGGTATCTCAGTTTGTCATTTTTCCCCTAGGAACTCCCTATTTTACATCAATCTCTGCATGATGGTGAGTATCTCAGCTTCCACACAATCTGCAGCAATTTCTCATTTACACATTCCCATCACCACAAGGCCAAAACCTTTATGCAGCTGCTTCTCCTGACTGCTGCTGCAGCGCTGACGCAATTGCTCTCAGCTGGACGAGCTTCCTTCCCTTTTTACCCTGTGCTGTTGTCCAGTCACAGACCTTTAAACCTTCTTCAACTTTCTTGCCCATCAACTTACTTTTCTCAAAGCGCTGCATTCTCCTAGGCAAGGATGCAACAACTCAAAACTTTAACAAGTCAGATACAAAAAATAAATAATAATAAAAAAATGCTTGTTCATACCAAAGCTGCCATCGGTCTTACAGTTTCCTCAAACTTCCCAGCCCTATCAGCAACATCTCTGGAAGCATCTCTTCCAAGGTCTCCAAATATGCCATATCTTTGCAGAAAATCTGTCCTTGAGGATACAACTATGTAAATCTTTAAACAGGGGTTGAAAGAGGGAATCCAAAGAAAACTATTGCCTGAGAAAACAGGAACTCTCAGGACAACTGTTCACCCCAGCAGCCATTACCACCCTGCTAGTTTGCCAAAAAAGAGATTACATCCTTAACCCTCCAAGTTACTGTATCCTTGAAGATTCAAGACATTCTCAGTTTCAATTGTCTCCAAGTATTGCATCCTTCTAGAAATCAGCAGCCAGTATTTCCAGAAAGAAACTTGAATCTGCATAAGATCCAGCCCTCTCACAATCAGTGCTACAACTCCCTCATTTTCCCCATGTTCTCTTCATCTTCCCTTTCTATGCTCAGTCTCTATTTTTTATTTAAGCTCTTGCAGCAGGACTATCCTATTGCTGCATAGAGCCCATGTGGTGGGATGCTGTTCTGAAACAGCCTTCTATCTACCTGCAACACATAAAAAGCTAAAAAGGAGCCAGTTGAAAACCCAGCCCCATTCAGTTCAAACACAAAGCTCCCTCAGGGTCCCTCCCCTTATGCAGCAGAGATGCTTCCCAATGGCAACTCCAAGGCTATAGTCTAGTATAGAAGGCACTGAGGAATAAAAAGTACGACTTAAAAAACACTCAGTTGTTTTATCATGAAGAGCCGTCGAGTAAACAAGGTCATAGAGACGAGTGCCAGTTTCTCCTCACCCCCTCCTGCACAATAATAATGGCGTTACAAAGGGCCTGGTGAAGTGGAACTCCATGGCACAGCCAGCCCTTCCACTGCACAGACAATGATGCTTATCCCATAACAACACTCACCGAGTACACGTGAAATAACTAGAATCAAAGACTTGAGTTAACCGAAAGCAAGAATTATGTTGTGCTCTCCCTCTGGATACGCCACATCTTCAGCTCATTGTTATTTGAAAATGAAAGTGCAGTGGTATCCCTGTAAATTACACACAAGGTTTGTAACTACTACCTAAAGAACAAAATACTAATGGAAGTCACTTTAAATAATAGTCACCAACTCTCCTAAGGTGTTAGGAGCATTTTCAAAGGGATAAGGTAACATATTTTGCAGAGTTATACTAGGAACAACTTAATGCTCATAGCAGTTCTTCTATTTATCAGAGATTAGCATGAATTTGCACATAGCTGAACACACAATGATAACAACATTTAGCTTTCATGAACCAAAAAGCTCAGATTAAGTCCTTTTCTCTCTCTAAAAGGAACAGCAACAAGTTACTTTCAACTGGGTTGAAACGCCAGAAGACAAAAACATCCTGTTTGCTTCATATTCAGCATTTGTAATCTGTATTTCCTCCTCCATGTCCATCATGTACCCAGAAGAACTCATTTACACACTAACAACTGCAGTTAACAGATTTTCTCAATCTTGCCATTCAGACCTTTAGGAGTTTAGGACTAACTACCATTCTGGAAAACCTTTCTTAAAGCATAAACATCAGAACACGTTCACATCTTTTAGTCCTACAGTGCAGAAGAAATACAAAGCATATTTAGGTATTTTCTTACATACAGAGTGATCATCAGGAATGTAACACCCAGTTTTCCATACAGGACTTCACTCGGTTGTAGAAAACACTATTTCAGCAATAAGGGTTTGCTGATAAAATTATCAGGATAAAATGATCTTTACCAGCCAGTGCCACCAGGCTGGGCAAGGGTACTCAAGGCACAGGCAACCAGAAAGGTGCTTTGGCCCAAGGATTGCAGCCCACCTGCACTGCCACATTTATGACCAAAGAAAGACTGGATATAAAGCATTTTATAAATAATAGGAAAAAGCTGTAAGTAGAGGCATATTAAGAAAACTGGAAATACATAATTTAGAGATGACAACACAACCCTGACCACAAGCAGCCCAGATTTTGTGGTTTACAAGATAAGCGTCAAAGCACATTTATTTCCTCATATTTTAAGGCTAGGGATTTGTATAATACTAATTGGATTTACTATGGGATTTGTGTGCATGAATAAAAACTGCCACATTTATTTTTATTTTTGTAATAGATTGACTTCCCTGCAGGAGAGATGCTATTTTTGAAGCTCAAACCAAAAGACAACAGATAAAACATCAAAAAAAAAAAAAAAGGATAATACCCATCACAACAGAACAACTTCAGAATTGATTGGTATTTCTGTACTGTGGCCTGTGTTACCTGATATTTTGTTCTGACAAATTCTCCGTACTAGGTTGTCCAAAATATTCAGAGTTCTATTTTACTCTTTGAAATTACATTTAAAGTGAGTGCCAAAGCAATTAGCAGAAAACATCACAGTTTAATATAATTTATTGAAGCAATTCTTGAACAAGTTATTTGGGCAGAACCTAGTTTTTCTAGTCTTTTTGTTTACTTGCATGCCAATGCCTACAGTGCACAAAACTAGACTAGCAAGAGTTAAGCTAAGCAGAGCATGAGAAGTCGAAAACTTTTAAGAGCTTTTGGTGTCTTCTCATCAAAGGAGTAAGATTTTGGTTCCTCTGAAATAAGCTTTGCACCTTAGTGATGTTGTAAAGCCATACACAAAGAGGTTAAACAAGATATTATGTCATCCAACAACGCAATTTAGAAATGCTGAAATAAGAATGCCATGTCGGTCCCACGCAAGTAACCCCAAAACATGAACAGGTCAGGGACAGAAATACAACTTACTGCCAGTCACCTGGACACAACCTCTGGTTTGTGCTTTTGTTATCAAAAGGTCTCATCGGTGCCACACAACTGGTCAAAAACAGGTTCCTCATTAAAACTCCTTTAAATTGTCACAATTTATCAGAAAAGATTCACCCATCCCTGTATGACCATGGACAGTCTTAAAGGGCACAAGAATGTTCTGCAAGGCCAAAGGACAGAACAAAGTATGCAGTTGCAATAAATACTGCTGAAACACACATAAAAACCTGCCCAACTTGAAATAGGTTCTACAGAGAGGAGGGAATGACTGGGACTGACACTGCTTTTCATCTGTCACAGACAGACAGGACTGCTCCTCAACACTCATGGCAAACCAACAGTCACAGCACGGACTGAGACAGACCCTGAGGGGCTCATTCTCAGGAGAAAACATGCTTTTCAGGGATCTTTACAGCCTCAATGCAGAGCCTGTAACTATTCATCCCACCTACACTAGGGTGACAGCTATGGTCCCATGACAAAACAAGGAACAAAGTCATCCCATACCTGTCAATCAGCTGGTTATGAGTCATGTCAAAGTGTTGTGTCAAGCACTGAACCTGTAACTCGACAGTAACTCGGATGATCTGGCTCCCAGGAACAGGCTTGGGTTTCAGAAGCTGCCTCTGCAGATGGCAGGGTCCCGTACACACTCACAGGACCTAGCAGCAGGTACAGGGAACTCTTTTCCAGAGGTACAGTATCAGTAAGATCAGGCCCAGACTTTGCACAGTTCCCACCTCTTTTAATCCATTTCCTCCCACTTGAATTTATTTTTAAAACCAGGACAATAAAAATGCGAGGTTTTGCAAATCACTTTATGAAGGATCTAATTTGCTCAATGCATTCTGTGATGTGTGTGAGCGTCTGTGTGAGGAGAGATGCAGAGACTCCTTGGAAAGAGGGGTCCCTCCGAACCCAAAGGTGGGGTGACCCGCTGCCAGCTGAGCAGTGGGAGGCTGCTCCTGCACTCCCCACACCAGACGAGGCTGGGGAGATGACCTGTAGTGTCACTCCAGAACATCATTTGTACTCCATCAGGTACTAACAGTTGAAATTTCCTATGCCATTTATCTGGAGAGGTCAGTAATCCCTCAAGTTTGTCATCATGTATGTTTGCTCCTTCTCAAATTTCATTCCTCAACAGAGAAAAAGGAAAAAAAAAACCAAAACACCTTAAGTTTGTGTCACTAAGATCCCAGGTCCTCAGAACTTACACAACAATTTAAAAAAACAAACACTAGTACCTGTTCAAAACAACCTGTAAGAGTTTAAACATGCAATTACTATGACTTAGTTAATTCAACGTAACTAGTTGCTCCATACTAACTTGTTCTTCTACATAAATCCTCAACAGAGACCCTGGTTAACCAAAAGTTACTCCTCCTTAAAGAAACATTTACATTTCTCTGGAAAGGTAAGCCTTTACAGCTAATTTGCCTGGAATGCGGTCCAGCCGGAGCAGATGTGAAGCCTGCCTGGGTGAGTGCAGCTCCAGCTCCTACTCCTCCAGACCTGACCTTGAAACTCCACATCACACACAAACTGGGGAAAGCCACTGCTTTGTCTACACCATCCTCCTACCTTTCCAAATTCTGGGGTGTTTTTTTTTCTCATAAAGCACATGCTGTAGATCTATGAGATATAAACAACACACTAGGCATTGTACAGACACTGAATCTACTTTTTTTTCTCATAAAGCAAGTGCTGTAGATCTATGAGATATAAACAAAACACTAGGCATTGTACAGACACTGAATCTACTTGGGAGATCAAGGAGCTTGTCAGTAAAACCAAGAAAGGAAACAGTAAGCAGTTGGGAAAATACCCCCAGCAGTCGGCCAGCACCAGCAGGCAGGGTGTCAGCAGCTCAGTACACTGGAATTAGTGTCACCAAAGAATTCCTGAACTAGCACATTCATCAGCTTTTGCTGGATGTGTGCTTCCGCAGCAAATTTTAAAACAAATTAAGTTTATTTATTAACTTGAAAGTAGAATATTTACAAGCAATGAGAAAACCACAAGAAAAAAAAACAAACACACAAAACACCAACAAACAACAAAAGAAAGTGAGGCTTTGCTCACAAAAAAAACCCAAACACCCACACCACACTTTTCTGTCAAATCTCATACGATAAAAATACTGCACCGGGAGGGGAGAAAGAAGGGGGAAATACCACAAACTCTGAAAAGAAACTCAATTTTCAGGTTTTTCCTTTAATGAGTCAAAAGGGCACAAGCTCAATTTGACGGAAATAGTATGGACAGATCTTAAAATTAGCTTGATACAAAGGAAAACTGATTGCATGCCCCAGTTACTCCACCTAAGAGCATATGTTAATAAAGAGCAACTTTTTCACTAGTCTGATATCCTGCGTCGGGATGAACCTTGTGTCCAGAATGAGATGCCAAAAGAGCCAGCAGAAGATCAAATACACACACCCTTCATACTAAGATTAAAAATAATAAGTTTTTTTAAAAAAAAGAACAAAAAAGCCAACAGTCCTACAACACGACTGGAGAATAAGAGCCAGCCCCAGCATCTTCTGGGTTGCCAGCTGAAATAAAACATAGCTGTAGTACTTCAAGGGACAGAAATAAATAGCTTGAACTAGAAGATAAATATTCATGTGTTTTGCTTCATACACATCTCCTGAAAGCATCAAACTGCAGTGTTTCATCTCTGAATGAAAGCTTCAGCAAGGATGAATCTTAATTGACTCATGAAATGAGGTTACCAACGGCACTGGATCTAAAACATCTATAAAAATTAGCCAAGAAGCCAATTTAATTGGCAATTTAGATACCTACTGTAATTATTATGCACTTAAAATCTCTTCAACCACAGAACAGCTACACAGATGGCAGAATCCAGAAGAGGATTTTATTTACCAAGTTAGATTTGTTTCCTACTCCAAAGTTTGAATGCAATAGCATCTTCCACCGTGCTGCCTTGCCAAGATGAAACTCCCTCCGCACCCACAGCAAGAGAAAAGCAAATTCTTTCTGGAGCCTGTTAAACAAAGCGCAGAGAGGGTGAGTGAGGAGGGAGGCATCCAAAGCTGATAGTTCAGCTGAACTTATTTGTAAAGCGCTGGAAACAATGGTGGCAGCAAACTCAACATCTGAAAATGTAGCTCTGAACAGGAGCCAAACAGATTTATGGCAGAGAGAAGCAGGTTTTGTTCTCTCGGGAGCACAGATTTTTGGTGGTACTTCAGAAGAAGCAAGAGTCAGAAGTCTGGTTTGCAACCCAGTTCAAGCTAGAAAATCTGTTTCTGCATGGGAACAAAGCACAGTAATTGTCCTGGGCACTGAGTGCTGTCCCCAGCACAAAGCTACAGCGCTGCGACCAGAAGGACTCTTTATTGAATGTAAAAATTGTCCCAATGAAGCTGGGCAGAGACCAGCCCAGCAGCACAGCGACCAAACACCTCCGGGATATTGGCTCACAGAACTTCCACCAAACCTGACAAACAAACAAAGACCAAAGAAACTTGATTCCAGCAGATTAACATTTTCTGACGCAAAACAATCCACTGAAATTTCCACAGAATTCTGCAAATGTTCTTCTTTTAACCCCGCATCAAAATTTGAGGCACTTTTCCATCTGAGGGCACCTGGTACAGCTTCATTTGCACTTTGTAGCCTTCCCTTGGAAACTATTTCATTGTCCACAATTATAAAAGATCACAAAATACTGGTTTACACGCCTTCCCTACCCATGAAACTAACGCTAGGCTTGACCATGGCTGATACTTCAGCTCATTTCTAGCCACACTGTAAAAAAAAATAAAAAAAGTAATTCAATACTGTCTTGTAAAATTAATTGCTTCTTACGAGTTCCCTGAAGGATTTGTTTTACCTTATTTGTAAGAGAGACAAGGTGGGAAGCAATCAATAACCCCAAGCACAGTACCTTTGGACACAAGTGTCAATTGATATCTAATTAATCATTTATGAATACTTCTCTTTCAGCCAAAAATTACTTTGAAGATAAAATTAAATATGCTTGAATATCTCTCATCACAATGTAACCACCTCTACAAACCGATCACTGAAGCTTAAGAATGTGAAGACAATTACAGCATATAGTATCACTTGAGAAAATCCCTAGAACAGTAAAAATAGTTACAAGTTTAGTTTATTGATCTTCCCACTAAAAGGCACTTTTTAAGTTCTGTCTCTGTAGACCCTTTCTCTCCGGGTAGGTGCAATTTTACATTTATTCTGTAAAAGGTATCTTGCAAATCATTTTCACAGAGACTCTTAAACAATTATGACAGCAATCACAGTGCAAATAACGCAGGACAGCAGCTGAGTAACCTGCTGCAAAGCCCTACAGGATACAAAACTGTATTTTTGTGCCTACCAGCAACTCCTCACACACTGAAATTCTGAAATCCTGCAGCAGGAGCTCATGCACACAGCCAGCAGAACATTTGCTGAAAAGTTTTAAGATGATATCACAAATCTGCAAAAGCTTAAGAAGGTCAGAATTTCTGCTATGACTGAATTTCCTTTAAAGCTACATTTAAAATAGCTACTTAATGGAATCCAGTATAAGGGTGTTGCTCTGTTTGCTCGTGTCAAGAGATTAAAACAAGACAAAACAAAACAAACTTTGACTTCCCAAGACAGGACAAATACCTCTAAATAAAGTTCAGGCTTAATAAAGAATCCACCTGGCTATCTGCTTGGTAACATTAGCCCACCTGGATAAGAAAACAGTTGCACAACACCTAGAACTACATTTAAGACAAAATTAGGGCCATGTAAATAAAGTTATTTGCATCTCTAAATATAGATAGCATTTTTGTTTCACTATTAAACATCCATTCAACAGTTTCATTGACGTTGTGCAAAACCTCGAAAGAACACATGCAGGGGGAGAAGTTTTGTTCTAACAAAGTTCTCATTTTGTCCAGTAAACAAGGACGCTGCTAAATGGCCCGTTACAAACATGCTGGTGAGCTGACTTCTCCAGAGCCTCACCATGGACCAGTTTTATAATTGAGCATTATTAAAAGGATTCTCGTTCTCACTTGATCGCACTGACACGCTGTAGGGAACAGTCTCCATCGGCCTCTGCCACCCGGGTGGCCAGAGCTGGGTAGGTCTGAAGTGAGTGAGGAGAACCATGGACACCTGATAACTCAAATGTCTCCCTCCCACCTCCCACTCCATCATTGCTTTGGAACTACCAGTAGAACTAAACCCCAATGAGATATATTAACAGATTCTTTCGGGACCCCTAAAAAACCAACTCAGAAGAGTAAAAATGACAACAGTAAAAATACGGCAAAGTTACCCATCCATGAAAACAGCTCTTGACCAACATCATAAGCATGCAAACTGCTTTGTGACAGCCCAAAGGTTCACAGCACCCCAGGGGCCACAACCCCCATCTCATCCACATCTCAGAAGAGCACAGCAAAGGAAGGGAACTCAGACAGGGGTGCCATAGGTCAGGGGTTCCCTTCAGCCCAATGCCAAGCACAGACGTTACGAGTCCCACAGAGCAATGCACAGTTTAAATTTGGGACCGTAAAACCAAAAGGGCCAAGATGAAAAGGCCCAGATGTATTTCTGCAGCACAATTCACCTTTTGTGCACTCTCCTCCCACAGTCACAGGAAGACAAGGCTGTCCAGCCTTCTGCATTCTCTGAATGGAGGGCTGCTGTCATTTACTAAAAAACTGTCTCATTAAATTATATGCATAACAAAATATCCTGAAATAATCTGAAGGATCTGTCTAGACCACCAAATGAATTTTCAACTGTAACTATATTTAAAAAAAAAAATAAATAAGTGTAAGCTCAGTCTATTCTTGTAACTTATTGATCCTGAAAATTAAGACATTATCTTTGTGCACTGAATCAACAATGAAGTTTTGAAGAGTGTAACTGAAAGTAATGGTAAGCCACATTTGACACATTGTAATTGTTTACTGCTCTCATGCAACTTGCTATTATGAGCCTTTAAGAATACAAAGTAAATAATTACATCATCATAGGCTCCTCTGCAAGGTGATTATTAAGAATTCAAGGATGGAGATAACATATTCTTTAATTCCAAGTTCTGTGATTGTCTAGTCCATGAAATAATAAAAAACATAAAAGAACTGATACAACATATGACCTATATTTTTTTGCAACAGGAAAAATTTCAAAAGCCCTGTATCTTCCGAAGTGGCAGACACAGGGTGACCTTCTTTCCCCTGCTCTCACTTGCCAATGTACTCAGCGAGGGAAGGAGGTCTCTGTGATCAGTCACATATTCCAACTCAGCAAAAACATTCAAGATGTGGAGCACTCCATATTTAACACATATTCTTTGCATGCCTGATTTTGTGCATTTCTTTCAAAAAAATGTAAGAGAACCAAACATTTTAGTTATTTCAGGGAGAGCAGACTAAACACTAGCATTTTAAAACATCCTGTTAGCATGAAATATGGACATTTCTTATCAGATATCTTCATGACTCAGGCGACAAAACTGAGTGAAGGGCTAGAAAAAATGCCAACTTGTAAAGGGAAATTCTAGTTATCAAGTAGCACAATGTAACATTGCACTCTTCAAGGACAAGTTATTTCAAATACCACAGCTAATGAACTATCTGCTTAAAAATTCAGCGGACTTGCATGTGAATCTCGCTTTCAAACAACAACAACAACAAAAAATCATCTGCCTGGCACTACAAACAGTGATTTAAAAATATAGCCTTATCAAAGCAATAATCCCCAACTGGTATGTTTTCCAGCCAACCCTAAAGTAACAGAAAGCTAAGCTTTCCACCTCAGTTCTACTTCAGCACGTGTGGAGTTCACACAGCGGAATTCACAAAAAGACCAGAAGAAACACCAGTTTCAATCCTAAAACCCATTATCTTAAGCAAATACGTACCATAGAAAGCAGCAACAGCACTAAAACTGATTTAAAGAAACCACCCAATAGTTGTCATCTTAAGCAAATACGTAGCATAGAAAGCAGCAACAGCATTAAAACTGATTTAAAGAAACCACCCAATAGTGAAATTTACCCTCCATGATCAGTTACCAAATCAAGCACGTTTGCATAACGTCAGCAAACAAGTAACTATGTGCACCGCACTGTTTTTCAGTATTGCAGCAACTGAAACTTTTAACCTATCTAGCTTTCAACTACTTGCAGGCATAGCGTTCATTGTTCACCATTTTCTATCTTGAACTTTTCTAAGATTATATTGGCATGGCTAAAGAGCTAGTTTTGGAGAAAAAATGGCATATTTGTTCCTGGACAGCAGATGTCTCAGTGTTCCCTTCTGAGCACTCCCTGAAGTTACAGGTTCATTGTGAGGTGCTGTTGATTCAGGAAAACCACCTTAAGAATCACTCCCGAATTTATCCTAGATTGCCCTCAACTTGCCGTCACGTGGTCAAACATTTGTATGACTTAACAACTATTTTAAGAAAGCCTATGTTTACAGTAAGTGAAAACCCAGGGGGTTACTAAGGGGAAAAATCACTGCTGGGAATTTCTTGCTTCCATGCTAGTTTAGCCAGTTCTCCTACTTCCATCCCACAGCGCAGGGCTTTATGGTTGGAAGCCACCCAAGTCACTGCTTCCAGAAACTGCCCTGAGGTTTCAGAAGTCCCAGAGCATACTGGTATAAAGTCTGGAAGATGATACATGTGGTTGCCCCCAGATGTCAACGTGAACGTGGAGTTACTGAACTTCAGAAGGTTAAGTTGGAACGAAACAGTTTTAAAAAGAAAAAGGAAACCCCACGCGAGGAGCGGTACAGAAACACTGACCTACACTGCACACCTGCCTCTCCTTTTTGAAAGCTTAAATGAAGGGTACGTATTTTAATTGAGAAAATTCACAGTAAATTCAAGCAATATCTCCTTGCATTGAACATGCTTTGGCACATGCTTCTGAGGGGAAACACAAGGCCACGGCAGGCTTAAAAACCAGAGTTCAAACCCATATCTGAAATTCTGGCCTGGAAGTGCTGCAGAGTAACCAACCGCTTCCAAACCCGGTCCTGAATCCAAAGACACCTCTAGCACAAACATGACCAACATCCAAATCAAATAAATGGCAACAGAATTTATACCTTTGTTACCATGCAGAAGTTCTGGTGGCATGTTATTTAAAAAAAAGCCTTTTTTCCTGCTATTTTTCCCATCGTGCTTGTCTCCCTTTCAGGAGCTCTGTAAGAGAAACATCGAGTAGGTAACTGAAGGAGGAGGGAAAAAAAAAAACCAAAACCCAACAGCCTCCAATAAATCCTGACTGCTCCTGAGCTCCAGCTGTGGCCTAAAAGGCCCCTTGAGGCTCCTGTGCTGTGCTGAAGATGAGCTCAACGCGTTCATCTTGGGAACAGGGTGTCGCAGACTCTTTTGCTGAACTCGCCAGCTCCAAAAGCAGCCCAAGGGGGGGGATTAAATAAAAAATTAGAAAAAAACTTCCTCGCTGGGACTGCCGGAGCTCTGCTGCCCTGCAACCCGCGCTCTGCGCAGCAACGTCCTTCAGCCCCCGCCATCCCCCTGTCCCCGCGGGGGAACCCACCGGCCGAGGGAGCGCTCCCGCCGCCCGGCCCGGGCCCCGCCGCCTCCCGGGAGGGGAACAGCCCCTCGGCCCGACGCGCCACCGACCCCGCCGCACCGGCCTGCGGCCCCAGCGGGGCACGGCTGCCGCCTCTGCCGGGGCAGGGAGCGCGGCGCTGGGCCGTCGCTCCCTGACGGCCGCCCCCCCCCCGCCCCCCCCCCCCCCCCCCGCCCGTCCCGGCACCGCTGACACCCAGGCGGAAGTGCGGCCCTCGCGGCGGCCGACTGACGCGCCGCTCCGCCAATCGCAGAGGGTAGCCGCGCCCCGCCGGCGTCAAAGAGACCAACCAGCTTCCCCGCCCGGGCGCCTGAGGGCGGGGCGAATGCTAATCAGGCGCCGAGCCTCACAGCCGCGGGCCGCACCACCGCTGGGGAGACTGCTGGCCAATGGCGTGGTGGGGAGGCGGGGATATGCAGATAAGAGCGGCACCGGCATCCCCCGCTGCGCCGGGCGGCGTCGGGAGCGCGTTTCGGAGGGGACGGTGCTACATTCGAGGCACAAACGCACAACGATCATGCTATTCTTTCATGGTCACTATAAGTTTATGAGGCGCTTGCACCACCAGCCATCTAAGGAGGGCGAGCTCGGATCACCGTAGCCTGTGTAGGACAAAGTGTGGCCTTTTATAGAGTTGGGAAAGAAGTTCTGTTGTCTCGATGTCAGGAACCGCTCGCTGGGGCGCGTCGCGGGTGCGTGGCCTGAGGGCCGCGAGTGTTCTAGATCTGCGTACCGAAATGGGTGTCACTGGTTTGGGGGTTTTCACAACTTTAGCCGGGTTTAAGGCACGGCCTATGTCACCCAGAGCCCGCAGGATGTGATATTATAAGTTCCTGGGTGTTCCTTTAAGCATCTATCATCATCCCCTGTGTCCCACCAGCCTGTATCTTCTGAGCAGCCCATGGTCCCGTTTGTCCAGTGTGTCCATCCAGCTGCTGAGCAGGTTGCCAGGCATCTGGAAACCCAGAGAGGTGGCCAGCCCAGGAGCAGGCAGGTAGCCGGGCTGGAAGCCGGGTGGGCAGAGTGGCCCCCGGCCAGGAGAGGGGCCGGCAGGTGCCTTCTCTGCCCAGCCCTGAACTTGCACTTGCTCACACACCACAGGTCACTGTGAGCGAGTGGGTAATGACCCCCTTCGCGTCAGAGTAATTACTGGCAGCTAAAGCCCTTGAGACTATTAGTGGATGTTGATGCAAGTATCCAAACCGTGAGTCAGGGGTTTATAATTAATTTGACTCATTTCTCTCAGAAAATACCTGTTCTGCTCTTATTTACCTCCTCGTTTCTGAGCCTGCAAGGCAGTGTCCTTCACGTATGCTCAGACCTCTTCCCTGATCACAGACTTGAGACTCTTTTCCACCAAAATGTCCCCCTCCCTCCTCATACCTGAAAGCTAAGGATCGAATGAAATCTCATCGGACCCAGCAACCACAACTTTAAAAGGAAAAAAAAAAAAATAAAGAAGATTGCAAAGCATGCAATCTCTGGAAGAGGCTGCTCAGGGCAGCAAAACCCACCATCCCTGGAGGGATTTAGAAGCCGTGTAGACGTGGTGCTGAGGGACAAGGGTCAGTGGGAACTTGGAAGTTTTGGGTTAATGGTTGGACTCGATGATCTTAAAGGTCTTTTCCAACCAAAACAAGCACTGAGGAAGGTGTTTCAGGAGATCGGCCGCAGGTTTAACAACCATCCATCCCCAGGAGCTGGAAGCCGATGGCATGTGTATGGCATGTGTATGGCATGTGTATGGCATGTTTTCAGGAGGAAAATGACGAGCTGCTCCTTTGCTGTGTGGCTCCCTCCTGCCATCCCCAGACACCTCACCTGGCACCGTGGCCGTTGTGTTACTCACCCCTCAAGGAGCTGACGGCTCCTGGCCACCGGCCACATCTGACAATAGATGAGACACCAATTAACAGGGATAATCTTCCTATTACAGCTTTTAAGCAAAGACCCACAACAGAAAGTAAGCGTGAATTTAAATTGTTTTCTGACTGAACAGGCCTTTGTCCTGAGCTGACCTGGAAGAGTTCTCCAAAAGGATCATGGAAAGAGGAATCCACTGATTCGATGGCCAAGGAAGACTGAATTTGTGTAGATTTTTCAGGTCTCCATTGAAGACACGTCACAAAAACACTTCTCCCAAGCATTTTGTGGGTATTTCAGTTAAATGCCCGTGCTTAGCAAAAATGAGGCAAATTGAGAATTTCTTCCTTTGTTAAACATCCAGGGACTGCTCTCTAGTAATCTAAAATCACAAAACCCCCAAATTGGACAGGGAGAAGGATGTAGCTCCATATTTGTCTCCCCCTGTGCTGGCACCAAGGGGAGAGAGCAGTTACCTTTTAAGGGAGATGGCATGGAAAATTTTGCCTGGCTGGCAAAAGTTTTGCAACATTAATTAAAACAGGGGTTTACAGTGGAAAATATTGAGCAACTGTCTCAAGCATAGGTGTAACCATCAGCTCCACCTATAATAACTGTTCCCCTCCTGCGGAGCAACACAATCCACTCAGAGCACTGATCCAAGCAAACCCTGTCACCGCAGCACATTTACAAAACCCAAATTGCGACAGAAGGAGGGAGGGCAAAATGGGAAAACAAAACGTGCTGAGCCTGTGATCTAGCGATAACGCCAGGAAAAGTGGCACGTTACAGCAAAAACACTCATCGTCTTTCACCAGTTGTATGCACACAGGGACAAAAGCCTCTGCTCTCCTCCTCCAAATGAGCTGGTGGCCAGAAGCAGCCCCTTCAGCCCCAACACGTGTGGGTGAGTGCCCACCTCTGCCACGGGAAGGTCTGCTCAGGCAATGACTCTTTGCCAGGGACCTTCCAAACCAAATGTCTTCATTCAGGGAGTGCTCCAGCATCTGCTTCCCAACCTTGTGCTGGTCCCTGTTGGGTGTCCTGAGCTGGTCCCCACCGGGTGCCCTGCTCGCCCACAGCCCCAGGCCAACATTCCCGATGCTCCGAGTGCTGCCAGAGGGAGTCTCCAAGACACAAGGATGTCCTTATGTGCCAAACGCGCTTGGAAACTCTCACGTTCCCCAACAGCTTCACGTCCGAGGGGTACGGGGCTTGCCCACACTTGAAAGCTAATTTGGATTAAGGGAAGGTGTGAATTAAAAGCCCAGGAGCAATCCCAAAATATCTCTGGGCAGATAAGCCCCGAGGTATGAAAACGATTGATTAAACGTCCTGTCACTGATTGCAAAATTACCGGAGAAGGGAAATGAGTATGTTCAAGAGAGAAGAAGGTGGCACAGCCCGGGGCTGGAGGGGAGGGGGCAGGTTTAGGTTTACCCTCAGCCCCAGGGAGAGGGGGAGGTGGAAAGGAGCAAACCTCCTCCGAGGATGAGGAGGGCTGGAGCCCCTGGTTATCCCCGTCCGGAGGTGCCAGCCAGTGGGGCAGAAACCCACCAGCCCAGGGCAGGACCAGCCTGGGCCATCGCGCTCTGCCCAGGTGGAGACAGTGGTTTTGTCATCCTGCTCTCTGCAGCTTTCTTGCTAAATACTAATTATGATTATTCTAAGCTGGCCTACCCCTGCCACACCGTGTGAGAGGCTGTGAAAACATGGAATAGAAAGAAACTTTCTACCTTGAAGAGCTTGTAGTGGCAGAGTCTCCCTCCTCCCAAGTGCGAGGATGCTGCGGCCAGGTGCACCCAAATCTTCCACAATCCCAATAATAATGATTTCCTCCTGCAGCCTGTCCCACCTCGCAAGATAGACATGAATTCTGTTGACGGTCATAGTGTATTTTGAGTTGCTGGTGCTGAAAAAGGGAAGATATTGTGAAAGAACTAGCGGGTGGCAGAGTCTCCCTCCTCCCAGGTGAGAGGATGCTGCAGCCAGATGCAGGTCAGCCAGACACCGCTCTGCAAACGGGGAAACACCCAAATCTTCCACAATCCCAATAATAACGATTTCCTCCTGCAGCCTGTCCCACCTCGCAAGATAGACATGAATTCTGTTGACGGTCATAGTGTATTTTGAGTTGCTGGTGCTGAAAAAGGGAAGATATTGTGAAAGAACTAGCGTCACATAAATTTATTTAATATAAAAAAGACATTAAAAAAGCAGATGTTTGTAACGCTGATAAGCCTTTAGTGAAAAACATGGTAATGCTGAAACCACATGAATTTTAACCAGAATCTTGAAGAAAAGCAATTCAAGAGAGAAAAGAATCCATGAATAATGAGGAACACGGCAAAAGCTGAACGAGCAGCAATAGCCAGTCTGTTAAAGGGCTGAATAAGCATGTTCTTTGTAACGGGATGGAAAGGGAAAGACACACCAGGCTGTATCCTCCGCTTCAGCGATCATTCCCCTGGGAGCTGCACCCATTCAGCCGAGGGCAGCTCAGGGGCTGAGCCGCTGCTCTTCAATGGAAAATAAAGTTTTTAGAATCTCTGTGGTCACAGCCGTGAGAGCTGAGAAGCTGAACACTGAGCAGACGAGGGGCTTCCCACCGTAAGGCAGAAAGCTTCTTAAAAAGCATGGTTCCTCACAAGGGCTAGGTGCTACTCTCTGCTGAATCCTGAATCCTTCTAATTCCAGATACGACTCTTGGCACTGGAAACTCCTGCTCCTGGAGCCAAGTAGAGATGAGCAGGAGGCTGTGCTCAGGATAAAAACAGTTGGACAAAACTTGGTCACTTCCATACCCCATCTCACCTTCCCTGGGAGGAAAGTCCATGGTTTTCTTGCATCTCCAGAGCAGGCAAAATGATGGATCACCTTTGATTTACAACTGCCATCTCCCCCAACTTGTACGGGGTTTGGGAGGCACCGTTGGGGGGTACCAGAGCCCCCGTGGAGCCTGATTTGAGGAACCCACTCCCGCTGGGCACCCAGGAGCTTGGGCTGTCTCTGTCTCAGGGGTGGATCTGAAGATGCTCTGTTTTCCCAGTGCCCAAGCGCCATCGTGCTGCCACCAGTTCACCGGCCGACGATCAATGATAGCCTAATAGAGGTTTATTTGCCAAAACTGGCCACAACAGCATCTTATTTAGAATTAATTACAATGTCTGGTTTTAGTCACATGTACAGCAGCATGGGGAGTCACCCTGGCAGTCTTTGGGCCAAATTCCAACCTATGGATGGCAGTACTTCTGTCAGAGATTAACTCAATGGCTCCTGTGATGCTTCTTTCTGGAAATTGAAGTCAGCAGAAGCTAATTATACTTATTGATGACTGTGAGTAAAATTTAAACCATCTGAGGGCTTCCTTGGTAACTTCCCCCTGTCCCAGGATCTCGCCCGTCACAAGGGGCTGCACGAGGCAGGCGACGGGATGCTCCTCGCAGCCCACAGCATGAGGGATATTTTCCTTTGGATACCCCCCCTGCCAACTCAGAAGGTCAAACAGATTTCATTTCCCCTGCCCAGCCAATATGGAGGTGTTGCTGTTGTTGGGTAAATTAATTTCATTAAGTTATTTCATGAATTAGACACTTATTAATTCCGTAGCACGGTGTTTCCCCAGGTCAGCATGTTCCCTCTGCCTGCCGCTGGCTTTGAGGAGGAGCAGAGAGCAGAGGGGTGGTTGTGGAGGAGCAGAGGGGTGGTTGTGGAGGAGCAGAGAGCAGAGGGGTGGTTGTGGAGGAGCAGAGGGGTGGTTGTGGAGGAGCAGAGAGCAGAGGGGTGGTTCCTGTGCTGGGCACACGTATTTTTCACAAGTTCCTGCTGATCTGTCTGCACGGTGCCCCACGGCACAGGGAAGAGGCACTGGGGCTGGCAGAGGTGACAGCAGGAGGACAACTGCCCTCACACCCCAGGTGCCACCTCCTCACAGCACAGCACCAAGCTCAGGTATCTGCTGACCCTGGGAAGGGGCTCAGGCCACTTCAGTGCTGCAATTTCATAAAAAATCCCTGGATTTTAACCCTACCACTTGTGGTTGCCAGTAACACTTGCAAAAAAACCCCGAAACCACTGGGTACTGCAGATGTAGGCTGTTTTTACTGATCCACTAGAGACTGCTCCAAATGAATTCAGCATGTAATTTTCTTTAGCTTTGTAAAATTAGCACCTTTGATCCAGCAAATATTTATATGCACACATTACTTGCTGGGACAGTCTCCTGAACTGAATGTAACAAAGTCCTGTTCACTGGTCCCTAGGCAACCACTAGAACAAACTAATTAGCAACTACAAATTCACACGCATCCATCAAAGTAAGATCCAGGTTAATTTAATGTTTCCTCAGTATCTTCCATGCTTGAAAATTAGCAGCTAAACTTTCTGGAAACAAACGATACTAATTTTCAGATTAAAGATAAATATGACAAGGGTCTCATCATGAAATTCCACCCCCCCAAAAAAAAATAAAGTAATAAAATAGGTAGGAAGTTTGAGCATGAATAATAAAAAAAACTCAGATCCTGTCCCAGATCCTGTCCCAGATGGAGCGGGGAGGTTTGGCTCTGGATCTGAAGCCTGCTATAGAAGCAATCCCCGACAGACCGACCAACTAAAGTGCCTCCCTCATCAGCTTCTGTGTCAGCTACAGCTGACTCTATTTACTTTTAGCCCAGAGGAGGAACTGAGAGCAGAAGGAAAAGGAAAAAAAACCTTCATTGATATTCACAATGATGTCTTACACGTCCAGCGTTATTTCTGTCCAAGGGAGCTCCTTCAGAAAATGGGAGAAAACAAGTGATTAGGTGAAAGAATGGCTGTCAGGAGCGAAGAAAGGACCCTGTTGTGGAGGAAGGGGCTGTGTTACTCTGTCTATTAAAGTACCATGAATCATTTTGATTACTGTGTGTATATTTGGGAACAGAAAAGTAAGGTGGACTCAGCCTGGGCACCGTGGAAAAGCAGGGTTTGTTACCTTAACTAAGCCAAGTGCCAAATTAGAAGTCTCTAATGACGAAGGCGGGTTGAAATTGCAGCTGGCAAGCAGCAGCTCCCTCACCCTGATGGTGAAAGGGGGATAAACTTCCTCCTCCTCCCCAGTTCCACGCAGAAGAAATGATGCCCCAGACCCAAAGCCTGGGAAGCTGCGCTGGGGCAAAGCTGTTCACCGTGGGGGGAAATCCAACTCCTGAGCCTTGTGAGGAGAGAATTCCCCTCCCCAGGAATGGGGGACCCGCTGGGTCAGCGGCGTTTCCCAAGCACTGAGTCCCTCCCCAGGTGCCTGCCCGGCTGGGTCAGCGGCGTTTCCCAAGCACTGAGCACGATCACCAGCATCTCCATCCATCCATCCATCCATCCATCCATCCATCCATCCATCCATCCATCCATCCATCCCCACGGCCACGCAGGAGCCCTGCCAGCTGGCTGTCTGCTCAGGGTTTCCAGCAGTGAGGACCCGCTCTGCATCGCTCCCAGTGCCCCTTCCACATTCCCATTTATTCCTCATCACCAGGGACAAGGACCTGGCTGGGAAAGGGAGGAGGAGAAGCCGCTTTACCTGTACTCACCCACCCTGGATGCACAGCACACTTGCATTTTTCGAGCCCTGTCGTTGGGAGGCAGATTTTGCAGGTACTTTCTCCTCGTCTCCACGTAGGGAGGGTTTCTCTCTGGCTGATGGAGCTCAGTTTTGGCTCCGAGCGTGGCATTTACACTGGCCTGAATAATGTCCAAGAAGGCACGACTCACAGGAAACTTCTAATTGACCAAGATGTGATTCATTAGGCGGCTTGCACTGTCTGAATTAAAACAGCATGGCAAAAGAAAATCGTTGAAAGCCCCAGGGCTGTCTGGCGAGCAAGTGCCCCCGTGACGCTGCCGTGCTGGTGGGGACACCCAGGACTTCTCACAGGCTGCTGTGTGCCAGGGCTGCTGCAGCCCCTCGGGTGCAGAGCTGGGTCCACAGATGGTGGAGATCGAGCTGGGTCCAGCTCAACCATCCTCCCTCGATGGCTCTCCAGAGGCAACCAGTTGTTTTTCAGCAGTGGCTTTGCAGAGACCAGAAACAGTCCCCTGGGAGCACAGGGGCAGCGGGAATGAAGACTGGGGCAAGAAGGTGTGGGGTGAGGAAAGAACAATGACCAATGAGCCTCCGATTTCCTCAAATTAATCATAAAAACATAGAATCATAGAATGGTTTGGGTGGGAAGGGACCTTTAAAGGCCATGTGGTCCAACCTCCTGCCATGAGAAGGGACATCTTCAACTCGACCAGGTTGCTCAGAGCCCCATCCAACCTGACCTTGGATGTTTCCATCTCCCACCTCTCTGGGCAACCCGGGCCAGGGTTTCACCACCCTCAGCATAAAAAATTTCTTCCTGATATCTAGTCTGAATCAACCTTCTTTTAGCTTAAAACCATTACCCCTTGTCATATTGCTACAGACACTATTAAAAAGCCTGTCCCCATCTTTCTTATAAGCCTCCTCTAAGTATCAAAAGGCCTCAATGAGCAACCTTCTTTTAGCTTAAAACCATTACCCCTGTTCGTATTGCTACAGACCCTATTAAAAAGCCTGTCCCCATCTTTCTTATCTACAGACACTATTAAAAAGCCTGTCCCCATCTTTCTTATAAGCCTCCTCTAAGTATCAAAAGGCCTCAATGAGGTCTCCCTGGAGCCTTCTCTTCTCCAGGCTGAGCAACCCCAACTCTCTGTCACCATAAATGCAGAGCACCCACTCCAGAAGCAGAGAGGGGGAGGATTTTAGGCAGCGAGAAGGATGGACAAGTGATTTATTGACGCAACAGTGGTCCACCCGATGATGCCCAGCAAGCCCAAGCTGGCTGTAGACAGAAATAGATACACTCCTGGGGGAGGGCCATTGTGAAATTGGGCTCTCCAGCTTCGCAGGCACCGAGGTGACAAAATGCAGTGGTTGGAAACGAGACACCCAGCCATCACTGGCCACGCTCAGATCAGCACGGCGTGTGTTTCCAGCCCGGAGAGGGATGAGGGCAGAGCAGCCCCATGGCCAAGTGTCAGCGAGGAGACACAAGTGCCCTTTCAGCCGTGGTGAACTTTATCAGGTTTTCAGTAGGAAAAAAAAGATGCTCTGCTCACAACAGCAGCCTTGTGGGGCTGTACATGTTCTCACCGCTTCAGGCAAACAAAGTGGAAGGGCTTTTTCCTACCTTTTGTATGTGCAGCCGCTATTTAATGTAAATGTACTTACCAGAAATTGAATAACTCCCACGCGAGTAATTTTATACCCATCCAACATTTAAATTATGAATGCAATGATCTGCAGCACCACGAGTTACAAGGCAAGGCTAGAATTCCCAAGGCAAGAAAAGTCTATTTTTAGACCTTTCAAGCTGAAATTTTTACTAGATGTAGAGATTTGCCTCCTTCTGCTGCCTTGGGTGTTAATTTGCGTTGAAAAGTTTCAGGGTTTTGTTTTTTCAGACTTTTGGGTGGCACCTGGTTAAACACCAGCAAAACAAACTGGCTACTTTCTGCCACCCCTCACTGGGCAGAAGTGGAAGAAGGAACCTCTCCCCGTGCCTGGCTCTGCCTGGGTAATTGATTGCCTCGTGGGGTTACTCTGAGACCACAGGGAAATGACCAAATTGGATGTTTCCCTCGATGACATCCTCTGTGTGTGTCCTCCTCGAGCAGGGGCTGCACTAACCCTCCCCGAACCGTTCCAGTTTCAGCCTGTGGAGCTGGCAGCAGTCGTACAACGCTGCTGTCTAGAGATTTCAGCACAGATAATCCTGACTCATATTCACAAGTGCCATTTAAATTCATGGGTTATTTTCTTCTCTAACTTTTTTTTTTTGAGGTTTTTCTTTTTTTTCATATTGCAGGGACTTGGTGTTTTCTTGCTCTTCTGCGGGTGGTACCCAGGGGAGCCCGAAACACGATGCAAACCTCTTGTTACGTGGCAGTAAGAGAAATTAAATGAGAGAGAGAAGAGGATCAGATACACCACAATAACCAGCAGCTCCTTTCTGCTGGGCCCCAGGAGGGGTCTGTGTCATCCAGAGCATGGAAGAAGCACTGGTTCAGGATGAGCAGCTCAGGGGTGGGTCACTGTTTCCCCCACATAAAGGCATTTTTCAGCAGGGCTGATAATAACTGGCTGGCGAGAGTAATGCCTTCCAAAGCAGGACTGGAGAGTAATGCCTCCCGTGCCAAGCTCCATCTGGGATTCCAGCAGGGTGAGAAATCCCAGACCTGGCACTCTCCTCTCCAGACAAATCATCCCCTTGCCATTTCTTAATCAGATGCTGCCAAAATGGGACTGGCTCCTCTGCCCAAACCCAGCTGTGGGGCTGCTCGGTGGCAAGAGCCCAGCACCATTATTCTGCCCCTGAATATCAGGTGTGGACCATGTACAGACAGAGCTGGGGAATCTCTGTAGGAGCCCAGGTTCCCCTGTACCCCGTGAAAGGCTCTAGTGGAGCAGAGGGACCTTCATTTCCTCCCCTCTGCAAAGAAATGCACTGCTCTCCCTGATGTCGTCAGGCTTCGGCTCTGCTTGGGGGGGAAAAAAAAAAAAAAGAAAAAAAAAAAAGAGATTGTGGCAAATGGAGATGCAATTCTTTTAAAATGTTGCCTTTTTTGAGAAGTAGCAGCAACAAAAATTACGCAAAGATCAAAGAGAAAGGAGGCTGTACTCAGGGACAACTCAAAAATAATATAGGGCAGTTGCTGAGCAACTCTCCAATGCAAAGTATTGCTATTTTCTGGTACCTCCCCCATCTGCACAAGAGGGATGGTGTCTGGTATTAGCCAAAGAAAAAGTCCGTATGATTGCCTGAGTACAATTAGATCTAAGGTCTTTGCAAACAGCTCCTATCAGTCAACCTCAAGCCATTGATCTTACATCTAAAGCACTTATTGAAAAACAAATTATGCTTTTTTGATCTAATCAACTATTAAGGATTCTTTTCTTCCCTTTTTGAGGCTGAGTAAATAAAATTCTTCCATCAGAACTTGCTTAATAATTATTCCGGACACACAGTGGACCAAATCCTGAGTGCGAAGCAAAGCGATGACTCAGAAACCAAAGGCTGATTTTCTTTTTCTCTGGTCTTCTTTTTTTGTTTGTTTTTTTGTTGTTGTTGGAATAGCTATTCTTTAACCCCGGCGTTCACACAATTTGGCACACAATGCTAAATGCATTCCCATAATCAGGGCATTGTCTGTTATCTGCCCGGAGCTGGGAAGAAGCACGTGTGCCAGGGGGATGTGCCGCCTGCGAAGTGGCACCGGAGGGTTTTACCTTCCTCCTCCCGCAGCTGCCTCGGCCCCGTCCAGCTTTTGTGTTGGCTGCTCGTGCTCCATTCCTGATGCCAAGATGCTCCTCTCCTCTGAGTATCCACCCCGGGGGATCCTGCGGCATCGAGATTGCGCTGGCACCATCGGCGCGGCGTGGCCCGGGGGGGACAGATGCCATGACAACCCCATCGCAGGGCTGGGACCTCGGGCAGGTGCTCTCCATCCTTCGCTCCTGCTTGGGGTCTCTGGGGAGGAGATGTTTAGATCCTCGATAGCCATGGAAATGTGTCACTTCGTCTCATTTTGTCACAGAATTGAATAGAGTTGAGGCTCCAAAACGTGAGGAATTAGCAAGAGGCAGGGGAGCGGGGCAGGGGCTGTGTGTTCACATCTGGAGTATGAGGCCATGGACCACCCCCCCCCGTGTCACCTGCAGAGGGGTGTGGGGGAAAAGCCCGGAGCTCCCACCATCTCCACCCCAGCCCTCAGAAACGTGGGGACCCCACCTTTCCATCACCCTGTCCAGCAGGGCAGGATGGGGGCGAGACCCAACACCACACCATGCCCCCCAGGAGCATCCCCAGAGCACGGTCAGCCACAGGATCAGGTCCCCACCTCAACCCCAGCTTTCCAGCAGCCACCCAGCCACAGCTCCCCATCCCACCGCCTCCTGCGCAGCCTGAGAGCCCAAGTGGATGCTCTGGGAAACCAGCCCGGGCTGCAAAGTGCTTTGGGAGCTGGGCTGGGAGGTGGGACTCTGCCTCCACCAAGTGATGGGCAGAAAGGAGAGGAGAGAAAAGCCGGCTCCAGGCAGCAACTCGTGTGACCGCAGGCAGGCACGCAGCACTGCCATTTGTATTCTGCCTCCTCATCCTCCTCAGCTGCACCCCCTGCCCCGCCGAAGCCAATTGCTCCCTCGTCCCCACAAGGCCGGCTGATTTCCTCTGCTCTGCTTGCAGAGAGCACCACAGACAGGGCCGTGCAAGCAATTAAATACTTTCCCCGCTCTATGCTAACGAGAAGCAGGAAGAGCTAAGAGAATGCACAATGGCAGATAATGACAGGCCAGCAATTACCCACACACTTCTCTCTCCTCCTTGTCCTCGTGCTGCTTTTTCTGCCTCTCCACACTTGCCACGAGCCCGACACAGCGACTGGAGCCGGGGAGATGATGAGCAGAGCAATAGGAAAGCTCTTTGAAGAACATCCCCTGAAGCTCCGTCAGCCCCCATCATCTCTTCATGCCGGGCTGCGTGGCCGGGGCAGGCAGGGGGAGAGGGATTTCAGCCGGTCTGAGCTGCTAAAATTAGTATCATTATATTGAAAAAATAAATCTTAGTCATGGTAATTGAATTAAAGGAATATTATGGAAAATTTCACGCTTGCTTTCAAGGCAGCCTGGAGCTTGATAAAACTTTCTGAAGTCTAGCTGCTGGAAATAGCAACCCGTGTGCTTTCCCAATCGCTTTCATTTCTTGCTCAAGACTGAGTATTTAGGAACCATTTTTCAAAATCCCGTGCACTTTGCACAATTAACTGGGATGTGAAAGCCTGCTGGTGTGTGCTGGTGCTCAAAGGGGGCCGTGACAGCCGGGGGAGATCACACCTATCCTGCCAACCTGCACCAACAAATAAGCACATTTTTCTACATGTGAGCTGGGGTGGGATCGCTTTGAAACTGGCGAAGGGCTTTAAAACAATGCCATAATATTCTTAAACGCCAAGTGTCTCACGAAGTGCTATTCAGAATCAGTTCCCTCTCCTTCCCAACCCGCCTGCAAACGAGAGGGATCCACAAAGCCCGGCTGTGGGTGCTGGGAACAGCAGCAGCTGCGTGCGGCGCATTATTAACAACTGGAATTATTAACTGGGTTTCAGGGAACTGCTCTGTGCCTCTACACACAATTGTTTGCAAAACGGTTTGGACAATTCATCTTGTACCTGAGCAAATGCAATTAATTTATCGCTGTGCTCTGCCATCCCCCCCATCTCCTTTTTTCGCCGTGTCGTGCTGGCAGCCAGCGCTGACAGACAGCAGGAAGGAAAGAGAAGGGGGGAAAAGCATCTGAAGTGACAGGCAGAGCCACCAGCCACCAAACTCACAGAGCAAAAGCGGAACGAGATGGGGAAATTAAAAGAGAAATGGTGCTGGGGTCCTGGCTGGGAGGTGGCAGCAGGATGGCAGGACTGGTGGGAGGTGGGGAAGGGAATATTCCAGCTCCTCACCTTCTGCCAAAGCTTTGAAACACCAGGGAAATGCCAAAGGCAACTGGCACCAGTTTGGTCACCTTTGTTTCCTATTGCCCTGTCTGTGCTTTGCCAGCCCCGGGCAGCCCCCCTCTGCCCACGGGGCATCGCTGCTGCTTCTCTCCTTCAGCATCTGGTTGGGAAATAGGAAGATCAACTCTGCAGAGTGCCCAGGGAGAGACCCCACGGGAGCTCTGTGGCCACAGAGAAGTCTCTGTGCCCTCACACCAGATGCAGGTCTGCAATTTTTTTCCTATTTTTGCTGCTCTCCTCTCTTTTCCAAGCAAATTATTGCGGAATCCTCCACCTGCCAAGCACCGACCCAGCCTCCATCAGCTAATACCACCTGCAGAAATTGCGTGGCAGAGTTTTGTGTCTGGTTGACATTCATTTTCAAGCTTCCCCATGTCTCGTAGGCCCCGTGAAAGAAAGGAAAGAAGAACAAAAGAGACAGGTGGGGAATTATTTCTTGCTTTCCCTTCCCTGCTAACAGGCGACGATTTGCAGCCTCCGCGGCGGAGAGGCGTGGGAAGAGAGAGGGGAAGAGGAGTTTCTGTGGCTGCTGCTTTGGGGGGAAGCAGGTAGGGTTTATGGTGCAGGCTAAAAGGAGACCTGGCTCCTGGTATCCCCCAAATTCTCACTCCTATAACGTGCACCCCTGCCCCACAGCACACAGGAAAATTCTGGTTGATGGTCATCCCCTGGAGGTTCAGGACCCGATCAGCCACCTGGTGCGTTACCAGCCAACGACCCAGGGAGGGGGGGTGACAGCAAATGCCCTCCAGAAGGAAGACCTGGCTCCTGCACAACTTGTTTTCCTGCAGCTCCTGTGTGATTCAGCCCCTTAATTCACACCGGAGGCGTCTAACATTGTTCCCTGTCCTTGGCTTCTCCCGGTGCCCCATCTCCCCGCTCCGGCGCGGCTGCACCCCGGCTCGGCAGAGCTCAGCGCCGGCAGGACACCATCGCTGCTTGCAGAGAGAAGGACCTTCAGCTTTCCTTTCTCTTTCCCCCCCCCCCCCGTTATTTGTTCCAGGATGTTCTGAACTCGGCTAAGATCACAGCGCCTGTTACGTTCGGTGGCAGCTGTGTAGCACCGGGAGTCCCCCGGGACAGCTTCACCAGAAGAGAAGCATCATAAATGCAGCCAGGAAAATGAGAATCCTCTCACTTCCAGCAGCCTCAAACTGCCTCTCTTTACCGAGGAGCACCCCAGAAACCTCAGCAAACACCAGGCTGATGGATTTCGTGGCTAAAACACTGTTTGCTGCAAGCCAGCCCAACAAACAGACCTGCTGGGGCTTCAGCTCCTCTCCAGACCCAGGAGGGCTCTGGCTCCTCTGCCCTGAACTGTTTCTCTCTGCCCAAATCTGACTCCAAACGTCTGGCCTGTCTAGAGGCCAGGGCAGCTCTAGGAACATAGACCTGGGCTTGGAAGGGGGGGACAGTGGATAGCAGCACAGGGAAAAACATCCTGAGCATCGCTGCAGCTTCTCCTGCAGAGAGCTGATGCTTCCTAAATGCTTTGTCTTCCTCCTGTCACCACATCCCTTTTAATCCCTCTTCCCCATGCTTTTGTAGTCGGATGCCCGACATACTCTTTATTAGTCTCTGCTGCCTTATAACGAACATCAAAAGGAAGCCTGAAAAGATGAGGAATCAGAGATCAGGACCTAGAGCAATAGCTAATAGAAGAGAATACATTAGGCACACCAAGGCTCAATATGAAATACATTTTCCATCTGCCTTTGTTAGACAGATCTAAGGGCAGGCTTGGAGTTGTCATGAGCAGCAAGAGATGGGGTTGAGATGGGGGTTTTTATGAGAAAAGCCAGGAGTCAGGGAAAATCCTTGTACAGATGAAGATCTTTCTAAATGAGACTGATCTGGAGACTGCGGGCAAGCAGGGGTCAGGCTTCAGAAGGACACAGGGGACATCCATCCCCCTGCGAGCAGAATTGTAACTGGGGAGATGACCAGAATCCAGCCTCTTCAAACACAGAAAAGAAGGGTGGCTCGCAGGGGGTGGGACAGGGAACCCAGCTGGGGGCTGGAAAGACAGAGGGACACGTCCCCCTCTCCCCAGGAAGGGCACCTGCCTTCAGAGAAAACGTGCTTGGTAAGTGGCGCTGAAGCTGTTGGACCCTACAGCCTTTGACAGATTGTGCTTCAAAGTGCTTTTAGCAGCACAGCCACTTGAAAATCCTGCTAAGAGCGACAGCAGCGGCATCTCCCGTAAGTTGGGCCTGCCCTTCACCCCCAGGATCCCTCAGGAGATGGATCTGTGGGTCAGCCCAGGGCACCTGCCACAGTCCAGAGCCCTACAGAGACGTTCTGGACAGGCAGCCAACCCAACTCTGCCTCCATCTCCCCTTGTCCCTCCCCAGCATCTCCCCCTGCCCTCCTGTGCAGCAGAGCAGAGCTTTTCATTCTAATTCCTGTTCTCCCCTGAGGGACAGCCTGCACACAGTGGTCTCCATCGGCATGGAGGTCACTGGTGGGAAGCCCTGTACCCACCCCAGGGCAGTGTGAGTGTGGTACCGGGCTGTTCTCAGGGGCTGTGGGTGAACAGGAGCCTTTTCTACTTCTTGTGCTGGCTCAGATGAAGAGTCTCCTACCCCAAAGCCCAGCCTGGAACAGCAGAGATTGGCCTATCCGCATGGCAGAGGGACTTCTCCTGAAGGAAGTCTCTTGGGGGAATGAGCATGCTGTCCATGGGACCTGGGCAGATGCTGCTGGGTCATTTCACAACAGCCACTGCAGAGGGAGAGAATAACAAGAAGCTTCAGTCCCTCTTGGCTAGACACTTTCCAGTAGCCTGGAGACACCAGACTTCATTATTAGGGGCTTTGCAGAAGTCAAATGGTCAAATAAACAAGTTAAAGCTAGCTAGACTGCTGATTTTCCTAATCCCAGCAACAAAGATCTTGTTTGCCTTCTGCTCTTCAGGGAAATACCTTTCCTTCTCTGCTGTGTTGCTTTTACCACCTCATACACTCGGGGAACGAGCACCAGACAGCAAGTCCAAGCTTTGATTTACAGAAAAGACCCTCAATTATTGTGCCCAACGGACCCTCCGGGTCGTAAAAGACTGAGCCCCGATGGGAGGGTTTGGGAAGAGCTTCTGCTCTCAGCCCAGCCAGCCTGACTCTGGAGGAACTCTCTGGGTTCCAGCAGGTTGTGCAGAGACAAGAGCAAAGTTTTCTTTAGATTCTTTAGATTCAGCACACGAGGAATTCACGGGGCTGAGCCTTCGAAAGGAGGGAGAGAACCGGGCCCACGTTGAGCGGCGGTAATGAATTAAACTGAATTAAATGTTGATACATATTAGAGATATGTTAGTTACTATATAAAGTAATATGCCTAATTAGCCCAGGAAGTCTGTTAAATATTAGATGAGCTTACCAATGAGTTCCCCACCTCCGGGCCCCCGCCGGCCAGCGGGAAGCGAGGGAGCTGACATTTGTAGGGCTTCTCCCACGAGAACCTGGTGGTAGTTCTGATGAAAACCATGGACTCCATGAGCGGGCTTAAACTCCACCCCTCTAATTGCCTGGTGTGGTGAAGTTTTATAAAGTTTGCTGAGATGTCAAGGAGCCAACTGTGCCACAGCTTGCACCAGAGCCCAGAGAAACCCAGCTCGTTTCTCCACAGCTGCTCTGGTTTTCCAGCTGCCTGGGAACAGCACCGCCCTCAATTAGAAGTCGTTTAGTCCTTCTCAGGTGTCCTCACTTTGCTCCTAACCCACAGCTCTTACTGCCACTAAGAGTATTAGGAACGAAGCCCAGCCCTGCTTCTCAAACAGTCCCCTGTACCGAATTTAAGGGATGCTTTTTCAACAGAGCTTTCACGTTTACTCCTCCACGTGGCAAACTGCTTCCAGCGCCGTCGGCAGCAGCTGTACACGGATATCATGGCTTGTTGTTCAGACCCTGCTGGCTCGCTCTGAAAACATCTATTGGTCTTAACAGCAGCCACCAGCTCGGTCCAAGCTGACAGATGCAGGATGACTTTTGTTTTTATTCCCCTTGCGCTCTGAAATTTTCGTTTCAAAATGCAATATTGAATTGGCCTTGACAAGAACCAGGTGTTAATTCTGATCACTTATTTCGTTAGTAACCGTGTTACTCATCTCGCTCCGCTGTGGTTTTTTTCCTCCCCCAGAGTAGTTAAACTCAGTATTTTCACGCTCACAAAAGCACGGTCGTTTTGCACAAGACTAGAAATGTGATTTTTGCTGATGACAAGGTGATCGGTACTTTGAAGAAAGTTAGTTCCCAAGAAGCCAAGAGCAGTCACGGTGCTTTGGGATGGGTCCAACGACCAACTGTCTCCCTGCGCTGAAGGATGGGGGTTTTGGCACTTTGGGAGTTTGGATTTGCAGGTTACAGTGACAGCTGGGAACGGGGAGGAAGAAGGGAGGAAGGAGAGCAAAGAAGGGAAGAAAAGAAAGAGGTACAAAGGTGTTGGGCTTGTGCTGAATAGGGATGGACACACACCCAGTGCAGGATGGAGGGCATTTCCCTCCAGGGTTTGTGGTCCTTCCCAGAGCCCCGGTGGCGTTGGTGCAGCCAGTGCCCTGCAGTCTGGCTCATGCTCTTCCCTACCTTTTTGAAAAGTAGCTCACAGGGTATTTCTTAGCATTTTTGAGGACTATCATCATCACCACCCTTATCCACCGTTAAACTCTCTCAATTAAGTCCTTTGCAATATGGCAAGGAAAAGACCTCCTTCCAGCAGCAGAAGTGGTTTTGAGGTCTGGCTGCACCGCAGGACGAAGCACACCCAGGAACTGATCCCACCATGTCCCATCCAGGTTTGGATTGCCATCGCTATTTCTCACTCCTAATAGCTTCCCAAGTCTGACAAACAAGTTGTTGTCGGCTTTGTTTTTAAAAGAGAAATATATATCAAAGAGCAGCATTTCACTGGAAAGGCATCTCTGGAATGGGAAATGCTCCTGTGTCCTGTCTTCTGATGCTGTGTGTAAAAAATTCATAGAGGGGGTCGGCTTCCCCATCGGTGCAGCAGCTCCATGGTCTGGTGAAGCAGGAGCTCAAGGACTCCTCTGGAGATCTCCTCCTCAGCCACTCTGGGATCGCTTTTCTCCGCCACGATGCCCTTACCCTCACCCACGCGTGCTGGTAACTTGCAGAGGGATCTCAAAAAAGGGAATTTTCCAAACTGAATAAACCCTCCCTGTGATGAAAGGCAGAAGAAAAGGAGACAAAACAGAGGGATGGGTTTCATGGTGACAGATAGTTGTGTGAATGCCAGAGCACTTTCAACCTTCATCAGTAAAGATGTGAACACAAAGAGGTTTTTTAATCACCTCTTTCTTTAAAGTTTGTTTCACAGACAAGCTGGCTCCCTGGGACAGAAATAAGCAGTGGAAAAATGACAATTCATGCATAGCAATAACAGCACATCTCCTGGGGGTCTGGTGTGTGCTCTGCCCCCAGCCCTGCGCACCCTCACTGCCCTGGGAGAGCAAACCCCTCGGTGTGGAACCTCAGAGGCTGCAGAGACAGACACACGTTGGAGAGAAGGTGTCAAAAAAAAGCTCTCATTTCCCGGTTAAATGTTACTGATGCTAATATGCCATCTGAGAGGCTGCAGAGACAGACACACGTTGGAGAGAAGGTGTCAAAAAAGCTCTCATTTCCCCGATAAATGTTACTGATGCTAATATGCCATCTGATTTCCATGACTCGATTTGGGGACACAGCTGTCCCCACTGTGTAATTGCAACGATGCGTATCTAAACTGGTACCAAAGTGCAAATTCCTCCAGGGGAGGGTGGGATGAGCCTGATCGACATCCAGGGGAGATTTCTTCTGTCCCTACAGATTAGGAATGACACCCTCATCGTTAGCACCTCATTTTCTGGGTTTATTTGATTTATTCCAGGACAAACGGGAGCCTCCATCTCTCCCCTTGGAGAAGCAGCACAGGCTGGCCCGGGGAGGGATGCTCTGCCCACACGTCTGTGCCCCACGGTGGAGACACTTCTGCTGGTCTCCAGGCTGATTCCTGAGCAGGAGCCAAGCGCATCAGTGCGAGCACTGGGTTCCAGACGTGCCTGCAGGGGAGGGGCAGCAAATTCCTGAACCGTTTCAGCCATCTGCTGCCTCTTGGAGTCAGGGGCATCTCTGTGTCGAATTTGGCTGGGACCATCTCAAGACAAACTGCAGGGAGACAGTGTGTATTAAGCATAAATTTGTTTTTGTTTTAATGACTCAGGCATGATTATCACTCTGTCATTTGTGGCAGATCGCAGTCTCTGAAGGTGGGAGATGCTGTCAATTATGTAGCAATATTTAATCAACCAGCTAAAAAGGAATATCCTCCTCGCTCCAGGTTTAGTGTATGGAAGAGCTACCTGTGTGCAAGAAGGTGCCGTCTTTAAGGAACCCTTTAATGTACTCTTCAGAGATAAAAAGACATTTCATGGAATAAAACTTAAGTGGATCAGATAAAAATAGCAAAGCGAGCCAACAAAGTTATCTCATCCCAGACGTACTGACATGCCTCCCAGAGCGGGCAGCAATCCAATCCTTGCATCTGGATTTCTTGGTTCATTAGAACGATAAGGAGCATCTAACAAAATCTAGGAACCTAAACAATCCTCTAACAACATCTCAGCATCCCTACAGCTCTCCTAAGAAGCTGCAGACAGGTTTCGTAGCATGGTTCTCCACATCCAGTGTTTTGGCTTATGTTGTCTTGAGATTTTTCATGAATTGCAAATAAATGCATGAAGTGAGGAGTGACAGTGGTCCAAGACTAAAGAGATGCATGTATAATGGGCTGTGATGTGACATGGGCTATAGCATATTCCTTGTAGCTCAAGGAACCCCTTGAGTGTTACAGTGAAAATGTCTTGAACTGGGTGTTCAATAAAACCATGGTATTTTTATAATATGGAATTATGGGGATGTAATAAAACTACGGGATACTAAATTTTAGAAAGAAGGAATTAAAGCTGGTCTGTAGAACAAGGAACCCCACTGGGAAGAGCGGATCCCAGCACTGGGTCTTTGGTGGCTGACATAATCAGTCCACACAGAAACTGTAATTATTTGGATGAGACTTCTTGGAGAAGACAGAACTTCTCCATCCCTCCTCTGTCCAGCTTGTAAAACTGTGTGCAATTCTGCGAGTCGCAGGAGAAAACATAAATGAGATGCTGAACAGAGGAAATCTAGCTGGGCAAAGGAAACTCCAAATTGGTCCCTCTAGGACCTTCGAGCTAAAATAATAAACAGCAGAAACAGAAGCAAGTGGCAGGGAGCCACACGCATACAAAGCATGTACAAAGCACCCCGTGAGTCAGACCAATGGCCTGTTTCCCCACGGTGAGCAGCTCCGAGCAGAGGCGACGGGCCCAGCGGAGCCGGCGGCAGGCCGTGGTGCTCGGGCACCGCTCTGTGATGTGGCGCTACGCGGGGCCCAAAAACCCAGGAAAGGGCCAGCTGCTAAATGACATCCAAAGCTCCGGTTCCCTAAACACCAGGAGGCTGCAGAAGCTGTTTGTCTCTTAGCCCGAAGGCTTCACATCACAGAGAAGCTCCCCAGAAGAGCCGTCCTCCAGGAGGGTTATTCGCTTCTTACTCACTCCCTGCTTGAAGGCGGAACAACTTTCAAGTGCAGACCCCTCTTCCAGTACAAAGCAGCCTTAAAAAGCCACAATTACCCTGGCCTCTTTTTAAAGGTATGGAATATCTGCAGAATTCATGTTCAAGCCAAATGCTTCTCAAAAATAAAGTAGGGAAGGAAGCGGGGAGGGGAGGAGAGCTCCTGGCCCCCTTGCTCCAGATACCCCAGGAGAGGAGTTGGGCTGCCCCCAGGTCTTCACCCTTCCTGGGGGCTTCTACAGCTTCCCTGCCCGTGTCTCTGAGCCTTGTGTGTGTGTGTGTGTTCAGGAAATGCTGAATTACCTTGGTACCCAGGACGTGAGCTGTGGCTCTTCCAGCACCTGGCTGCCACTGGCTGGGGAGAAGCCATGGAGAGTGGGCTCAGGTGGGAGCTCTGGGCTGGGACCTCCACGTCTGGCATCCCCAGTCCCTCCTTCCCAGGCACATAAAGAGAAACTCAGGAGAGCTTATAGCTGAAGTATAATTCTGACCCTCTAGAAAGGTCTTGGTTTGGCCCCTGTACCTACACAAGGATTAATCCATATTCAGGCTCTGGGGCTCCAGGAGAGGAGCCCATGGGTGACCAACACCTTCTATGAACATGTACCAGCACTTAGGAACATATGGGGTATTTATTCTATGATTCTATGATTTACACGTGGCAAATGCACTGTGTAAGCCAGGTCAAAATGTTAGCAATCAAATCATCTGCTTGCTTATCTGTATATGACCTGCTTCACCTACCCCTTCTAGGTTGGGTGATTTCCTTTGTTTTATTACCAAGATAGCACGTTTCCTGAAATATATTAGAGATAGATTTGTCCTTCTGCTGAAGCAAGAGAGAAACATCAGGACGAGGAAAACTATACTCTGCTAAGCTCTGCCATCTCTTATTTATCTAACAACCCTGGCAAATTACTCTGGATAAACAATAATTGAGATTTGTCCACGTTAAATTTTGCAAATCACTTTATAAATCACCTTTGGTACAAAGTATGGTTTCTGCTCTCTATCTGGGTGGTGAAAACTCTGAATAATGAATGACAGCCAACGAACAGCAAACAGCTCCTAGAGATAATGCCGCAACATGCACACAATAATTTGGAATTTGTAAACATTTCAGTGAATACTAATGATGGTCTGAATAGCTAGAGATTACAAATAATGCCAGATCACAAACAGTGGCAGAATGAATGTGGTCTGTGAGGTTATTAAAGTGGGGGGTGGGGGGGAAAAAAACCCTTTCTCTGTCACATCTGAGACGATACGCACAGAATTCAGGTGCTCTTGGCTGCGGCCGCGCTGCAGCTGCACAGCTGGGCTGCTCCCTGCCCTGGGGGGAATTCACTCGGGGGTGTCAGCAAATCTGACCTTCCTCCCAGCAGGGCTGAACCCATGGGAAGTTCCTCAAAGCCTCCCACGTTCCTCAAAGCCTCCCACGGGTGCATCACAGCCCCCAGGTGTTATCCCACAGCAGCATCCTTCTCTTCTCCCACCTGCAACATCCTCTGCTCTCCCATCCGAGCATCCTCTCCTCTCCCACCTGAGCATCCTTCTCTTCTCCTCCCCGAGCATCCTCTGCTCTCCCACCCGAGCATCCTTCTCTTCGCCCACCCGAGCATCCTTCTCTTCTCCCACCCGAGCATCCTCTGCTCTCCCACCCAAGCATCCTTCTCTTCTCCCACCTGAGCATCCTCTGCTCTCCCACCTGAGCATCCTTCTCTTCTCCTACCCGAGCATCCTCTGCTCTCCCACCCGAGCATCCTTCTCTTCTCCCACCCGAGCATCCTCTGCTCTCCCACCCAAGCATCCTTCTCTTCTCCCACCCACAGCATCCTCTGCTCTCCCACCCGAGCATCCTTCTCTTCTCCCCCCTACAGCATCCTCTGCTCTCCCACCCGCAGCTCCCACGAGCCCACAGTGACATCCTCCGTCGGGACGCGGCAGCAGCGGGGACCCAGCCTCCCGTGGAGTGGAGTGGCTTGGGGACACTTGTCTCCCTGAGGAAGGGGACACTCCGTGTCAAGCACAGCCTGCCTGCACCGCCCCCGCGAAAAGAAAGCCTGGATTTAATCGTGGAGGCAGCAGGTTGTCCCAGCACTGGGCAGGTTAAGGGACAGGATGAGGCTGGTCCTTGCTGAAGGCCACCTTTTATGGGTGCCACCAAAGGCCACCCCTGCGGGAGCGCTGGGCGAGCTCCCTGCCTGCGCCGCACGGCGCTGAGAGGTGCTCTCACCTCCCGGCTTTGCTGGCTAGAAATGATTTACTGTGATTTAAAAGAGCCCTTTCAGCCTCCTCCCAGCAGGATCAGCATCTGCTATCAAGATAGTGGCTGTGGTAGTGGGTTTGAAGAGGGATTCTGCGAGGCTGTAACAGTTCCTGATGTGAAAATGGCTTTTGGAGTAATCAGAAGGCGGCAAACCCCCTGGGCATTAGTTTCATGCATGTTTCTGGGTTTGCACAATTTTCTTGCTCTGCTTTTTTTAATCCCTGTACTTCAAAGACATACACAATTTATCAGACTTCCCCAGAAAGAAAGGCGCTTGGCCAGGCTCTCCGGGCAGTATCCTTCCCTGGTTTGCAGTGTTGCTGCCCCACACGTCCCCATCCCGTTCTCCAGGGTGGTGGTTGTGGTGAACTTACCCTCCCCCAGTGACAGGACACCCGTGAAGACGTCTCCACTCCTGTGGTCTGGAGCAGGCACTGCACCCAGGGGTGTGATCGTGGGGGGTGACTTCATCCTGGAGCATCACCAACTGCAGAAAGTATTCAAACAAAAGTTATTCTCCTTAGATATGAAAAGCTAAGCAAGCAGAGGGAGGAGGAGGCACTAATCACCCCCCTGGAGCTGGGGACCGTGGGCAAGGACTCCTTGGTTTGTGGACCAAGTGGAATGGCCACTGGGGAAAGAGTTGCCCGCTCCCAGGGAGCTTTACCTCTTCCTCCTGCTGCCAGGGAGGGGCAGGGGCAAAAGCAGCCCCCTCCCTGCTCCGCCTGCCCGGCGAGCTCTCCTGGCTGCCCCCTGAGTAAAAGACAAGCTGAGCCTTGACCCCCGCTCCCCACTGAGGCAGAGACCCCCAGGTAGGAACCATAAGTGCTCCCCACGGCCTCTGTCGTGGGGGTGATGCACTGGGGAGATGCAGGGGTGCTCCTGTGGGAGAATGCAGGGTTAGTCTGGGAGGATTCAAGGATGTTCCCGGGTTGAGAGGGAAGGAGGAAGGTAGGGATGCTCCTGGGGGATGCAGGGGTGCTCTGAAGGATGCTTTGGGGGATGCAGGGCTGCTCCGGGGGACCTCAGGATTGCTCTGGAGGGGTGCAGACATGCTCTGAAGGGATGCAGGGTTGGTTTGGGTGGACTCAGGGATGCTCCAGGGGAATTCAGAGTTGCTCCAGAGGGATGCAGGGGTACCCCGGGGGATTCAGGGTTGCTCCAGAGGGATGCAGAGTTACCCCCCGGGGGATTCAGGGTTGCTCCAGAGGGATGCAGGGATGCCCCGGGGATTCAGGGTTGCTCCGGAGGGATGCAGGGATGCCCTGGTGGATTTAGGGTTGCTCCAGAGGGATGCAGGGGTGCCCCGGGGGCACTCGGGGATGCTCTGGGGGATTCAGGGTTGCTCCGGAGGGATGCAGGGGTGCCCCGGGGGATTTAGGGTTGCTCCAGAGGGAAGCAGGGGT